>NW_001884558.1:89581-399127 GCF_000146915.1 Parastagonospora nodorum SN15
CAGAGATTTGACTCCAGCAACGTTGCCGCGCTTGCGCTCTGAGCCCGGGCTGGCATTGCCTTTCTCCGCTGCGGACGACTCTTTGGCTGATGCGGCCTCCTTGTTGAGAATCTTGACGGCTTCCTTGGCGGCTTGGGCCTTGTCAGCTTTGCTTATGCGACGATTCTTGTCTCCGGCGGTCGCGGCGTTCTCTTTGCCTTGTTTGCCTGAAGCCTTCTTTTCCGTAGCATCTTCTTTGGCGTCTCCACGAGCGTTCCTGCCCTTGGCATTCGGCTTGTCCTTGTTCGCCTTCTTCTCTCGGAGTGCTTCGATCAGCGGCGTCGTCTTGACCTTGTCCTGCTTCTGCGTGTCGTCTGGCGCAGCGGACTTTGTGATGGGATTCGTTAGGCTTTCTAGAAAGTCCTTGAACTCCTGATCTTGGTCGATGGTGCCCTGTCGATTGTCGTTCCTGCGGCGGCCGCCAGGCATCTTGGAGAAGGGAGCGAATTCGAGCGTGGGAGGACCGACGAGGGCGCTGTCCTGCCAGGACTTTGCGGCGTCGTGGAAGGTGGAGTCGCGGATGCGGTCCCCGAGCATGGGCACGTGTTCCTGCTTGGTAACGTGTATGTATGCTCTGGCTGGCCTCGAGGGTTTGGCAGCACTGCAATCTGTTTAGACGGGGACATGTGAGCGAGTGCAAGAAGCATACTCTTTTGAGATTTTGCCTTTTCTCCAGTTGACCCAGTCCACCTTTCCCGCGCCGGGCTTCCATTCGTCGCCAACCATCGTCTCGAATTCGCTTCGGGTCAAGCCTGGGGAGCAGTCGTCGGCATACGAGCTTCAGGCGCGGCTGTGCTTCGCATTGCGGGCCACGGGATGGCTGGGCACGGGGCATTCTTCTGGAGGACTGCAACGGGGAGGACGCCATTGACGCCTGCTTGAGGAGCCATTTCGACGTGATTGGAGATTGGTGATTGGTGATTGATGATTGGTGATTGGTGTTTGGTGTTTGGTGTCTGGTGCCTGGTGGGTGAGAGCGGAGCGTATGTAAGTGGTATTGACAAGCCTCTGGGGTGGAGTAATTAGCCATCTGGCGAGAGTGCTCACACGTGATTCTTACCGTGTATGGAGCGGCCTGGCGACAGAGACGTGTCCTGCCTTATCGAGGCAGCGCTGGGCACAGGCTGGTAGTGTGGTGCAGTGAGGGAGGCGTGTAGAGGGGCAGGCGGAAGGTTGTAGGGAGGAACATTGGGAACGAGCAAGCTTTTGTGGTTTGTGGTAGAAGATGCTGCTTCCTGCTTACGCGACTGCTACTGAGGCTTTTTGGGAAGGTGCAGATGCAGACTTCTCTCCAAGACAGCTGGACGCGGTGGGCATGGGCGCATCGCGGGCACGGAAAGAATGGTCTTGGACAGCCCTACCGGGGGTTTGTCATTGCAAGCGCCGAGGGACCCCACGGCCGCATGCGAACCTCGCAGTAGAAGCACTCGATGCCAATGACATCGCAGCCGCTCCCGCTCCACCTCTCCACCTCACCATGCATGAGACGTGCTAGACATCCTTCGCCTTGCACCCATGAGCCTGCTCAGCGCCGCGACGTCACGCCTCACCAACCCCACCGTCACACGACCGACCCTCCTTGTATCGCCATTGCTGCACCCTCAGCGGCGAATTCGCACCTGACGCCCCCTCCCACTCCAGTCGCATCGAGCTGCGAAGACGACACATGATGGCACCCAAGGAGAGCGATGTCCCGCAGCCAGGACCAGCCCGTCTGTCCAAGGGTGCGGGGCCCGACGAGTGGCTGGAGCAGGCAAAGACGTGCAAGTACCTGCCCGAGGCTGATATGAAGCGACTGTGTGAGATTGTTAAGGAGTGTCTCATGGAAGAATCCAACATCCAGCCCGTGCGGACTCCAGTCACGGTGTGCGGCGACATCCACGGCCAGTTCTACGACCTCCTCGAGCTCTTCCGTGTCGCTGGAGGCATGCCCAACGACACCCCCGCTGCGCCTATAGCTCCCCCAGTCACATTACCAAGCACAATCAACCCCGCAGACCTCGAGCCTCCGACTGCCATCACAGACCCGCGCGTCAAGCGCAAGATGAAGAGAAGATTCCAGCGCGATCCCAACTACACCGGCCCTGTAAGTCCGCCCGGTGGCGATGGCGAAGACGAGGACGGCGACGAGGAAGAGGAGGAGCGAGGCCGCAGCCGAAGTGTACATGACAGGCGGAGTATGGGCTCGGCCTCAGACGCCGACTCGACGCGTAATACAGTTGTTGGCAATGGCCAGCAGAACTTCATTTTCCTTGGTGACTTTGTAGACCGAGGATACTTCAGCTTGGAGACTTTTACCTTGCTCATGTGCTTAAAGGCAAAGTAAGTCAACTAGCACTCCATCGACTATGGTGGAATTGACTTTCGCAGATTCCCCGACCGCGTCACTCTAGTCCGCGGAAACCACGAGTCTCGACAGATTACTCAGGTCTATGGCTTCTACGAAGAGTGTCAGACAAAGTATGGCAATGCTTCTGTATGGAAGGCATGCTGCCAAGTCTTCGATTTCCTCGCTCTGGCCGCCATTGTCGACGGAAAGGTTCTTTGCGTCCACGGAGGTCTCAGCCCAGAGATCCGCACATTAGACCAGATCCGCGTTGTTGCACGAGCGCAGGAGATTCCGCACGAAGGCGCGTTCTGCGATCTAGTATGGAGTGACCCTGAAGATGTGGATACTTGGGCTGTATCGCCACGAGGCGCTGGATGGCTGTTTGGAGATAAGGTCTCTTCCGAGGTATGCTTCCTCCCAATGCTTGTCATGTTTAATCAATCGATTGACCGCATTCTAGTTCAACCACGTCAATGGTCTGCAACTCATCGCACGTGCCCATCAATTGGTCAATGAAGGTTACAAGTACCATTTCAAAGACAAGGATGTTGTCACTGTCTGGTCAGCGCCCAACTACTGTTACCGTTGCGGAAACGTTGCATCCATTATGAACCTGGGCGAGGACCTGAAGCCAGAGTTCCAGATCTTCTCGGCGGTGCCCGATCATCGACGAGCAGTGCCTGCGGGCAGAGGCGGACGCGGAGAATACTTCCTATAGGAGGGAATCGACCCAGAACGAATTGAACACCAACGAGAGCTGTTGAGTTGGCCCAGGTTGATCAACTCGACATTTCAGCCCACGCATCGCGCTTCGCGGGCAATCGTGTTGTGGCATATGCGGCAGGTCAGGATATGGACAGCCAAAGCAGACGGTCATGGAGAAGCGGTGAGGATCAAGTGTACATGCTGGAAGATGCACTTTTACGAAGACGATGGAACGAATACCCAGGACTGCCCTAGATGCGATGATCACTTTGTACAGTACTCGCTCGTAGATAGCATCACACAAAGGACTTGCTCAGAAACCATGCCTCGCTTATGCGACCGTCGTGTCTTTGGCCCTTCATTCATTTGTACCGTCTAATGTGCCATGCTTCACCATCGCGCCTCAAACGTACTCTCTCTCCACATAACTCTGGATCATGCCCGCATTGTCGGCGTTGTATTCCTTGAGATCTACCTTGCCATCCTTCTCTACCGTGTTCGCCTGCACGAACACCTTTCTCGGCGTCTTCTTCTTCAGCACCGCCGGCCTGACATAGTTCTCATAAAAGGGCTCGACATCTGTCACATCGTCATACAACTTCTTCGCCGCCGCAAAATCCGCCGTCGCCTTGTAGATGTGGAGTTTCTGCAAATAGTCGTCGACAGCCGGACGTCCGAGATCCAAGATGCGAGAGCGCTCGAGGCGGATGGTGAGGTCTGAGAGATCATCTTTTTCCCACTCGAGCTGGCAGAACTCGACACCTGCGTTCAAAAACGTTCGCAGAATGGAGAAGCGGGCTTGCATGTGCGCCTGTCCCCACTTCCTGCTCTTCGGGTCCCAGAACTCAAGGGCTGCAACGCCTGCGCGCGCCATTTGTAGGTATGCAGTGAACAGCACGTCACCAGCCTCGGAGTTCATGTCTACAGTGCCGTCGCCGAAACCAAAGAGCTTCAAGATGGGGAACTCGCAAGATAGCGCCATGGCCACGCACTCGGCGCGGCACTCTTCGTACGATGCAGCGAGAGACCCAAAGACGCTGCCCCACGTTTGACCGGGCTTGTACCATGTGGTTATTGGCTTGCCAGTCAATGGTGAAATGGGCTTGTTGTCGAAGTCGAAGTTGTATTCGCCTGCCGAGGTTTCTTGCAGCAACTTTCCACATCCATGGCCAAGCAGTTCGTGCAGGCCGACTTGGACTTCGAAAGCGGGGTCGCGGTACTTTTGGTATGTTGCCAGATCCGCCTCTTTGATGAAAGGAATCTGCTCGTTGGGTGCTTTGGCACTCAAGATGTTGCCAAGAGAGACGTTCTTGAAGCCAAAGTTTTGCCGTATGTCATCGTAGTTTGGAATGTTGATACCGGCAGGGATCCCACTTCCAGCGAATGTCAAGACCTCGAGCGAGGTAAAGTCTGGGCTAAGGAACTTGTCCTTCTCAAAGGATGCGTCCCATGGAAGCAGTGGGATGTATTGTGGTGCTGTCGAGACGAGCTTGCCGAATGCTTGGGTACGCTCCTTGTTGACCATGGCCACAAAGCCTTCCCACTCGCCGCGAATGCCGTGTGGGTCGCGGTAGGTCTCGATGAAGCCGATGTCTGACTCGACCTGTGGTCCCTTGTCCAGGACCCAAGCTTTTTGACTCCGCTTAAACGCTTGCAAAGAGCCAGTTCTGAAGCTCTTGGAGTATTCCTCCATCATCTCGCGCTCGTTGTCGTTCGCTGCGTATTTCTTCGCCTCTTCGATGTGACGTGCGATGGTGTCCATTTCCTGTGAGTAGTCACCAAAGACAAGCTTCACTTTTTTGCCATCGTCAAGTGTCCATTCGCTGTCCTTTAGGTCTCGGTCTTCTGGCGGTGGAGAGGTTGACGCTGAGGCAATTAGAACAGCAAAGCCATCGCCCGTCTTGCTTATTCTTGTGTTCTCCGGCAGGAGGCCCTTGCTTTCGAGGAAGTCGCTGACGCCGGCAATCTCTTCCTTGGTAATGTTGGGGCTGTCAGGGTAGTAGGTGGAAACGTGGCCGGCGCTGGGGTAACCCAGATGCAACTTTCCTAGATCATCACCAGCGTAGACGGAGTCCTTGAACTTCTCATAGATTTCCAGAGTCTCCTTGGAAACGGTTGCAAGCGCCTTGAATTGGCGAGGCTCGAGGCGTGGCACGAACTTGGAGTCGCCAAAAGACTTGTAGTTGCCGAGGTTACCGAGGAACTGAGCAGCATAGTTGAGGTACGCGTCAGTCTCTTCCTGCGATAGGCCAGCTTCCTTGGCCAGAGCAGTGTAGTCGCCCCTGCAGTGCTTGTGTAATGCGATGATGAAGTCGTATATGTGCTCCGACTCGGCTGAACATTGTCGCAGGACGATGCGGGTGCCCGCAAAACAGGCTCTGGGTATGCTTAGTGGTGTTCTGGGGGAACGATTCAGGTGCCTTACACGGAAATATGGTGAGCATAGAGCTTCTCCTTGTCTGAAAGCGCCTCGAAGTGGGGTTTGATGGCAAGTGGAACGATGGTGGGCGGGCTGTCGGCCAAGTACTGCTTGAGCGTCTCCGAGTCTATGCTGGCAGACATGTTGGACTTGGTGGATGCGTGGCGGGACGTGTGAGTGCGAAACAGCTGTAGCCTCGAACACTCGAGTGCTGGCAGCGGTGACGGCAGCTCAGGGCAGGCGCGTCCGCGTCGGTAGTGCGGGGAACTGCTCGCCACACCCCGCCAGAGCACGCCTGCATGCGAGCGCGTCCCAAGCACCCCGGCACCGATACGTGCGACCTGGAACACCATGGAGAGCTTACCAGCAGTACTGCTTCTGCGCGTTGTTGAACACGTCAATCGAGATGAATCCTGGAAGCGGCCGTCTAAGCACCTTGCCCGCTTGTGTCAGGTGAGCCAGATGCTCCACCGAGTTAGCACGCCTGTGTTATACGCGCATATCAAGCAACCAAGTCACGTCTTCGGCAGCTTGCTGAGGACTTATGGAGAAATCCAGCACTACGACAACACATCACTAAACTGCAAGACATGCACCTGGACGAGAAGGGGAGGGAAAATCCCCTACGACACTACCTCAGGACGCTCCAGTGATGCTAAGCTACTGATCGAGGGTCTAAGTGAAGAGCTTGGAATGGATCCAATAGACTTGTTCACTCGCTACAACCATGGCGAGCATATCTGGTCTGCCATGTGTGCGCTCCTCGCGCCCCGGTTGAAACATGTTGCGATCGTCCTACATCACCAGCTTCTGATTTAACCCGGTTTACTGCTTGAGCATATTGCTCGGCATTATCTTGTTGAACCCAACAGAAGTATGCACGTGTTTCACGAATTACTTTCCCTGCACCTCAAGCCTCGCTCGCAAGTTCAACAGGTTGACGAAACTTATGCTTTCCCGCTAGTCCTGCTTCCGAGACTACAAGCCCTCTGCTCAGATGGTTGGAATGCCCAGCGGAGCCTATCCCTTCCTGATGCCGATCGAGGGCTCGTTGCAGGTCAACCTTGGACCTGGCCTACAAGAGCTTCGCAGATTTCAAAATTAGCTTTGCGCCATATCGACCTTCAAGTGCCCGTATGCGCTATGATACGGGCATGCAAGGAACTAGTCAAGTTCGAAAGCATTCTTTGTGGTCTAAACACTGGGGACTGGTACACCTGTCTTGCAGGTGCACTACAGGAACACCGCAACACTCTTCGTGAGATCTATATAGGAGAGGGAAACAATGAAGACGATGAACTGGGCGAGGCCGCACGATCGGAAGGTCTGCATTCACTAGAACTCATGCCATGCTTGAGTCGGCTACGGATCCCTTGGCGTACTCTTCATGGGCACAGCGCGTCAGCTAGCTTGAGCGAGACACTTCCTCCAAACTTAGAAGAACTAATCATCGAGCTATGCTGCGATCCAAATCAGGAGATAGGCGCAATGTTCATCCGCCTCTACCAACACTGCGTTAATAAGCGCTTTGCCGCCCTTCGAGACATTCATCTACTTTGGCGACTCAACAAGACTCCTTTCGACATTGCTTTCGATGTGACCAAAGTCAGAGACTTGTTCAGTTCAATCCACATACAATTCAATGTTACGGTTTTTTGCAGGGACACTTTGAGTATGTCACGATGGCACAGCGGTCACTGACTGATGGTACTAATGATACTGCAGGACCAGCACCAAACGTCTTGCATCGATACAAGCAAGTGTTCACGGCTTATGTGAAATACGAAAAGAAAAACTATGGTCGCAACGCGCGGAATCTTCCGGCCCATTCTTTGCAGGCTTCGACGCAGTTCAGACTCCCACACGAGCATGAAGAGCTCTTGGGTACACCCGAGTGGTAGTCAAATATGGCCATCACTGAGTATCTGATGAATATCAGCCGATTGTTGCAAAGATCACTGATGACACACGCCAAATCTTACAATACATCAGCTTTCATTAGAATTACTCGTAGATACTCGTTTCTTTGTTCTCCGCGCTATCTCCTTTGATCGGCCGTTAATTCGTATCCTTCTTTGCTCTTCGTCACTGATGTAGCTCTCCTCTTCCGCCAGAAGAACCATGCAATAGCAGCAAGAAGCGCAACGCCCAGAATGACACCGATAGCAATTCCTGCCTTCGCGCCCGCGGACAGACCGTCGTCTTCCTCGCCATCAACACCATAGGAAACAATCTCAGGTGTCCCAAGTTGCTTTACATCATCAATCTTGCACACATTACCGCAAGTCTTCCTTCCTCGCTTCTCCATAACATCTCTCTTGTCCGCCTTTTGAGAACCTGTGTATGGTCCAGAAGTGTTGAATGTCATTTCAATCCACTGTATTTGGAACTCGGCGTGATCTCCAACAGTCATGTTGCCACTCCACTCGCCACCATCACCCCACATGTTGAGCACCAAATAGCTCGGCTTGCGTGGCACACTGTATGTATTCGCGGCAACTTGCTTGTCGTTGAGATACCAGAAGCTGTCCTTGGGCAACCAATCGATACGATGGGTCTGCCACTCGTCCCAGGGCGCAAGGTTTGTCGGTCCAGTAGATGCAGCGGCAATTTCGTTGCCGCTCTTGTCAACAGACGGTTGGTTGGTGTAGCGGGTTTGGTCCTTGGGATCGCGCGTGAGAATCTCAATGTCCGATTCGTTGGAGTCGTCATAGAAAGTGAAGAAGCCTGCTACGGCGCCAGGGTCGCCGACAACACGACCGTACATGCGCATGGAGACGTGCATCAGGTTCTTTTGCTGGTTCTCGATTTCACCGGCGGTTTGGTGGTCATTGTGTCGAGAGGTTCGAAGCGTGAGGAAGGTGCTGTTGTCTTCTTCGCCCATGTAGATGTTTGCGTAGGAATTCGTCAGAGGCACTGGGAAGTCGTCGGTTGCAGGTTTGCTCCAGTTCTGGATACCCCAGTCTGATATCCAATTGTCGCTGTTGAAAATCGAGGGCTGCCATGTTGAAAGCGCCGATGCATTTTGCGTGTCGTTGATCAGCGGTGGTGCAGTATCGAAGCCACCCGCAAGGTTCCGGAAGTCGTAAAACCGGTAGTATTGAAAGTACTGCGGTGTATCTGAGTTATCGCCTGTGGAAACGACGTAGCAGCTGCAGTTGCCATTGTTGTCTTTTGGTGTCTCAGAGTTGCTGGAGACATACGAGTCGGCGGCCAAGGTGGGCGTGAGGAGGGCCGCAAGAGGCAATAGCAGAGCTGGTAAGTATGACATCGTGCCGTCGTCAGGGTTTGTCCTGAACTCTGCTACGATATGCAGGGCAGTAGCGACAGATAGAAGAACCTTGAATGAAAACAATATTCGACAAAGGACAAAGAAGCGAAGGTGACGAAGATTCAGATAAAGAAAGCGAAGGTCTGCAGACCAGGAAACTCGGGGGTCACTAAGCTCAATATACCTACCCCTACCAGCACGCCACGACTCCGCTCGCTCCGCTTACACGGCAATGGCGCATGCAAGCGCGTATCTGTTTCTCGCCCGGAAAGTTCCTCTAGCTTTGCATGCGCTGAGGTTGTTTCAACTCATTTCATGTTTCCTTTAAACAGACTGTCCAGGCTCAGCCACAAATATTCGAGACTTCTTGCAGATCAACCCCCCTGGTTTAGCCGCTTTGAGGTGGGGCATCAAGCCACGAGCCGGATCGCTCGGCGCATCGCCAGAGAGCGCATTCTTCGACATGTTCTTTGATGGCTAGCCAGAATGGTACTCGGCCGAAGACCTTCAAGACCGCAGGCGGAACCAGGCAGAATTTTGGGAAGATGCAGAAACATGGTATACTATTCAGAATCGGAGGCCCGTGAAGCTTTCCAAGGTTGGTTCAATGGAAGGGTTTCGGGAGACGACAGGGGCTCGGTACCATCCACTACAGACACGCGGGCCGAGGCACTAGCGACGCACGGAGACGAAAATAGTTTTTATTGATTCCCTCGACTACACGCCAGTGACACCACAGTGGGCTCTCATGGGGCTGATGACAACAACGTACAACGTTGAGGTTTGTCATGCAGATTAAACCCCTGGAGGTGTTGATGCCCCAAAAGAATATAATCTTGGAATCATGGCTATCATCATATAATCTCGCCCCTTCTCCCAACCGATGACTTCAAATCATCAACCCGATTTATCAATATCAGTAGAAGAACAGTTCGTGGCTCTTTGCTGGTAACAATGAGCAGGTTAAGAGGTGGCGTCGTTGGATTCAACTACAGATCCAATCGTTTTGTCGAGCGACAGCAGAAGCGCAACGCCGGAAAATCCTCCTTCAAGCCCATCAATGGGGTGACCGGCCATGATATCGCTCCAGAAGTCCCCAACAAGGTATCCCTAGTCCTGCTGCGTACGATGCCACGGGATTCCCCACTACAAGTTGCTACTACAGAGGAAAATCACTTTCACCAGCCACGGGGAAGTAATCTGCGTGCTTCTTTGTCATAATTTTGTAGCGCAACTATATGGTCACGCACATTATTTCATTCACTGTCAACAATGAACTTGATTCTTCGGCCTGCAGATCACGCAGTTGAACAGATGCCTGTGATCCACCGGTGTCTGTGGCAGACTTCAGACTTGCGTTGCTACTTATATATATGGGAGCTTGTAAGCACAGCATAAGATGTCAGATAGGGAGCTCTAAGTAGACACCGCTCTCAATCTTTTCATCCTCAATCCGTGTCAATTACCTCTGAGTAAGGGCTGTTCAAGCATCCTGAAAGATATGCCACGCTGAACGCCATTCGCAGTATACATACTCCTGTGCTGCACCTGAACATGGGGGCCGAACGATCAGAGGATATTGCTAGGCGCCCGGTAGCAGCGTGAAGGAAGGGACAAATGATATTACGAAGAGTGATTCATCGACCGAACATGTACGGGAGACATCGACCACAAATTTCCCGCATTAAGAATCAGTGGATAGGAGTGAACGCAGCAATGGCTCTTTCAAGTCTGTAGAACCAAGTGTAATATCGGGATTGTGGGTTCGTGAGCAGCAATAACAAGATAAGACACAGAAATCAAGAGCCAATGCATGCAAGCACTCGAGTAATATTCACGATTTGCATTCGTTTTAACATTTTCCATCCAACGCATGCAAAATGTGCATGTTCGGATACTAAAAAAGGGTATCATAAGGCTTTAAACAAACCCGCCCGAGTTATGCACAGCCCATACTCATCTCTCCGTATCGAGAAGAGGGTAGCGTCCCGTGTCGGTAATTCCAATGCGTCCAGAGTGCCCCTCATTCAACGCCTGCTGTGTGCCGAGTATATGTATAAGGGAGAAAGAGAAAAAGTAATAACTTAAAAGGGTCGTTGATAAAGCGCTCCGCCCCACTGCTACTGCCGGATGATGCCAAAAGAAAAAGAAAACTGACGTGGTGCTCTGATGTCGCGGTCCTGGATGACGAGGGTTAACGCACCACCGTTCTGTTGCTCTGCTTGCTTCCTCCTCTGAAGCTTTTGTCAAAGTCAAGAACGCGATCTGCCTTTTCGTCGTCGATGCTATCGTCGTGCACCGCCCACCTCGACTGAGTGAGAGGTTCGTTCAAATTGAAGTTTCCGCCTTTTGGCCATGTTCCCTTGTGCGTTGTCCTCTCCACCTGTTGAATCCGCACCAAAGTCGTCGTTATAGCCCTCGCCATATCCTTGGAACGCTGCATCTGTGTAGTGTCGTTTCGAACCCTGTCGTTCGGGTCTGGACACGCCTCTGCCTGAGGCAGAGTTCCCTGGTGTAGGCGCGGCGGAAGTATATGACGTCGGCCGATGCGGTGGTCCATCCTGTGGTTTTGGTTTTACTGCGTCATCTGTGCCAATGTATGTCCTGTATCGGGTGGTGTCTGCGGCAGGTAGCGGTCCAGGAGCGATGCCCGCGAATGCGCCATCCAGGAGACTGCCGAATTCAGGGTCCAGCGCAGTCTGGGTCGGGTTGAGCGCCTTCTCTATTTCCTTCCCTTGCACCTTAAGGAGGTTCCACTCTTGTGCTGGATAGCACAATGGTTCCATGAAGACATTCTCCATCTTCTGTGCCTTCGGCTTTCCGGCGATCTGCATTTGTTTGATATGGCCCTCGTATGATTTCCGGAGTTTGTTGATCTTCTCTCCAGTCACCGGATCTGTCCGCGCTACCGATCTGGCCAGCGCTTCCAGGCTGTATAGCCGGAAGAGATTTTGCGAGGGGTGCGGCCTCGACACCTCGCATTTCGAGCGGGCGACCATGAAGAGCTGATCTCCGCTTACACCTTCCGCGGCCTTTAGTCCTCCCTGTTTCGAAAACTCTATTCGCGTTTGCCGGTCGTGGTTTGTCCGAGTGTGGTGTCCAAACCTTGCTGCATCGTCATCGGCACTATCCTCCATCGTCGCATCGCCGTCGCTATCGATGTTCGCAGAAGAAAAGGGCCCTGCGGTGCTCGCCGGTGTCGGAAAAGGATGTGGGTTCGTGGCAGAGGTGGTTGACTGTGAGACACCTTGGGACATGGCCGTGGATGAGGACGGGCTCTTGTCCGAGTGCGCTGCGGCGTTACTCGTAGCAGGGCCTCCATTGGCCTGCGAACTCATCGAGGAATAGGGTGGTGAGGTCGGCGTGCGTGGATGAATGGGCGTCTTTGTATGGCCGCTCGCCTTGGCGACGACGTCAAAGGGCGGAGAAGCCGGTGAGAATCGTCCTGTCGAATCCAGTCGTTGGCGTTTGGCCGTGTGCTCCGACATGAATACTGCACTCTGCGGTGATATCACGTGCAGGCGGAAGCCCGTGGGCGTGCGGCGGGCGTGCAAAGGTGGGTGAAAGTGCTGGTGGTGAGCGCTTGGCGTCTGTTCCGCGCGGATCGACCGCGGCAGAGGAAGTGGGCGGCACTCTAGATGATGCGCATGCGAAAATGGCGGCGGTACTCGCGGGGATGCTGGCGCTGGCGGAGCGGTGCTGGGTGTGGGCGTGACGGGCGGCGTGGGGTGGGAGGTGACGGCTGGTGAGTGCAGGAGATCGCGAATGGACGAAGCCGTTGTTCCAGTTGTCACGTGTACAGTCACATGATGTGCACTTGACACTCCAGGGCTGCGCCAGGCATGTCGGATCGGCTTCTCTGATTAGGACATAGACGTGCACGCCCCAAACGAACGCCACGACAGCGCGGCCACCACCACAAAGCCCGCGACAGCGCAGCCCCATGCCTACGCAGCTTCCCGGTGGCGAGTATGGATAACAGCGCCCGCGCTGGCAATCCCGCCCAGAATGGACCCGCCAATGCAGCGCGGACAGCGAATGCGCCCAAGGTGCAGCAGCCGAAACCGCAAGCCCTTCCATCCCGATCGGGCCCAAGTTCGATCTTGGTTTCGCCGCGACAGAAGGGCAACCCTCTCCTGAACAATGTGCGCTCGGTCGCATGGGAGTACTCGGACATTCCTGCCGACTATGTGGTCGGTGCGACAACGTGTGCATTGTTCTTGTCGCTCAAGTACCACCGCCTGCACCCAGAATACATCTACAATCGCATACGCGACCTCAAGGGCCAGTACAATCTGCGCATCCTGCTCACGATGGTGGACATTGAGAACCACGAGGAGCCGCTGAAGGAACTGTCCAAGACGTCACTGGTCAACAATGTTACCGTGATGCTGTGTTGGAGCGCCCAGGAAGCCGGGCGCTATCTCGAGCTGTTCAAGACTTTCGAGAACGCTGCACCGACGAGTATTCGGGCCCAGCAGTCTTCTACCTACTCGGAGAAGATGGTCGAGTTCATCACAGTGCCACGCAGCATCAACAAAACGGACGCAGTCGGTCTCGTCTCAAATTTCGGCAGTATTCGCACCGCTATAAACGCTGGGCCGGAGGAGATTGGCTTGATTGCAGGCTGGGGAGAGAAGAAGGTTCAGCGCTGGTCCAACGCCGTGAGGGAACCTTTCAGGGTCAAGAAGGCGGCTAGAAGAGTCCTCAATCGCGAAGATACGCGGGCCACTATGTCAAGAGACCTGTCCAGGGCCGACGCTGAACACCATATGCCCATAGAGGAGGATTCCACAAGCGTGGCACGCGAACGAGTGGATCAGGTGGTACCACTCCCATTGGAGATGCAATCGGCTGCACCGGCCAACTCTTCCGTTCCAGACGCAGACAGGAGACCGGATCATCGTCCTGCAGAAGAGATGGACAATCTTCGGCTTGCTGATGATGAGGCTATCATGCCACCAATAAGAAAGGAAGAAGAACTAAGCGATGGTGTCATGGCAGCGCTAAGTAAACTCAGAAAGCAGTAGCTCTCCAGCTTTACATTCACTTGACAGCGCATAGTGAAGTTCGTGAAATGAAGCCAGGATACCTATGATAGGCTCTATCCGCTCCCCGTCAGTTGACCCTGACTTTACCTTTAGCGCCCCAGGTTAGCTCCCTTCCCCACACCTGAGCAAGCACACATCTCGCTCCTACTCCAACGATTACAAAGGGTATCTGTTAAACACCATATACTCTCCACATCGATGCGCTTAGAACTGCTGCCCACAGAGCTCCAGCTCGAGGTATTTAGCCACCTTGACAATTCTGACCTCAAGGCCGCAAGGGCTGTATCAAGGAAACTTCGAGATAACGCTTCTCCCGCGCTCTTTCGTTGCGTGATTGCGTGCGCTCGATATGTTGCAATGGGATCATTGCAGAATATCTCGTTGAACCCTGTGCTCCAAAAATACGTCAAAGCGATCATCTTTGATGGTTCTATCTACAATGCTGCGATTTCCAGTGGAAAGGAATTGTACGAAAACTAGAACAACAGATACGATGGCCTCAGAACCTCGTCATTTTGAAGTCTACAAACAAGGTCCGTGCAACAGTCTATAACCCCGACGCTGTGGAGCAAATACTGAACTCCCGCTAGATGGAAACGGTATCAAGAGTTATACAAGGAACAAGTAGACTTGAGCGCCAGTGGCGTACTTCTGCATACGATTGCTCGAGCCTTGGAGTGGACCACTGACGTGTCTTCGGTGGTCTACTCGCCTCACCCTCGTCTGATCTGTTCCGAGAAAAAGCTCATGAAGGATCTACTTCCGAGAGACTCTACGAGTAGCGAAGGCCAATTCGATGGTCACCCAGCCGGTCTGTCTAGATCTTCCACGCATCCCTTTCGTCAACTGATCGGAGCTATTCATCTCGCCGAGTTCACTGGTATTCGGGAGCTGCGCATCCTTCCTTTCGATGATAGGAAGCCTGGCACCCCATTCACTTTCGATTTCTTCAGCTTTCCTGATGCTTCTGATATTCAGGCTGGTCGGTTTCTGTTCCAGAACCTAACATCATTGGAACTCCATATCAGAATCCTTCTTATTCGCGACAATATGAGAGCGGGGTCATTCGGGACATCCACAAATAAAGAAAGACAGGCGCTTGCTCACCTTAGTCATTTACTGGCAGCCACTAATGAGCTGCGGCATCTCATCTTGCACGTTGGTGGCTGGGATCCTGTGGAAGGTTCTGCGCGTCAGCTGGAGCTAGGGCCTCGCGCACCTGTCTTCAATTGTCTTGGGCTCCGTAAGACTTGGCTGAAGTTGCGATCCCTCAGCCTTGGTGGTCTTCACTCGAGCAGCGACGAATTCCTGGACTTCGCCAGGCGACACAGAGATACGTTACAGTCTCTTCCATTTCAAGAATGTAGTCTGCCTTCTGGAACATGGGCTGAGATCGTTGACGAAGTGGTTCATAACAGCCACACCATCTCCTCGTTTTTCTTGCGCTCAGTCAACGAGACATATATTCCGATTGACAATGGTACTATCCTGAGTCCAGCGGAGCTAGATGAATGGAAATATGAGGGCCATATCGAGGTTTCTACGGATGGCGAGCGCAAGTTTGTAAGTGGGGCGTGTGCATTTTCACTGCCTCGTAGCTGACCAGCATAGGTGGAGATAGAGCCGACGAAGAAGTCAGTATATCTTCGAACGACGTAATCAGCCTCAAGCTACGGGTGCTGGAACCTACAAGAAAATGTTGATGGGGTGTGTCAGAATCAGATGCGTTGACCTACAGCTGCCAGTGCCCCTTACCACACCGCGACCCTCATCCACAACGCAGAGCCGCTCATATCCTAGACTGCTTATGCCATTGGCGCTAAGTCGTCGTAGCATTCCCTTGTATTGTTCTAGCTTTTTCAGCTCGCAGCTTCTGTACAGAATGCACAGACATATCACAGGTTTACGCCTTCCCTATTCATCGTCTCTACATTGGGTAGGTTCTAAAGAGAACTAATTCCGGCTAACATTAGAGGCATACGTATTCAATAGTATGGCCTGCAGAGCTTGTGTTTATCCCTGTCGTAGGGCTGGCGACAAGACCATATTAGCTGGGTACACTGATAGCAGATCCCACTAGCTACAAGAGGTAGTCCGACGTGGCGGGCTGGCTTCTGAACGGTTCGGATGATTGAACGTCTCAAAATTGAGAGATGGTAAGCCTTTTGCCATTGTAACACTTACCGTTGTGCTGGTTCACGCGCGTGGCTGACAGGGTTGCAGACCAACTACAGTACGACATGCGATGCATCTACAAGTCAGAATCCTGGATCTCTTACATGCCTCCAGCACTTGACTCCTCAATTTGTAATGCAATCCGCCGCCATTTCCGCTGGCAAGCTGTTTGGGCGTGATGAATGCTATCAGTCCTGCCGCTGCTAGCGCCATTCACGAACACGTCACGCATCACCGTCTAATCAGGCACTAATGCCCTTTCCCACGCTACCAGCCTCTCCAACGCCCTCTTTTCTTGGCTTCAAAGACCGCGTATCTCTCAATGACTGCCCTCTCGGCGCCTCCCGATAGTTCGTTCCCTCAAGTGGCCGCTCAGCACACGAAGTAGCTTCTTTCGATGGACACCCAAGCTGTACCAACCTAAACCATTCCTGCAGGATACACATGTGTTTCGTGAGTCAGAACTTTACACCTTGACTGAGGCATACTACGTATACCGTTTCCATACACGGACAGCTGCACGCTTTGTGCTGGAGGCATGACGACGCCTCAAGCATGGATTGTCAAGAGGCGAGGGGCAAAATTTAAGATGAAGGTTCGCAGGACTGCGACGCAGTGCATAGTCCTGCGGTGCTTAAGATTCATTGTATCCTCGTTCAAGCACGAGATCTCCTCTCTCTCCTCGTTTCTAGCAACCAGCTCACACTACGCTTTTCGTTGAGTCACTCTTCGTTAGGTACTTTTAACCATTCTACTTATACAGGGGGCAAATCAGCAACTCACAACACTCCATCTGCTGAGGTTGCTACGCCCTCTTCTATTGTGTTGTCCTATTGTGCTGTCCTATTGTACTGGCCTGTTTCACGCTAGGCTACCAAATCTGTACGGTTCCGGCCTGTTTGCGCATTGCGCAGCCTCGCCTCATATTCGCTCCTCGATCGGATCCTACATCATCCTATGAGCTAAAATGGCGTACGAACATTCTGGATCTCATAGTCATGGAAGCGGCTGGGTCCGCAACGGTCAAGTGCAAGACCAGAATGGCTCCCGTCGGATCTCATACTCCCGGGATGAATATGTCAGTTTAGGTGCGGTCAAATCAGGAAAGTCTTAATTGACCACAAGCTAGTCTACACGTGAAGGAAACACAGCATATAGCAACACCAGATCTAACGATCGAAATGATGCAGCCGATGATCACTTGCACGACTACCATTTCGACGGGTATGCCTCAAATTCCGGTACAAACCGAAATATGCACTCCCGCTATCCTCGTCAGCATAGTGATCGCCAGGAATCATATCGCCACCAAGACCTCCATCGAGCATGGCAGTCAGTCAATCCAGAGATTGATCGGGTCATCAACGATGTCGCTGTACGTGAGGCAATCTTGAGACTCGAAGGTCGCACCCACCATCACAACTGCAGCTCCGCAAGGCAACTGCAACCGACATTATCTCAAAACCGTCGTCACCAAACGCATTCCTCTGAGTGGTATGAGAGGAACAGTCGGCCACTTGGACGATCAAATCTCCGCAATCTGGATTTGACCAGAGGCCCGACAAACGCAACGCGCCGATGGAGGGATGAAGACCAACGATCGGGGCCATACAACAATATTGGACAAGTGGGCCGGCAATCTGACTACGAACGAGGTGCACCGCAACAGTATGAACAGGATGAAGAAGAGTACGAGTACGACGACCAAAGCGACACGCTGTACTGACTCGTCTTCAAATGCTCGCCATGCAGGTCAGAAAGGCGACATACACCCACGCTCTTATACTACGCTTCCTCGAATCTTTTCTGTTTACATCACAGGGCGCATCATAGAAGGCTATGCATCCTTTTCTTTCGCTCCAGGCAGCGGAAATCACGTTGGGGGCCACTTTCGGCGCTTATGGTACGTAGTTCAATGTCTTATCTCTCTCCAGTTAGGCTGAATGCCGTGATTGTGGCTGTACTTCAGCCTAGTAATTGATGTTCTCTCGGTACCAAGAGGGTAACATGGGCTTACGGACATCACGATCGCGACTGGCATGATTTTTGGAACAAGCGAATAGGTATTGAAAATAATGGCGAATGAAGTATATTTTCAAATCGACTGCTTCATAGCACCGTCCATTTTTTCCAAGTGTAGCAAAAATCGACGTCACTCTTGGTACTGTCGGCATATTAGGCTGCAGCCTGGCAACAGAGGAGCCTCATCGCACTCGAACTCGCTCCGCTCACATGCGCAATCCTACGCAAGTGCACTGTTAACCTCGGCGATCAATGCTACCTTGTCATTACCTGAATCTAGAGAGTGTACGTACTCACCGGTACGCACGATATTAACCGTGCCGTGGCCGACGCTTACTTTGTTCACCGGTGCCTGAGTGTGCGCGTCCTGGAGGACAACGAAGGACGCCGGGCGTACTGCAGGTGAAGAAGACGTGATGGGCAATTATGGCGAGGAACACAAGGATAGGTCGATTCCAGATCTGGGGCAAGATTGCCCATTCTGTAGTTGCACTAGCGTGCATTGGAGGCATACAAGAAATATAATAGGTAGTTTTCGCAGCTAAGATTTGGACTTGCAGATGTTCCATCCCATGGGCGAGAGAACGAGACACTGTATTATCATGTATCAGTAACATCATACCTACGAAGCAGTGAAAGCTCTCGAGATGTCAGTTGATGTGGCAGAGACACGCGGTCTACTTTGTGAAAGAAAAAGGCACGTTATGCGGCTCCGCGGTGATCCACTGCGCCTGGTCCCGTTGGAGCGACAGGTGCGGGTGTCTGTGCTTTAATGACCTCACGCGCTTTCTGAACGGGCCGACTGCCGTCCTGATCCTTCTCCAAATCAGCGTGTATTTGCTCGATGGCTGGCACGTTGGATCGACCACCTCGCGTGCGTCACAGGGGCGGGGTAGATGAGACCTCGGAGGGAACCCACATACTGGAAAGACAATCTTACCTCCTGTGGACGGCATGACCGCAACAATTCACAAGATGTACGATCAAAGTAAGCTACTGCTGGCGACAGGCCAGCAAGGCTCGAACCGTGTATGATGAGGCCAGCCACAAGAATGCAACACTCGTGTGAAATGACCCGATCAATCCCTTACAGTGGATCAAGAGAGGCCTAACGCCACAGTAATCTTCACCGGTGAGCCAGTCGCTATCACTAACCACTTCTGCTACACAGGCCTAGATCCTGAATCTACCTTGTTCAAGACAAGTGAAGTATGACGCCCGAATTGTTTCTATCTATGGATTTTGCTCGCGTACCAGATCGGCATGTCTGAAAATAGAAGCTTGACTGAGGTGCAATGTTATTTTGGTGCCTCAAGTACGAGCTCTAAGCAAGCGGCGATCTAATGTCAGTATATAACGAGTGCGAATGTCTCCATCACCCGGTTGAAGGGTTGGTGAACTTGCTGCTCATCGAGGTACTGGGTCTCGCGCAGCTAATGTTTATGGGCAGCTCTATCTTTACCAAACTCCGCGACCTGAATACGTAAGCACCGCGTGTTCCTCCAGAACTTGACTGCTCTCGAGCAGCGTCCCTTGGAACATTCTTCCGCCCGCACCATGCTGCAGGCTTTTCTGTACCGCCAGCAGTGCCTTGGCCCAATTGCGCTCGCTTCATTATCTCGGCCGAAGCCATTCGAACATTGTCCGTCGAGCCTCGCTGCGTTTGTGAGCAAGCACGGCTGAGGTTTTGCGGCGCCGCTCAATATCCATACCGGTCAGGGTGGTTGCCTGTGCACTACTCTCGGTTAGACTTTCACGGCTGACAGTCTCAGTTCGGACGTCGCCGAGTATCTGCCTCCAGGGCTAGACAGTAGCCATGATTTTATCTAGCACTACGTCGTACAACATATCAGAGAGTCCTGCCGCTAATGCAGTCGAAGAGACAAGCAACTCTCGGGGAACCAATCAAATACCGTGAGCGATTGCACTTTGCTCCTGAGCTGTGAGCGTTGCGTCAAGCATCGCTTGTTGATCACGTACTCATATTCATTTTGCCTGTTTTCAGGCAAACATGTCGAGGGTTTACTACTGAACGGCGACCAAACGAACTAAGCCAAGGACCGCCCGTGCGCCCATTAGAAGGGCAGAGAAGGGCGGCAACATGACAAGTACAGGAATTATATGCCTCAGGCTGACCGCTCTACGACGAATCTATATTCCTCCAACGCCATCAATCTATTCCTCCAGGAATTGCATTGTGTTGCAGTTATGGCTAACAGACTATAACGCAGCAATTGTGTTAGATAAGATCCTCCTCAGTCTCAGCAATTTCGGACGTGTAGTTGTCTTCCATCCCCCGCGTGGAAAATATGCATCTGCTATCGCGAGTTTGGGAATCTATGTGAGTCCGTAATCCCACTTCAACATTTAATTCCGCGACCTTTCAGACTAACTGGATTAAGAGCTGAGCCAACGCACGCCTGGCCTCGAAGCAATTCATTGAGACACGATCGTTCACTCTTTGAACTAGATTCAATAGAGACGCCCATCGCTAGGAAATCCAAATCGATAAGAATTCTACGACTTGGTCGGTGCTACCTCGACATTGGCTGGTCGCCAACTACAAAAGGGAAGCGAAGTACTCGCAACGAAGTCAACTGGCTATCACAGAAAGGTCCAGGCCGAATTCTCGAGCTACCTACCAATTCAACTGTTGGTAGAGTAGAACTCCCCTGCCACCCCGTTTCACCAGAGCTACCTCTAAACCAAGCTCCTGGAGAATTACCGAATGAAGCTTCCGCGGTGTACGAATTAGAAAGTCCAATATATGAGCCTTTTGAGCCAACAGATGCTTCTATGGACACTCTGGGTAATATCTACATCGACATGAACGGGTATATGCCCGAGAAACGAGACTATGGCTATGAGCATGCCATAAGTCATGCATTGCCTTTAGCTGCACCACATTACACCCTCCCAAAGATTATAACCCAGGACTACTTGGAGACACCGCCAGGTTTCGCTAGCGCGAACAGCTCTCACAGCACATCCCCCATCTCCCCAGTCACGCCGAGTCTAGAAAGTGGTCATGGAGCGAACGCACAGCACCACATCGTTAGCCCTATCGCTACTACCGCGGTTTCGCATCAATCGCATCAATTTCTTTCCGACCATTTCCAAATCGAAGAGATTGGATATGCCCAATACCACAGCGGGCCACACTTTCCCGTCCCGGGGTTATCATTCACATCGCCCACAGCACAGCCTTTTGATCAACACGAACCATCGTCAAAAGACTGTGTCTATAGCAGCTTACTTTTCTCGTCGAACGATGACTTGGCGGCCGAAGATCCTACACAAGACCCACCATCTGACCAAGAGCCGGTTGTCGCCAATTTATTTGAAGTGAGTCAGGATGATACATGGGATACAAGCGAAATCTACAAGACGGATACACAAGAGATCGACCCACCGGCATACTCATTTCGAGATTTTCTTCAACCTTTCAATCTCACGGACACCTGCGCCGTACCTCAGTCCTCAGACCATTCCGAGAAGTCTACTGTGCCAGAACAAGACTACTCCTACCTTGGCGATAGTCTCCAGCAAGATACCCACGGCTTTCATATTTACACCAATGATGAAGTCCGAAACCGTGAGCTGCCATCCACTTCTCGTTCTGCGAAGAGGTGTAACATTTGTGGGAAAGAATTTACCGGCCAGTGAGTTGATGTATGATATGGCCAGATACTCTGACAATTAACAGTTTGTCTAGATACGGCAAGGGAAATTTAGCACGGCATGTTCGAGAGAAGCATTTGGTCCAATCCGTGATTGGCAAGGTCTGCCGTATATGCAAAAACGTCTACAATCGTGCAGATGCAACGCGAAAGCACGAATGGAAGAAGCATCGTCTCCAAGATGCTCGCCCCAATAAACGGCGGAAAGCATGGTAGTGCGAGCTGAAGACGCACGATCGGCTGCACATCTTCTACGATGCAGCGTCAGATAAGAAACCGGCCTTTCTTCTGGTTTAGTAGTAATTGAAGTCGCAGGCGACTTTGCATTTCGTTACCTCCTGGTACAGTTGCTGGATGATCCTGGAGGCTGTTTCCTGAGAGACGCAAGCGTCCCACAATTCTTGTATATATCGTTTTTTTTTGGTAACCTTCATTGCTGGTGGTGTGCCGGGTATGAGCTGGGATCGATCGTGTACACCAGAATACCAAGATCCGTTCGCTAAAAATCGCCCTCGAGAAGAAGACCAGTAGTACCACATGGTTAATCAGGAGAAGAGCCAAGCTAGAACGCCTGTTCAGGGACACAATCGCGGTGGGGACGCCACAAGCATAAGCCGCACGATATGCGTCATTAGAATAGTGCATCCTACTTTTCTTGCACATCTGGGATAACCCGTTGATATTCAGGGTTCTATTTCATATTGCATAATTTCATGTCTTCGTTAATAATCTCAATATGCGCCTCTTATCATCTTCTCTTCGCCAACCTAAACGGATGTGCCTCTGTGTTGAACACAAAATCATCTAGACTGATCAGATCCGCGTCTGTAAAGCATAGATAAAAATATTTCAACGTCTCTGCCATCCAAAAGCTCTCCATATAGTCTTCCTTCTCTGCGCCAAGAACCGTAACGTCCAAAACCGCTGCATTCGCGTACTCGGTGTCTGTCGCTTTGGCCACTGCTTCAAACATATCCCACGCAGTCTCGCGCCACCACGGATCCCCTGTGATGCGCCAAAGGATGAAGACAGATTCAATCGCCTCGGGTCGGAGGATATACCGTGGGTCCTTTGCCGTGGTGAAGCCCTTGGGAAGATGGGATTTGTATTCAGGACGCTTCAATGTTTCTGCTTCGAAGTAGGACTCGTTCCACGCGCATGATTCCAGGCGATCTGAACCTGGACACATGGCCATGTTATACCTCTCAGGCATAATGCCGGTAGGCATTGAATGGTAGGCATATGCACAGCCTCGTGCTAGCTTTACGCCCATCTCGAGGTATTTTTTATTCTCGAATAGTCGTCCACCTAGGGCATAAAGACCTCCAATAAAGCAGGAAAGATGTTCACTCTCAGGATCAAGGCGTGGTCCATCTTCGAGGACGTCGCAATTTCCAGAAATCAGGATGTCATACTCTTCTTCGGGTATCATGGGTCGAAAGAAGAGGTTTTCCATCGCCGTGTCCATGAAGAAGCGTGCCATATCCTCGTACTTTTTCGAACTTGGATCTGCTGATCCAAGCAACGCAAACGCCTTGGGTAGATACTCGTACAGAGAATCTGCATTACCCCCAATGGTAAATTGAAAGCCAGATACAACGTCTTTGGCTGCCATTCCTACATACATCGGCCACATTCCAGGCAACTTTGTCTCATTCTGACCTTGGCGGAAAACATCCATGACCTGCGAGACTGCTGCGTAGTATTTGTCGTCTCCAGTGATCTGGCTCAGTCGGCTGAACTCCAGGGTAATGGTTCCAGGACTCGCGCTCACAACTTGGCCCTCCACGGAAAGCCCCTCCCCGGTCTTCGCCGCCTCGAAATTGATGAAATCGACTGGCATGCCGTTCTCAGTGTTGAAACCAGCGTACAGCAGGTTCCCAACCTCAATCGCCTTTTCTTTCAGAACCTTGTGGCCACTGAGATCGTATGCAGCAATCAGACCGCCTAGATATCGTATACACGTCTCAAACATGTTGACAGCCGGTGCAGTACTCTGGCCAAAATCGATCGTCGCCACCGCCTCTACGCCCTCGTAGAATTCGTCGCGCAGTCCCATCATCCAAAGCGTATCCAAAGTGTCTACCAGCGTCGCCGCCCAGCCAGAAAACTGGTTGACATCCTGCCCACTGATGGGCTTGAGCGCATCCTTCATCCATGCCTGTTTTTTGTAACTAGCCCAGCTCTTTCCAAACACTCTTTTGACTTCTCTCCTCCTCTTGTCTTGGATGGCTGCGGCCTCCTGCGAGTCGGTCTTGAATCGAGCTTGTATGCGTGGACGCTTCGTCACGGGTGCTGGGAGTCTCGGCGTGCGTGGCGGTGGGTATGTGAAATTCACAGAAAGCCAATCGAAGCTGCTTTTGGTCGCTGTGATATTCGATCGATGAGACGGATCGTTCATGTATCGTGCCAATGCGTCTGTATCGCGCTTGGAGAAGCGGCGAGATATAAAGGGTACAGCTTCATCGCGTGGGAGGAAGTAATAAATCCATAGTATGGTAATTGTGCATATCAGAATGTGTCGTGTGCGAATGCGCGGCATCTCAGCTGGTGTGATGTGGTGTTTGAGCGCGCATTGCGGGTGATGGTGTCGTGTTGCGTCGGGAAGCTACCGACCGGTACGAGGAAGGGCAGGCGATGGAAGGGATACATATTGACCCAATTCTTCATGGTCGCTGGTACTGTAGGGATCTTCCGACAAGCATTGTCGGAAGATATTGGAGCGCGGACATGCTGACAGGTGGGAGAATTTCTCCGTATTACTGCACGTCGTCACCCCTGGCCGCATGGTTCTGCTGCATCCATCCGTCCCTCGGCGGGGCTGAACCACCAACACGATAATGGTACCATTATCAAACAACAACTTGCAAACATCGATACACGACCAGACTTTTTTATTTAAAATATGCTTAATGAATTGAGCTCAATTCAATAGATCCTCACTTCTGTACCAGGCCTATCCAGTGTAATGTATTTCCCAAGCATAAATCCAGCGCCCACTCGCTTGCACTTCATCCATGGACCGTCGACTGCCTGATTCTGCGTCGGAATTACAAGTAGAACATAGTACCGTCTATCCTGATCTGATCGCGCAGCTTTTGACCTTGCAACAATAACGCATTGCACCCGCTGACCCTCAGAGCTCTTTTCAGTATCATAGGCAATCTTGACTTCTTCTGGATCGCGGCCCTTGAGATCGAAATCTCGCGCAACAGCTGCAATGGAGACGTCCTCATTGGTATCTGGGTGTTGGTGATTGCCCCGCGTCCAGGGTGGTATGAGCTCTCCGGTCTCCCAAGTTGCGGACTTGAAAGGCGGATCCGTGTAATCGATGCCGCCCCTGTATGCCATCCAAGACCAACTGGGCACGTGAAAGTCTTTCTCGGCTGGGAAAGCGATTGCCACTAATGGCTCGCCGTCTTTGCTTTCCGCTGCGTTCCATTCGCGCCGCCAAAGCAAACTCCGATGAAATAAGCCACTACCAAGCTTGTTTCCGTCGTCAAAGATACCGTATCTGCCCTTTGTGCCGAAAGCTCGTTGGAGACGCTTCTCAAGGCCGGCAATGGCGACCGGCCGATCTTCCCAGCGAGTGAAACCTAAGCGAGAGTATTGCTTGTACAAGCCCTGGAAGTACTCTATCTTCAAAGCACGCGACCTGACGCGCATGGCTTTGTCGGGGAAGCTAGGGTCGCCGAGAAAGTCCGCCATATTACTACAAGTCCTTTTAGCCGTGTATGCTTTCGATGATCACGATTGCAGCTTACTTGTGCATCAAAGTCAGGGTCTCACAACGAACACCATTACCGCATTCGAAGTAAGTCTGGTTCTCTGTGAAGTATATGGTTCGCCGAGCCAAGGCGCGCTCTTGCAGAACCCATCCGCGCTGATTCAGAGATCCCAGGATAACGTCGTCATTGAACTGATCGATGGTCTGGCAAACATAGAAAGGCTTTTCAGGCTGAAACGAGACGTGTTTGCGTCGTGGTCTTGCACCAAGAAAGCCATCTCGTTGATCACCAGCGCGACTAGCAGCGACCACGCAGTACGCACCACTGTATACATCTTCCATTCGCTTGGCTTCATCAGAAAAATCGCCATCTGGACCCTGTATGATACATATCGAATCGATCCATAGATATCTGACGTTCAGCTTACGTGTACAGTCTACTGCATCTTGAAAGGTTTTTGGCAAATCGTCGTAAGGAATAGCTTTCTTGAATCTGGCGATATCGTGGCCAGCGTTGCTTTCGTCGTTGCATAGAGTTACGAAAGCTTCGTATACGTCTGTGTTGCCCCATGGATGCGAGAGTGCGATATAATGCGGATCCTGCACAATCTCGTGTCGCGTCTCTACAAGCCGAAGGACGAGGCCTTGTGAAGTACCAACATCAATGAGTCTTGTAGGAAGTTTGTGTGTGATCTGCATTTGACAGCCTGTGTGGTTATCATCGCAATCTTTGAGCCATGCTTTGGCAAGTTCGAAGAATGCCTTGGAATCTGAGCTCGTCAGATCTGGAAGCTCGGGTCTTCCAATCTGGATGGCAGTAGGCGTGACAAGCTCTAAAATGAGGGTGATGATTAGCGATATAGCGAATCGGCAAGGTAGTTGCTCACCCGGACTTCGTATGAGCGAAAGGATTGGGAATGCGTTGCCTGTTATGGTAATTACGGACTGAGTCCTTTCAAATCTGATCTTCTCGCTGTGAGGACGATCAGTACCAAGGCTTGCGTCGTTAAGCAGTTTACACAAGTCGCAAGTCGCTGCAGACTTTGCTAAAGCGTCAACACCATCCTCAATTGCAAACCCCGATGACCAAAAATTGAGCTTCGCACATCGTCTGCACAATTTGTTGCGTACATCCGCAGGTTCTTGCGCCCCTTCAGCGCCAAGATGCTTGATTACCTTTGTAGCAAAGACATTGTCGACTCCGAAATCCCAAGATTCAAGGGGTGGCAGCGAATAGTCTGCGCTAATAGTCCTACTCATGATTCCTGTCGATAACGGCCCAATCTTGCTGTCCACCAGCCTAGATGGATCAGACCCAGGTTGAGTCGTTGGAACGAGGAATTTTCCGTAACTACTTGGAACCATAGGCAGGCTGACATCAGAACGGTCCTGACCCGTAAACACATAGGCAGAGTCTTTTCCCTTCTTCTGTATTGCGTCCAAAGCCTTGCGAAACTCAGCTGCTGTCGCACGATACTTTGTCCTGCCTCCTACGAAGGCTGGAGCGAATCCACGTGCGCCACCGCCGTCAGCCAGTGCACTTCCTCGAGTAGGAGGCAAGTCGACGACTAGAAGTTTCTCCCGCACAATATACAGAAGATCTTTGAGCGCAGATGCCGATTCTATGTGACACTCTGGGTCCTCCTTCTGTATATGGTCCATCCAGCTGATCACAGTGGGATGAACCACTGACCGTGAACCTGTTTCCGTTCGCTGTAGCTTGTAGTATTGGAACTCGGAAGGAGAGCTTGAACTTTCCGCTTGTTCATAAAACTCAACAAGGGCTTCATTGCCGTACAGCAACCAGATGATGAATTCGAATGTGATGCACCCAATTGACCAAAGGTCGTAAAGCCTTGATCGGCCTTGAGTAGAGTTCATTGTTTCGGGTCCTTCGTATCGACGCGTTCCGTACCTCATGCTGGTTCCGCGTCGTTTCTCGGTGGCGGCTACGTGTCTCTTCGCCAGGCCCATGTCTCCAAGCTTGAGCGTACCGATTACCTCAGAGCTACCGTCTAGGAAGCGCAGTATGTTCTCAGGCTTGAGATCCCCGTGCCGGATGGATTCTTGACGAAGTGGATTTCGATAATCATTCACATCCTCGTCATCGTCCATCTGCGACGTGGCGTCATCTGCGGAATCGACCCTTACTTCAACGATTCGATAGGTTTCGTCGGTGGCGGCAGGACGGCCGCCTTGAAAGTTGTGAAGATGGTCTAAAGCATCAGCGAGACCTCTGAGCTGGCGGATAGCCTCTCGAATGAGCTCTGGTTTGGGGGACTGTTTGGGTATTGTGTTCCAGTAGTCTCGCAGACTATCTTCCGCCCATGGAAACATGAAATAACGGCTTTCACCGCGTCGTATTGCTGCAAGACTTTTCATAATGTGGGTGTGGTCCAGAAGATTGATTGCATCTAGAGCCCGTGCCTCAATATCCCAGGCTTTCTCTGTCTCAAGCGGTCCAGAACTCCTTTGAACTGTGATTTGTTTGATAGCAACCTGAATCCTATGTCAGTTCAATGATACGTAGGAATTTATAAGCATACTTCGAGCGATGCATGTCTTTGCTGGTGATGCTGGTGCACTACAACTTTGAAGACATGGCTAAATGACCCACCTCTCGGCTGCGTCTCTACGACTCTCCTAAAGGGCAGAATGCACTGACTAGGAAGATCATACTCGTAGCAGCTCGAAGTGAATACCGGGGCCTTGCACGTCCACTGGAATTGGAAGAACTCGTCGTGTCGCTGATCCGTCCAAAACTCGGCATTGAAAGCTGCTGATCTAGGTGGTCGGTTACGCCCATCCGAGGCTCTGGGATCGTTTATTGGCAGTGCCTCGTCTTCGAAGTCATTTGTGTAGAAATTCAGCATCGATCCAAGCAGGAAGTTGGAATCCCGAAGATGACACTGCACAGCGATCACAAAGACCTTGCTAGCCACCGCGATAACCCAATCAATGACAGCTTCTAGTTCTTCGAATGTATAACCATTACTATCTGGAGCTCTCCTGAATTCCCGTTCCACACTTGCTTTGGTAACAAGACCTTCAATGGCGGGATTTGAGGAGTGCCCCTTGATGCATGGCTCGGGCAGATACTGACGCTCCTGGGTATCGAAAGTGCTGGTTGCAAATTTACGCGATAAATTATCTGCAAGATATTCCTGGTCGTAAGCCTTTGGCGCTTTGATTGCGATCTTCTTCTTTGGTGGTTTTGTTGGCGTGGAAGGCGCTCCGTGCCCCGCGGCGCTTTCATTGACCTTGGGCAAGATCTGTGGAGCCTCTATGATGGACACCGAATCCTCATGCGATCTCAAGATCATGGGTAACGATACAGAAGTGACTCCCGGTGGCATGTTGTTATCTGAGCTGGACGTGTAGCCTTGCGATCAAGATCGCCTTGTGATTCAGGCATGGGAAAGATCTCTAGCCTTAATAGTTCATCGCGTCTCAGCCTCGTGTGAGGTCACTATATGACTTACAACTCAGGATAAGCGGGAGGAACCTGAATCCCTGTCCGAACTTGGTAGATTGGCCCTGCCCTATAGTTGCAACACGAGGCTGGTACAAACCTGATCCAGCATACGGAATTGACTGCCTCATCTAGCCTTCAGCTGTTCACATCCACTCCGGTGGCGCTCTGAAAACTTGGGGGCTGAAGTTCGGCTGTGTCGAGGCCAGAATTGGGGGCTGAAGCTAGGTGCCACATCATGCGTACTGACGCCAAATGGGGGCTCTTATGCAGCCACAAGCACATGCCCCACCCCCAAAAGGTGTTTTGGTCCACCGGTACACCGGCTGATCCCGCAGTCTGTATGGTTCTGAGCCTCGACGGGTCATCTGTTCGCTATATATCGATATAGAGTCATACACGGCCGCTTGGCTGTCAGAAAATTTCACGGCCCCAGACTGAGATCTGATATGGTTCATTGATCTGTAGGCTGCAAGTCCTTTCTACGTTGTGCGTAGTGTAGACAAAGAAGACACGCCTGGTTATTCGGCCTTAACATCCCTCAAACGCATATTCCTTTCAATAGGACCTTGCGCGTCCTTTGAAAGCTCGACCTCAGTTGCTCGAAGCAATATTTCAGGTAGGACATGTTCGCCGTTGCACCACTGGCTGGATCCCATGGCGTAAGTCTCTGACTCGCAATTTTCGCGCAACTTTCTCAACTCTCTGCATATATCTTTGCAAGAGCGTCTCTTTCTTGAATCCACTATGAGCATGTCATGCATGACCAGATTCAGTAAATTATGAAGGAACTCTGTGCATCGAGGTTTGTGGTGCAATTTTTCAACAAACTACAATGATGTGGTCAGTGGCGATAACGTAAGTCAATGTGGTCAAGCATACCTGAAATACCGAGTCTTTGATCTTGGCTTCCGTCTTTCCGGTCAAAGGGTTGCATATGAGCTCAAAGTAAGTGTCAGTTTCATAATTGCTGTATGCTGGGTCGCGCGACATCCGCTTCTTCGCAAAGCTCTGGACAAGTCCAGCACCACCGATCGTCCATGTCACGAATTCAAGAAACACGCAACCGAGGCACCAGATATCAAAAGATTGCCGTATCGTTCTGTCTGCGGAGTCGCATTCTGGGGGGCGATATGTCATGGTGTTGGCGACATCTCGATCGCCCGTCTTGCTCCAGCGGGAATTCATCTCAGCTGCTCCGAAATCGGCAATTTTTAGATCTCCTCTCAAATTTTTCGATGATGCCCTTGGCCCCTCCTTATCATTTGCAAACCAAAGGATATTCTGAGGATTGATGTCACCGTGTCGACCGTATTTCACCTCGTGGTCCTTCGCAACTTCATTCTCTGACGAGAACGATCGGACTGGCGCATGAAATTCATGTTTATGTGTCTGGTCATCTATGGCGAATGACAAGTCTGATGCGGTTTGATCTGCGCTTTCGACAAACGTCACCTGTACTTTGCCTCTTTTCCCTCCTGCTTGATCTTCGACTTTGTGAACACGCCGCTTCCGGAGCGTTCTGTGCCTGTGTATCCTGAAAAGACCTTCTGTAATGCCAAGGCATTGATCGACGATCCAGATCATATCGGCGTGTTCCAATTCCGGGTGTTTCACGTCCTTGGCCCAGAATTTGCTCAGATCACTTTGCGCGCGATCAAATATAAAATGGTATTTGTTCCGGTGTCGGTAAGTTGCAAGAAGCGATACGATGTGAGGATGTCTGTTAGCCCCACTAAACTTCTTCAGTATCTCCCTTTCTCTTCTGAATGATCGGCGGTCATTGGAGTGCAATTGTTTGACCGCAAAGCCGCGATCCGGGTCCGTCTTGCATCCGAGTTTGTGATGTGCTGTGTGTAATCGAACCATGATGACTCTTCCATACCCACCTTGACTCTCAGCGCTATCGTCCTCTGCTTGATGTGATGTCACAAATGGTAAGATATGTTGATCGTTAAGCGGATAGTGGTTAATCAGACCGTATTTACCATGTGAGAAAAATGGTGCTAGCATATACCACTGGTATCTGTCAAACTGCTCTCTTGACGACGGCGACCACTCTTCGTCGTTGAAACACCGAAGCAGTGGTTGTGGTGGTACTTCATGGTTGGGACTGCGTCGTCTCATGCCAATAATGCTCCCATTGTCTTTCACGGGTATGAGAGGCAGGTCAAGGTCGCTGACCTGTTCGTCAAGAAATGAGACAATGAACTCCGGTCTTTCGGCTAACACCAGTATGACGAAGATCGATCGAAACGACTTTCGCTTCAGTCTCCCCTCTATGAGACAAGGTGTAACTTTGCAGATAGTATTGGCATAGGCCCGGATGTCGTCGTTGGTATAATCCAGCTGGAGACAGTTTGTGAGCTCGGCAAACACGGTAGATGTGTTGATGACATGACCGAGTTGATCCTTGGGGAAGAATCGTTGTGTGGGTAAGGATGCATCGTCGTTACGTGCTATCTCCATTGCGCTGTATATCTGCTTTTGCAATGCGTACCGTTGGGATTTCTTTCCCCGCGCGCTTGAGCTTACGGCTCGCTCAGACTCTGGCTTCACGTCCGAAGACTGTCGCATTTCCAAGTGATCCTGTTCGCCTCCATCTGAAACTACGCTGGTCGCCATTGAGAAATCGGACGGTTGTGCCACAGGTCTTAGCGAGCTCGTGTACAGTCTACTGTAGTCTAGATCGCTATCCTCTGAGGAGATGTCTGAGTCCATTGGCATACTCTGAATCTTTTTAGTAAGATGATCGATCTAGCGGAGCAGAAACATACGTCTGAATCCGAAGCGTTGTTATGTTCTTCGTCCTCGAAAATGGGATTTGTTGACACAAATGAACAGCGCCTTATCAACGGTGTGGCTGCTTCATCACCTTCAGACTCGGTCTCGACTCCACAAGAGGAACTCTCGATACAAGCACCGCTTCCAGTATCACTATACGAGCCGAGGAAGAATGAGTCAGATCGGCCTCGTGTTGACGCTCGGTGCTCCCTTGAACGCTCGACTGGGGAGAGTTGACTGGGTGAGTTCTCGCTGTCGTCAGTAGGCCCATGAAGCCCTAGTCGTGCGTTGAAATCGAGCGCCAGCCCATTACTTTCAAGCGACTGGGTATGATCTAACCCCTGCTCATCTACACGTATCTCTGGTGGCGATGATTGGAGGTGACTTCCGAGACCGGCCAAATCCGTGGCTCCAACTGCAGGACGCGTCGTGGCATGACGATGATTGTCGTTGGGCGAGGCCGAGGCATGCATTCTAGTCATTGCTTGATGATATAGACACGGTGCCTTGAGCTGCCAGACACTTCAGAGACAGCTGTGATGAATAGGCGCTCGTTTTTGCATGCAGAAGGGCACGAGGCTGCCGAGCGGCCTCACCCGTGTCGAGTCGTGCTTTATGGGGGCGCCTAGGGCCATAAGTTCAAGGGCGCATGGCTCGAGGCTAAACACATGAGACATGGCATGCGAACACCAGCGGCTAGTATTGCGGGCTGACATTTGGTGACCGGTGTGCATGGTGGCTTACTGTGTTGCCTTTGGGTGGTGCTGAGAACTTCGCCCCTGTCACCACTTTTGGGCCTGCTAAGCCACAGCGGCGCAGCTGAAGCAGTCACGAACGACACCTGTCTCAGGGCTCTGCCTCTTTATATGCCTTCTTCTTATGGCCGGTCTCCACTGCTCATTGTCTTCACCAGTTTTCTTCTTTTTTGTATTTGTGACAGGTTTTGTAGCCATTCACACAAAGATTCACCATGAGAGCAGACAATAGCCACAAGATGTCCGAAAGATGTGCTCTATGACAGTGACGAAGATCTTGAATACGATCCTCCCACACAATCTATCTCTGGAAGAAATATCGATCCAGCCAAGTTGAAGATTCTACTGAGGACAAAATTCGGTGCTGGATCTTTTGAGATCCAGATAATACAGAACACCTACTGTATCAATGCTCCTCGAAAATTATCAAATGTAAGCCACTTTCAAAGCAAGATCTAGACCATGCTAATAGTTTACAGTGCGAAATAGCGCGATGTCGAAGAAGGGCAATGTCTTGAGCACACCTGTGCGCAAGGCCATGTTAGCCAACAGGCGATGGAGAAGCCCCTGTGCGAAAAGACGCACCAAAAGCTCTGCAGGAGGCGGCCTTTCAAGCATGAGGAAAGACGAGGGAATTCCCCCAGCTTGATTGGTCGTAGCGAGGAGTTCAACGTCTTTGTATGAACTCATATCGCTTAGCAAGTTTGGAACAATCCCACCAAAGTGCTAGTAGCGAAGCCATGATCACGGTAGTTGGAAGAGAAATATCGCCTCAATTTTCGTATACAAGCTATATTCTACTGCCCGCATTCAACAAGTATGAAACTACCGCATGGGCAGTCCTTTGTTATGTCTGTACGAGTGAGGATCATAACCTAGAGCTCCCAATTCTCTTATCGCTCTATTTTCATGCTATCAACACTCATTAATATCATGATCACCAAACCAACAAGACATGTAGACGATATGGTGTGGATTATAAACTAAATATAAAAGATGGGTATAACCAATGCTGGTATCTCAAAACGCGACTGCCGTTACTAGAGCTTCGAATGATGCTCTACTCTATTCCTCTTCAATCCCGAAAGAAAACCTTCATGAGCAACTTCAGAATTCGATTTACTTCTTGAAGCTCTTGCTGCTCGCTCGGCTGTTGGCACGCGGCCTAACAACGAAACTCTCCCGAGTGTTGACACGATCGATGTCGTATGGATTTGCTGTTGAGTAGTCTTCGTTCCTTACTGTTCTCCTGCTTCTTGTGGAGCGACCAGTTTGTACCTTCTTAAGATCCGCACCTTCGGTCTCCTTCTCTGTCTTCATCTCCGCGAACTTAGGCACGCCTTCGCCCTCCTCAATGTGGGCTTCCTCTTCCGCCTCTTCCTCGACGGCCAGAGTTGCGGTGCGAGAGCTGTCAGCTGACTCCTCACCCTCCTCTTGACTCTGTGCCTTTGCTGCTGCCTGGTTGCGGATGCGTGTCATAAAGGCTTCAGATTGTGCGGCGTACTTGCACTTCTTGCGGATAGTAGCTCCATACTTGTAGAACAGGAAGGGCAGGGGAATACAAGCAACAGCTAGGAAAGCAGGGATGGATGAGGCCCAGTGAATACCGAGACTGTCGTACATCTGCTTCGTGAAGAGAGGGAAGGCGGCTCCGAAAACAGATCGGATGATACCGTTACCAGCGAGGACAGACGCGGCGAAGATGGTGTACGAATCGATCAGATAATTCATGATGGAAAGGAAGATCAGAACCATGCCGAAACCGAAAGGAATGGAAGCAACGACACTCGCAGCCCAGGGAAGAGATGGCGAGTTGGTCCAGGCGAACCAGAAGAGTCCGATGGGAAGCGCGATACCGCCAACAATACACATGGGCAGTCTTGCCTCAGGTGTAGCGTAACCAACGCCTGAAGCTTTGACCTTTTTCATGTACTCTTTGTTGTCGTAGAGAATGACGTAGGTGATGGCAAGGAAGATTCCAATGGCTACAGCGACGAACGGCAGACCACTAATTCCTTCGTTCCAGCCACGACCCTGGCGGTAGACGATGGGGAATGCACCGAAAAGCATGTAGAGGATACCGTAGATGATAGCGTGGTAGAGCGACAGGAGGAGGACAATCGGCTCGCAGAAAAGCAGGATCCATGGGCGCTTGAGGCCAGTTGAGAAGGCCTCTCCAAGGGTAGTCTTTCCCTGCTCAATGTCGGTCCTGGAGCGGTACACCTTTCCTTTCAGCTTTGAGAGCCTCTCGGCACGCCTGCGGAGAAGGACGGGAGGGTATGTCTCAGGCACCAGAAGACCAGCAATGATGAGCATTACACCGGACCAGATAGCCATGAGTCCGTGTACCCATCTCCATCCTTCCGTCATACCCAGGAATCCACCGATGATAGGTCCAAGAACAGGTCCCATAAAAGGCGCAGCCGAAAAGATGGACATGGCTAAACCACGCTCATTTGCGTTGAAGACGTCGGCAATGACTCCTCCGGCATTTGTGAGCGGACTAGATCCAAAAGCGGCGGCAAAGAACCGCAATATGAGCAGACCATAGATGTTTGGTCCTCCAGCAGCTCCGGCATTGAAAGCGACAAATGCAGTATATGTACCGACGAAGACCAGTTGACGACCATAAATCTCACTAAAGGGTGCCCATCTGTTTGTTCACGTCAGTAATAATTCATCTTGTTCACACAATACTGTACTCACAATAATGGGCCTAGCGCAAAACCGAGGACGAAGAGAGAGACACCAAGAGTGACGATTTCTTGGGAGACCTTAAACTCCATCATGATCTGCTGAATGCCTCCAGAAAATGCAGATGAACAGAACGATACGACCAAGACCGAGTTTGCCACGGCAATAGCTATAATCCATTTCTTCGTCTTCGCCCATGTCTAGGGACTGTGAGTATTGGTCAAGATAAAAGTGAGAATTGGATGTACACACCATTGGGTTTCTAGGGTCGTTCTCTATCCATTCCACGACGTAAGGATCATCTTCTGTGCCTTCGCCTTCATAATCGTACTCTTCGATCTCCTTTGTGGTGACGCCTTGGTCGAAGATCATTTTCCAATGCGATATGCCCTCGCGGCCCGACTCTATGTCCTGGCTTGAGCGCCCTGCCTCGCCATCTTTCTCCATGGCGCTGTGTTTCGTCGTATCGAAGCGTGTGTAGAGGTGAGGTCGATCGATGGAAGCGGCGTCAGGGCGTGAAGTAGTAGCAGCCCGGATATTAAAAGACTACTTATTATAACCGGCAAAGAGAAAGGCAAGAACACAAGACGACGATCTTAAAAACGGCGAGGTACTCACGCCACCTATAAAGAGCGTGCACAAACAAGAATAGCCACTGCGACTCAGTCCGAGGACCCAACAGCTCGGATGGACCCCCCTAGGGCGAGATTCCCAGTAGAGAATCGGAATCCACGAAGCGATGACACCATGATTTCGCGATGCCAAAATGCCGTAAAGTCCTCGGCCGACGCTCGCGGCTTTGCCGTTTCCGGACAATGGTTTCACTGCATTTGTGGACCTGCGTGCTCTGACCCAATAACAGACGGACTCAGTGCATCATTTGGGAGACAAGTGCTTCGGCCCAGCGCAGATCGCTGCCTGTGCGTCATAGGGCTTGTCTCGTCGCTAGCTGCATTTGGACGAACCGAGATGCCGAGGCCTCTACAGGAAGAGTTTGCTATGGAGATAAGATCCTGACGGACGGTCGGGGGCAGATGGAGGAACAACAGTCCGTTTCGAATTCTCATGTTGAGTACGCGTTACAATGCAAAGCTGATAAATCGCTGCATAGATCCATGCAGACTTTGACACACTTTTCGCATACTGATATATTGGCGGACGAAACTCATCAAGGAGATGTACAATTGTCTATACTGTACTGGACTCCCCATTAACCTATTAACCAAGCAGTTTCCGCTACTTTGTCTTGGAGACTTTGAGGTTTACACTCCCAGCAACGTCTGACGTTACCTACGCGCGTGACTGCAATTCAATATCAGACTGTGACTCACATCGTACATACAATCAACTTCTGCCCTTCTCGCACACCTACATACACCGTTAGGCACCCCGAATTCCGACTCCGCCTTTTCATCGGAGACAAAACCATGTTCCGAGTCCGATCTCAACGCACTATCTCGCCACCGTGACCATATACACCTGGGCGTGCAAGACAGGCCCGAATAGCAGAATCCCTACACCCCCTACAAATGGACAAATTTCCACACAAAATCTCTGCACTCGCACCAGCAATCTCTAAACATTCAATGCAACGCCCAAACGCGTGGTATGTAGCTCTAAATTTAAGCCCCCGGCACCACCGCAAGCCATCCAGGCAACGGGGCTCCCGAGCAGGAAAAGTGGGCCCCGGACTTGCTGCGATTCATGTACATGTTCTAGACGGAGAATCTTGAGCCGCAATTTTATGAGAAGCCAGAAGTATGCATAGCGACAGAACGTGCCGAGGTTCTGAAAGGCATGGAAAGGCAACGTGAGGTGTTCAATTCATGTTCTCATTTCATTCATTCTTTGTTTACAAATGCAAGTGCCATACGATGGATGCTTTTTATCAACGCCGTTGCGCCTGAAGGAAATTCGTTTCTTCCACTCCCCTTATACTTCGTTACTGGGATAGGTCACCTTCTCCGTCGGCAAGAACTCCTCCTTGATGGCCCTCATGTTCACAAAGCGCGCCAGCAGGTTCGCACTTCCAGCCTTGTCGTTTGTACCACTCGCTCGCGATCCACCAAAAGGCTGTTGTCCAACAACCGCGCCGGTGCATTTGCAGTTGATGTAAAAGTTACCAGCTGCGTTCCTCAACTTCTCTTCCGCGAACTTGATGGTCTCGCGATCCTTCGCGAACACAGCACCAGTCAACGCATATTCGGAGGTGTCGTCGATTTGCTTGATAATGTTGGCGAAGGCATTGGGCGCGGCGTCATCGTAGACGTAAGCTACGAGCACTGGGCCAAAGAGTTCGCGAGACAGCAAGGGGTGGTTGGGGTTTGTGGTCTTGTAGACGGTGGGGTGGATAAAGTATCCCTTGCTGCTGTCGTACTTGCCGCCGACGAGAAGTTCGAGTTCGCTGTCGTTCTTGGCTTCGTCAATGACACCCGAGAGCTTCTTGAAACTGGCTTCGTGGATCACAGGACCGATGAAGTTGGAGAAATCAGATGGCTCGCCGATCTTGAGGGCCTCGGTCTCTTGGATCAACTTCTCCTTGAATTCTGGCCATGCAGACTCGGGCACGTAGAGGCGCGAACATGCGCTGCATTTCTGGCCTTGGTATTCGAAAGCCCCGCGAACGGTCTGGATGGCTGCATTGGCAATGTCTGCATCTTTGTGGATCAAATGGAAGTTTTTTCCACCAGTCTCGCCTACGATCCTCGGGTAGCTTTGATACTTGCCCTCTGCGACTCCGCCTGCAATCTTTCCATACAGTGACCGGAATACTGCGGTGCTGCCGGTGTAATGCAGGGCGGCGAATTGTCGGTGTGCTAGAACGGACTTGGTAACTTCCTCTGCATCACCTGGGACCCACTGGATTACGTTCGGTGGTAAGCCGGCCTCGATGAGGATCTGGTACAGTAGCCAGTTTGACGCAATGGCTGCGGGGGAAGGCTTCCAGACTACGACATTGCCCAGAAGGGCTGGTGCTGCGGGCAGGTTGCCGCCAATGGCTGTGAAGTTGAAGGGCGATACAGCGTACACGAAGCCCTCAAGCGGTCGGTATTCCACACGGCTAATTCTGTTAGCTTGTTATGCTTCAATTCGAGCAAAAGCACACGTACTTCCACACTCCTGGAGAGTTGTGTGTTGGCTGGACTCCATATGTTTCTTGTGCGTACTTGACGTTGAATCTTAGGAAGTCACACAGCTCAGCTGCAGAGTCGATCTCTGCTTGCCATGCATTCTTGCCCTGGCCGACCATGGTCGCTGCCATGATGTCGTAGCGGTACTTGGTCGAAATCAAGTCTGCTGCTTTCAAGAAGACTGCGGCACGTTCCGCAAAAGGTAGAGACTCCCATGCTGGCTTTGCCTCGAGTGCCGAATCAATCGCCTTCTTGACGTCCGCGGGGCTGGCGTTGGAGTACTTAGCAACCACATCGGCGTGCGAAGAGGGGTTGTGCTGTGTGAGTATCGAAGAGTTGTTGATCTTGGAAGTCAGTTCATGTGTATTTTGGTTTTTTTTGGATGTTCTTACATGTTCTCCAGCAACAACCAGAGGTACCTGGACAGTGCCTTTCTTCTTCAGAGCTGCCACCGCGTCCTGAAGCTTTTTGCGGTCCACAGAACCTTTACTGTAATGTTGCTAAACATCTTCGTCAGCATAGAAATGTTTATCACGATGAATTAGATACTTGCGTTGGGTTCATTGTTGACCTCTGGAATCTTGAAGGTCGCCAGCGTCCCCGCATATCTCCTCGATGCCAATTGCGCACTAGCACAAGCTGCGGGCAAAGCGCCAATAGACCTAGAGGCCGAACTCATTTTCAAAGAGACCATTGTGATAATTGCTCAACTTATTGCAAATTGTTCGAACAGTAGAGATCGATTCAGCGTTTTGTACATGGACTGTGAAGGTGTGGAATGACGAAGCTCCGATGCTAGCCGCACCGTGTGGGGTAATGCAGGTCAGGAACCACCACTGTGGTCTCTTTTCTCGGCGTGCTCCAACTGCACCGACAATCTCTGGGGAACATTGTCCGATATCGCATGACTTTTGCACGGTCAGATGCGGATGAGGGAGATGAAAAGTCTTCCAGACGTGGTGCCGCGGAGCTCAGGTGCGTAACTCCATCTCATGGCGTTTACATGCGGCAAGATAGGTACAGTACTCCAACCATTTAGCTTTCAGGATACACGAGGCAGTTGATTATTCTTATCTGCTGTAAAACTCAAAGAAAGAAGGTGCGGGGCGGTCCAGAATCATCGTGGAGCGGGATTGATCCACAACAATTGTGCGATTGTGTCGTTCACTGAGAAGTCACATGCAATACACAGTCGAAGTATGCTACAGTAAACAGTTTTGATTTGGTATCGTCAGACAAGCCTTTATATAAAGAGTTCATCAAAGAAAGACTGCCTTTTTCACCCAGTACAGAAACAAGACCGAACTCCAAATTCGCCGTACCATGATGCGCTGAGAGTAACGTTCCTACATCTCCATTGCTTCGGCCGGCTCGTTGGCTGCGGGCTCATCACCCCAGAGGCCCTCCAGTTTGAACTCGGTAGCCCACTCCTTCACAATTTCCTTCTGGTCACCAACAAGACCACCTTTAGTTGCTGGCGCAGTCTTCGTTGTCGATGGTTCGGCGGCTGGTGTGTATTTGGGCGGACTTGTCCATCCCTGGATGCGTCCATCTCTCCAGTCGCAGAGAACCGTCTGTGCAGCGCTGTGGAGATTGGGAATACCGCCACGACCAAGACGTCCTCGTTTCCTTGCAACTTGAACCAAGAAGTCGGTCGTGCGGTCGGTTCCGTTAGTGAGGAGAGCAGGCAGATCGTAGACCTGCATGAGCTTCGCAAACAGATCCTCGGACGACGATAATCTCTTCAAGAGTAGAGTGACTGCAGGCACAGGATCGTCAATTTCCTTGGGTGGGACGGCGTTGAGTAGGATGAGGCGCGCTTGTTGTGATACTTTGCTCTCCTTGGACCCCTCTTGAGTGTTGGGGAACACGATACCAGGCGAGTCGAGGAGTTTCAGCTTGTTGTCTAGCTTGACCTCACGGAGACTGGTGGTGACACCGGCCTCTGCGCCCACAGGAGCTGCAGGTCCTTTTCCTCCCATTCTCGCGCCCAAGGCGTTGATAACGGACGATTTGCCAACATTGGGATACCCGATAATGCCAACTTTGATGGATCGCTTCAATTGCCGTGACTCAGCGAAGGACTTGAGAGCCTTGAAAAGCGTCTCAGATGTGCTCTTCACGGTGAGGTCTTTGTGCTCGAACGTCTTCGCATTCGCTGCGGATTTCGATGCGCGTAGGGGAATCGTGGGAAACGAGCGACGCAAGTGTACAAGCCACGCGCGGAGGACTGGCGGAGGCACTAAATCGATCTTGTTGAGAATGAAGATCATGCGCTTGCTTCCGCCGTCTGCTGACATGACCATTTGTTCGACCTCTTTCGATCGCGTGCTTGTGGGGTCTCGAGCATCGAGGACGTATAGCACAACATCGGCCGCATCCACTACTTGCTTGTACACCTTGTCGAACTGCTTTCTTGAGGAATCCTTGCGCACCTTAACGCCACCCTCTTCCTCGTCGGAGACCTCCGAGTCATCGTCATCGTCCATTGCGTCGTTGTCGTCTCCATTCTGCTTATCGAAGGCGGCGGCGCGGGCTTTAGCGGAGGCGAGCAGAGCGGCCATGGGATTGGAGCTATCCTGCTCACTATTAGTAATGGTATGATAGTGTGGAATGCCCACAACATACCACATCCATGGTGTCGTCGTCCTCGCTGTCATCGTCGTCAAGGAGCTCGTTGTCTTCGGCATCGAATTCTTCAAAGTCATCCTCCGCACCTTCCGCAACAGCGCCTCCATTCTTCTTCAGCTCTCGAGCCAGCTCACGACGACGAGCGTTCTCCTCCTCTTTGCGCCGGCGTGACTCCTCGACTTCTGCGAGAATTTTGTCCTTGTACGGAAATAGGTTGGGAATACCTGGGTCCTTCTTCGTCTTCGATCGCCATTCTGGGTTCTAATTAAATGTGAGAGGGCGCCCAGCATATTTGCGCATCGTACACACCTTCTTCGCAGCCTTCTTCGCTTTGCGCTGCTTTTCCGCCGACTTCTTCTCGATCTTATTCCTTAACCGCACGGGTACGCGCTTTGACTTCGGCTCTATAACTGGGGTCAGTATGAGTAACCCTCATATCGGATGTGTTAACATACTTCCGATCTTCATTGTGGCTCGTGGTTGGTGGTTGTACTTGTCTAGACGATTGCGCCTCGAAATTTTGTTAGGAAGTCGAACTTTTGGCGAACGACAGGGATCTTGCGGGCGGTGAGCGGCAGAATCCCGGCCCCCACCGTGCCCCTCATTGGCTGCCGTCGCGCTCTTCTACGTACCAGCACAAGGTACATGCTGTCGGACAACGGACATCTATTGGCGGCTCAGATTTCTGCAGTCGACCATCAAATATTTACTTGCAGCCCCAACTGTCCACCATGGCTTTCTATTCTTCAAACATATAACGAAGTGGGGCACAACCACGTGTACTATGACCGGGTAGACTGCCCAAAACATGTTAGTGCAATCGCGCTCTTTCTCCATATCTTCCATATATTTCTCTCCCACGATCACACAGTTGCTAAGACGTGTCCGTTCAAAGTCACTATCTTTCATATACGATATCAAGAGGCCACTCGTTCTCTACGTCAGCAACAACTATGTCCGAAGGGTCATTCTCCGCGGCAACGCAGACCATCCAGAGTCATGGCTTGGTAAGTTTACGGGTGAGAAGTCATGATCGCCAGTGCTTGTTGATTGACCGCTTATAGCTTTTTGACATGGAGTATGGATTCATGTATTGACTGACCACATCCTGTATGCTAAACATCGTAGTGGTACAATTATAGATTCCACCGATGCGATCGTCAAGCACTGGCAGAAGTGAGAGCAGGGCAACACACATTTATCAGCACCAGACTTACACGAGCAGGATAGGGCGAGAGATTGGCGTTGACCCGGAAGTTGTCCTTGCTACGTCGCACGGCCGCCGTTCAATCGATGTCCTCCAAATATACGAGCCGAAGCTCGCTAATTGGGAATGTGCGTACAACCGCCATGGAAATGCCGTCACTCGGCCAACTAAACAACTCAGACATAAGTCATGCCGAAGGCCTTATCCCGAAGGAGTTTGGCCAAGATGCTGTGGAGATTCCCGGTTCACGAACTCTACTGGAGAAGCTCGAAGAACAAGCTATCCCCTGGTGTATCGTAACATCCGGAACCCGACCACTTGTCACTGGCTGGCTTGATGTTATGAGGTAAGTATAGCTGCAAAGAACACTTTCAATGCCGATTTGCTAACTTGTTGCAGTAAGTTGAACCTCTTCATAGTCTGAGCGATCTGAGCAGCCAGCGAGGTAGTTCAGAAGTATCGCCATTGGCGCACCACTTCCAAGAATTGTTCTGATGTGACACTCGCTAATTATGGCTTCTTCTTAACTAGAGCTGGCCCACCCGAAGAAGCTGGTCACAGCTGAAGACGTCGAGAGCGGAAAGCCGGATCCCGCATGCTACCAACTAGGGGCGAAACTACTTGGTCTGCAACAACTCAGTCCGTCCATCGTGGTGTTCGAGGACGCGCCTGCTGGAGTGCGATCTGGTAAAGCTGCTGGATATACCGTTGTGGCACTTTTCACAACCCACAAGCTAGAACAACTCATCGAAGCTGGCGCAGACTACATTGTCCAAGACATGCGGAGTGTGACCATCAGTTCGTGGGATAAGACGACAGGGGTCGCACAACTCAGCATTGCCAACGCCTTGGTGTAGGCGAATAGAACTACGCAGAATACGAAGTGTACTCCATCCTAGAATAAATCTGGTGAGATGCCGATTGACACGTGCGAGCTTACTCTGAAATGTTCAATGACCCTGTTCTGGTACGGCTATGCAGGCCGCAACGCTCCAGTCAGACGTCGAGATAAGCAATGCATCTGACAGCGGTCCCAGGTCGGTGCCTGATGCTGCGGCGAGGCATCATTTGTTTGGACCTGGAATGTTTCTTCGGAATATGCGGGCGCAACTTAGCCACGGCCCTTGCAGCACTTTTGGCCCGCGCTGCTTCAAGAGGTTCGACGAGTTTGGACAAACGCTAGCTCGGTGTGTTGCATTGCATGGAGAGTGCCAGGTTTGGCGGTCTGAGCCACGCTGAATTTCTTCTCTCAAGCGGCCACAGAAGTTCATGCGAAGACGTCGACACGAAGACAAGTGTGGAGACTGATCTCAAATGGGAGCAGCGCCGCGGTGGTGCGACAGTGCAGGGGGAACAGGTGCAACCTCCGCGGCCACGCGCAAAGGGTTTGGTGGAGACGTGAGAGGGCACGGGAGCCCCCTTGCTGCTGAGTATCTCTAAGCGACCCACCTCTGTTCTCTCGGGTGCGCTCACCCAGCAGCAGAGTCTCCAAGCCCCGGCTTTACTTTGGACGGCGCATCAGGTCTAATCCACGACTCTGGCGCTCGACGGTCTGTGACCTAATCGAGGTGCTTGAGTCGTACCGCCGCCGAGCTGGGCCGATGCAAGGTACGCTCCAGAAAGTGTCAACATGTCCGCGCCGCTATCCGCAAGATGGCAGAGAGCGCGAGGTGCCCCTTTGCGCATGCAGCTGTGAGTGGTGTGGAGTTGGGCTTGTCACACAGGTGCTCATCAGGGCCGGGAAGCGGTTACTGACGACATTTCTGCTCGGCGATTGGCGAAAGTGTAGAAAGCACGCCAACAGGCAGGTAGCGGAAGTGTGCTCCAGGATGGCAGAGACGGCGTTGCTAGAGCGGACTTGACAGCGGCGCTTCGCGATAGAGTCGGATGAAAAGGGGTGGTAGAGCCGGCGCCCACGAAGACGACGGCGCTTTGGCTCGCATTCCGCTGGACGCCCCAGCAGTCCGGCTGCTAAGGTCGACTGCATGTGTCGGGGAGGTGTCAAAAGTGGCGACGTTCGTCTCCTCCACAGCAGCCTCGTTCGATGTGCCCCGAGCGCAGGGCCCGAGCTACGCATCGCATCACTGTCCATGCACATCCCGCAGCAGATGATGATGAATGATGTTCACTGTCATTGCCGTTCAGGTTGATGGGGGATCCCAACTCAGGCCAAGCTCTCCCGCGACACCGCGAAGCGGATCAGCCGCCGGCCGCTGTTCGCTTCAGCGGCGGGCCAATGGGCGCATGTGCGCAGAGAGCCCCTGTGCTTGAAGCCCACAAAGCGCGTCGGACGTTGAGGTCGTCGAGTTGGAGCGACTCCAAGCGTGTGCGTGACTGCATCATCCACTTGCAGATGGCGAGCAGATAGGCTCGAGGTGGAAAGGTGCTGCCGCGAATCAGGCCCAGCACGCATCGAGCAGCTGGCGGTGCTGATTAGAGACGGCGAGTGTAACAGGGAGCAAAGCAGCGAAGTTATTTTTGTGCAGTTGCAGATGGGGGGGATGGGATGGGGGAGTGGCTGAGCAGCGCGGGACTGACCAGGGCCCTGCTGGGTGCTGGGTGCTGGGTGCTGGGCTGCTTAGGCTGGTTTATGCGCCGTCTTTCCTCACAACCGCTCACGCTCGACGCTCGACACTCGCTCCTGCTGCCGTTGCGCGGTATACTTTCGTTATTGTGCTCTTCACACCCGTCACTCGCTACCGACTTTACTTGGTCTAATACTTGCATCCATACATAGCATTACTACGTGTAATCTCCAGTGCTGCCTCCATTGCTGCCGCTCGCGAGCCCCGTGCACGCCGCTCATCGCCCGAACCTAGACGCACACCCGAGCACCTGCTGCGATCTCGACTGATCTTCCAGCAGCCCGCACCCACGCCTTCGCGCAGAGCTACGACCGTTGCGCCGCTGCAGTCGTCCCAAGTCGCGTGAGAACCCTCTGTCGCTGTCCAGCTTCGCGGCGTGTCAACCATGGACCCGTCCGGCGAGCCGCAGGAAGCAGGCGGGGCCTCGCATCCGAATGGAGCGCCTCAGAAGGCCCCCCAATGCGACGTGAAGCCGCGCCTCACCAAGGAGCAGCACGACGTGCTCGAGCAGCACTTCCAGCAGCAGCACAAGCCCAGCACCCTCGTCAAGAAGGACTTTGCCACCAGACTGGGCGTGCCCCTAGACAAGATTAATGTTCGTGACCACCAGTGCCCGCCAGCCGGCAGCCGCATGGAGCAAGTAGCAAGTAGCAGTCTGCTAACGTGACTCCAGAACTGGTTCCAAAACCGCAGGGCCAAGGTCAAGCAGGACCGCAAGAAGATTGCGAACCAGATGAACATGGCGCTCAATGCACCCTACAATGGCTTGTACGGGGGCATGCCCGCCAGGAACCCGCAGTACCCGCAGCACCCAGATCAACTCCAGCTGCATATGGCCATGAACCAGGAGTACCACCCCATGAACGCCGACATCAGCCCTGCCATGCTCCCTGTGCAGGGCGCGGAGAGCACCTCCACCCTCGACCTCACATCCCAGATCTCGATGCAGCAGCCGTACGACATGCAAGCCATGCGCCCGATCCCAGAGGCCAACCAGTCCAACGCATATGCGCCCAACGTCGTCATGAATTCCTTCATGGCCGCAGCCAACGGGAGCTATATGCACAACCCCGACATGTCGGTCAACACGCAACAAGTAGACTATCCATATGACACGACCAACTTCGCCAACAGCCTCTCCTTCGATCTCCCTACAGATATTTCCAACGAGAATGCAGGGCCGAACTCGATGTTCTCTGCCTACGGCGGCCTGGGCGGCTTGCCATATGTTTCAGACATGAATTCGAACAACTCAATGCCCGCCGAAGCACATCAAAGTAGCGCGTCCCTGTCGACACACTCCTCGCCATTCTCTGGAGCTCCGAACAATCCGACACCACAATCCTCCAACGGACCAACTCCGCCAGTCGCTTCGCTAGTGTCTGCCTACACAGGATGGACGGAAGATCCAAGTTCAGGGCCGCAGGACCACGTTGAAGAGCCCGAAGACCAGTTCACAGCGCCTTATAACATGAGTGGAGGATCCTTATCAGAGCACACCCTGCCTTTCTGGTCTCAGCCGGGCACGAACACAAACTACGGCCATGGGTTCTATCAACAATCCAATGTATCTTCACAAGCAGTGCTTTCTTCACCTGATAACGACATGTCCCGAAAGGCCAGTACAGGGCCCTTGGACTTCGACCCCCCGCCTATGTTCCAGGACGATTCGTACACACGAAGAAACTCTTCTACGAGCAATCTCGCAGGCAATTTTGAAGCTATTCAAATTCGCAATGGTACTCCGGACGAATTCAAGCAACCAGGACAGCCAACATCTATCGCTCAAAGACGAAAAGGCCGGCCAGTCACGCTCAACCCAGGTGCAATGCGAAGCGCGTCTTATTCTGCGCCTATGCCTTCGCCCGGTGGCAGTAGTGGTGATCACACTCTGCGGCGAATCCGTTCGAGTGGCATTCCTAATGTAGGAGGGCGTGTTCAGAAATCTCAGCCAGGCTCAGCTCAACGCTCACCCATGGTGTCCAACTTTTCTGAAGCTGCTGCTTCACCAAAGTTTGCACGCGCATTTTCCTCGTCAAGCACTGCCACGCTGGGCAATGGTACAGGCAGTCTGGCACCACCAACACCGCTCACGCCTCAAGACATGGGCCTATATTGGCAGAACAATACGGTTATCCGGCCTCATTCTGTCATGCCAGAACACAACAGTCCAGAGAGCATGAATGCCAACTATTCTGCGGAATCACAGTCGGCGGGGGCTTTTGCTAAGAGTGTCTCACCTCCCAACGCGTCGTTGGAGTTGCAGCAAATGACGCAACAGTACTCTAGCGACGGATACCGCGATTCGCCTCCACAGTCAGCACCGGCTACGCAGCAGAACTTTCCTCGATCCATGTACATGCAACAGCCACACATACGACCAGGTTTCCATTCGACAACGGATCTCACCATTGCGCAACCCAAGCCTTCACACTTTCGACGACCGTCGCTGCCAGATGGGGCGCAGCCTCCCGTAGACGACAACAGCTACTTTCAGAACGGCAACTTCGACTACAATAATTACACAGGCGTATCATTGACCAACATCGCTCACAACGTCCCGTTCGCACCACGTCCAAGCCAAGCGCCCGAATTCCTCGTTCACGAATTTATACCACCGCACGGCGGCTCTGCCCAAGGCCACATGTACCGCCAATCGAACGATTCGCATTCCAAGAACTACATATTTGCCAATCAAGGACCAAGAGACTTCAAGTCATGACACGAAAAAGTACATTCACCAGTTGTACGCGCTTTAGTGCCTTGTCCATAGACGCTTGCATAAATTCTACATGTCACTATATTCCTATGGCGATGTCTTCTACATCCCTTCACGACCCATATTTACGAATTATACCTATCACCTCAGGATTTCAGGCGTCACCTTCCTTTCTTGCCAAGCACAGTACTTGGCTTTTACTCCGAACCTTAATTCTTAATACGACTCGAGCACGGCGCAGGACTGGCGAAAACAAATGAGCAGCGAGCAAGAGCGGCGTTCCCCGGGTCCCTTTGTTTCTTCTGTTTTGGATATACCGATTACGAAACGTTTGCAACGGGCGTTTGGGGTTATATTGTGCTGATGCAGGGGCCCTTTTTGTGTTAATGACTTTGTGTTTTTTTGCTGTACATGGAACGATATAAGGACGGATAGTGGAGATTCCACCCAGCTTGGCAGAATGCGGTAGACGATCAAATGTAACAGTCGCTGCTACGATGCGTGCCCGACTTTTCCAGAATTTACTTCTTTCGGAGCCATGATGTGTGCCTGAAAGTCTGATGATGCAGGTACGAGTCGATCCTCCACTGCTTGCATAGGGCGAGTTGAATTGGGCGGGGAAGCCCAGGCGGGTGGCGAATGCTGCTCCAGCTGGGCATTAATCCTTCGGCAAGTTCCAGCATCAACTTCACACCGTTGAAGCATCTATCGCCGTAGCACTTTCCCTTACTCACACCCCTGACAACCCGTTACATCTGCCATTGCTCTCTGCTTCACCAAATGCAACGTCCGAGGCTGGTCTTGCCCACGGCCCTCTTCGCCCAGTCCCGCGCCGTTGGCCATGTCGAACGCGCGGGCCGATTGGAGTTGCTTTTTCTGTAACTCGCGGCCCCTGAAATTGCAGCCTGATAACGCTTGAGATCTCGGAGGTAGATACGTCAAGAATGTCAGTATCGTACGATCGCGATCTGCCGAGCACCGATTGGCTTGGAGGGCGTTGATATATATTGTTGTGGATCGTGGACCTGAGGTGCTGAGTCGGAGTGGAGAGAGAAGGGTCTACAAGGGTCTACAAGGGTCTACAAATCGGTATGTGGAATTATCGAGCATATATTTACTGGGTACGAGGATTGGACACCTGTGGAGAACATGGTGAGTGAAAGGACTTCGTAACGAGGTCGACGGTGATTCTGGTTGCGTGCACCTTATCAGACACAGTGGAGTTCGGACGTCTTCGCGTCAAGTATATGAAGACGGCACGGCACGTTCTGAGTGCGGCTCGGTGCATTTTGAACCAGGCACACGGACAATCAGGACACGCAACTCAGTAATAATATGTCGAATTTATGTCTAATCTTGAAGGAGGTTTGCGCATCGAGTCGAGCGGCTTCATTCGCACAATTTCCGGTTTTGCTAATCTGAAGGGTCTGAGATTTCCACCAGCTACGCTTTGTCTTCCTTGACCAGGCGAAATGAGTGCTTGGTGTGTGTTGATAGTCCATCGACTTGCTGGTCGCACCGAATCGATTGGGGGATTTGCCACTTGCTCAGACGTGCCCAATGCTAACCAGTGAATGACCAGAGCGTCCCAGGCGACTATGCATTGGGTGTCAGTGTCGTGCACAATTAAGGAGAGCAGGAGACTTACCCTCAACCACGCATAGCGCCAAACACATCGTTCCCAGCTCTTCGCCGTCTATGAGGACGAATTGTATCATGTTGGCCATCATAGGGATCTCGATCAACAAGCTTCCAATGATGCTTCTCCACACTAACGAACGGATGTTGCGCTGAGCTGCCGTATGGCTGGGGACCATGGGTGAGAAAGGAATGTGCGCGCTGACCCGTCTAAGCGCGTCCGGTACCGTCGAGAACTGATGCGTTCTTACAGCCGGTCGAAGAAGGTAGAAGAAGACGCCAGTGAGGCACACGTCGACGACGATGTTCACAACGAGCACGGGAATCGACGCCTTTTGCTTCAATGACCAAACAGTAGCAACGAACACTCTTCGGTCCCATATCAATGGACGGGACTGACACAGCTGTTGATGACGACTGGGACGAACATGAAGACGACCATGGCAAGACATGTGAGGTAGATTTTGTCATGCTTTCTCCGTACGAACGGTGCTCGTACAATGTGGATGCGTTCCACGAGGAACAGAAATACGGTGGCCTTGGTAAATGTATAGAAAGTAAGGCACACCCACGTCCCAACGAGACAGAGATTGTATGTTGTGAGGCCCTGACCTGCTACAAGCACTGTGGCTGCGAGTATGAACGCCAATACTAGTGTGTATATGACCAACACTAGTAGTGATATGAAGTTCCGTTGTACAGAAATGTTATGCTTTAGCTTGCTGAAGTGCGAGCCTGAAGTACGCGTCAGCTGCTGTCGATCAGAAAAACATGATAGACTCACCTAGTAAAAAGGACAGAATGCCCATCAAGGAAAGTGACATAGCCATAAAGACCATACGGTATGATGCGGGAACCGCCGTTTGAATGCGGACGCCTTCATCTCGAATAAGACGAGCGTCTCTCGACGGCAGCACAGCTGACGCCTGAACAATACCACTAAACATTAGGGAGATACAAGTTCTCACGATCATTGTGATGAGGCTTCATCGTCTGCGAATCGAGCAACCAACGAGTCGGAGAAATGATTCGAGCTTAGAGAGAATAGACATAGTAGCACAAGGGCTATCCGATGGTTTTGATGAGCACTCTGACTGCCGTGTCTCCTATGTGCAGCCAAAAAGTAAATCTGCATCGAGAGATTTGTCTTCGTTCCGAACTTTACTAAATTATGAGGCGCAAATAATGTTTAGCGCGTGGTCGCATCAACACGGATATCCTCCCGGCGAATCGGAGATCTACAAATGTAACTTTCGACTCTGTTATTTGCGGCTAGTGTCTTACTCCGCGGAACCATAGCGAGTTCGGATGTGCTCGTGGTACGATTTTGCTGCTAGGATGGCTCAGGAAGAAAGTTTGGGGTTTTGGTGGGATTAAAAGGGTTCGTAGGTAGCCACATTTGTCAATTGAATAATATTGACGAGAAAGCCACGATACCCATATAGTATTAAAACGCAGTGACGTATTTGCCAAAAGACCAGATATCGTTACTTCAATATTTGAGTAGACTCTAATTGAAATCGAAAGGAAGCCACAACGCGGATATCCTCCTGACCGAGTGCGTCTGAAAACACACGAGCCGGTGGATTTTCTAGGACACAATATCGGGCTAAATTGTGATCTAAACCTCGTCAAAGTCTCTAGCAAGATCGGGCAATGGGGAAAGATCTGGACGCCAACCCTAATAGTGCAAGCACTCCTGGAGTGATCGCGTCATCGATGCGTAAGTTTGAGGAGCCTGGATGGGAATGTCTTTTTTACGTTGAGTCCCGCGTGGTGCATAGCAAGGGATGTGCTGGTCGGCATTTGGAGCCGAAGCTGACATAACTCCGCGTCGATCCGTTGAAGATATGCTCGGGCGGTAGACGACGCAATGTATCAAATCGAAAACGCTGCGTAGCCAGAAGGTATGAGGGTGCGTTGGCCTATCACCCAATTTATAATCCATGTTCCATGATGCTTTCCTCAGGCGTCCCTCATGTCGCTTGGACCGAGTGACAATCTGTCGAGAGCGATCTTTGTCGCAAGCTCATCCACCATGTACTTGATATTCAGATACTGTGAGCTGGTAGATCCGAAGGTTGCAAGCGCATTGCGCAAAGACGATTGAAGCTATGAGTTTGTCAGGCCTTGAGCTTTAAAAAGACCCGCATGATCAGCGTAAGACACAATGCACTTACAGACAGCAGAAGATCTTCTTGTTGAGTGGGCATGGTTTCGGATCCTGTTGGCTCGTCTTAGTTGCTGTTAGAGATTGACTGCGAAAAGTTTAGACAGCCGCTCAGTACTAAGACTACCGGGCGTGATTGCTTAGCGTTTAGTTGGGTTTCTCGGGATGACCTGCTCGATGGATGTGTTTGATATGAATTGCGGTTCAGAGCGGGGCAGTCTAGCGGGGCAGTCTGTAGGCAAGACCTGGCTCGGCTCCCACGCTGCAGCACAAATTGACTGCTGTTCTGCTACTTCAAGGGCATGCAAAAAAGGCAAAAAGAAACGCTTGATGATGATGAGGGTGGGATTCGAACCCACGCGGTTTCCCACTGCGGAACAATTTGTTATGGTATCGGTATACCTAAACACAGCGCCTTCTACACTTGAAATTAGCTACAGGATGGTAGCAACGAAGAGGTAAGTACGTACAACCACTCGGCCACCTCACCGATTATTAAGCAAACTGCAAATAATATAGCTTAAATGGTATGTTGCAAAATTATCTATGACTAGGCTGTCTTGTCTTGGCTGTAAAACTTTTTCTCGATGCCAACTTGACCCCGCAGATGCGTTGTGTATGCACTTGAATCAACTAACCAATAGTCGTAGCCGTGCTGATTACAGCGCACGAGTCAGGTAGCGCCTAGAGCTAGGCATGGTATGCTATTCAATCATTCAAACATCAGCAGATAAGTTACTTCACCCAGTCTCTTCTCTACGGAATGAACGAAATGCTTTTACCTAGTCTCTCGTATGTACATGTCTCGATAAAGAGAATCACCCCACTACTTATAGTCTGAATCAACAAGCTCGACTCTGGTCTCAGTGCACGCTACTTCGAATATCAAAACAATGGAGTATAGTGGGCCAGATGCGATGTACATGCGGCTATGCAATGAATTATGCACTACGTGTAGCAATTTAGCAAGTGCTGTATATTACAGGTAGTTTGAACTCTATTCATACGAGACGCTTGCTCTCACGTTGCAGAAAAAGCGAGGCTTAGCAGCTTCGAAAATTCCATGTACAGGGTTGTATTCCTCGCCTTTGTGTATACAGCTCCATTTAGGCCTGCCACAGGAAAAGTTGATAGAGTCTCTAGAGGTATTTGCAGCTTTTTCTAGTTGTTTTCTCTTCGGCTTAGACTATTGTCGCAGTCTAGCTGCATTAGCTATATTTTGCTTCTTCTGCAACTTGAGAGGCGTATGAATTGAACAAAAGAGGCATTCTGATTGATGGACGGAATCAAATCACTTGATCTGTGAATTGCTTGCCATCATTCGATAATTCTCCTCCATCTCCTTGGACTCCTCATAAACAGCCATAAACTCAGCGAGATATTGCCCCATTTGCCTTTCCTGCATTGCTCCCCTGCCCCAACCGAGATACAGCTGGTCAGCATGGAGAGATCCATTTCTGGCAAGTTGGCAAATCGACTTTGGTTTGACAAGCAGCAGACGCCGGATACACCTGTGCCCCATCCATCCCTCGCGGCGATTGGCTAGCGTTTCCGGTACTTTAAAACCCTGTTGAATAATTTGCCGGACAGCAGCGAGCTTCGGAGGGACGGGTGAGCCCTAGCTGTGCATATAGGCCCTGGGGTCTTTATTCTCCTCAAGTATTGCTTCCCAGTTTTGCTACAAAAGGGACTTCATATGATGGAAGGACGACGGTTTCAATCGGTGATGACTTCATGTCATCATGGATATCACAGAATAGTATCGCCGGAAAGCTCCAAATAGAAAAGGTAGTTGCCGGATATTTTGCGGGTCGTTCTGCGAGTAGTTCTAGTCGATCCTCTGCTTGTCGAGCAAGCTCTGCAGAACACGCTAGTCGTACCTGACATAGGAGTGGTGTGATTCGGATAGCAAACATTAATCTCGACTTATCGATAGCAGTGTTGGCAGTCAGTGTCGCGATGACTAGGTCGTGACCAGTATCGTTGTACATGTCCCACGCGTCCTTGATCATCGAACTTATGGCCTGGACTTCTCCCACGAAGCACTAGATCGCAAAGAAGAGGTGTTAGCAGTTCGTACATGCTTCTAAGCTTTCCCTTTGAGACGACGGGTAACCTTGCGAGGTTGTTGACCAACTGTGCTCAGCTCGTGCCCACACTTAATTAACTCCTCCGCGAGCCAACCGACTATGAATCTGGTGTCCTCTTTTTACTGCTTATATGAATCGCTTAGAGCGTTGGCCGTCTTGTATTTTAATGATGCTCAGTCGTGACGAGATATTGTCGATAGGAAGGCTATGAAGCTCAGTAAGTAAACCAAGACTTGGCCCTGAAATGATTGCCAATGGATTCCCAATTGAATCTGACTTGGGTCTGAATCGATTTGACTGCGTTCTTACACACGGGATGAACATGTTTATAACATGTTTCTAACACGATCAGGTAATGATCAAAACACGGTTAGAATGCGTTCTCGTAGGCTGTAGGACAACTGTAGTGCGACTGTGGAAGAGTTAGATGTTGCATTGAGACAACTAAAAATTCTCGTGATGTCGTGATGCAGAAGTCATGGTGTCGAGTTTTGTCCGAGAGAGCTGCGCAACCGCGATGACATGTTCACGCCCGACCAGTTTACACTAGAAAGCTTCACGTCCGCTTAAGATGGTGGCATTCGCGCAGTGGACTGTACTCGGTCTCATCGACTCTCCACCTGCCAAGTCACTGTGTCTCTGCCTTCGAATTGCATGACCGTCCAGCTCTTCCGCCCACCAAAACCTTGCGCGCTCATCGAAAACCACGCCTCCTCTTCTTTGCCCTGCTCTGCTCCCTCCATATCGACATCTGCATCTTGCGTCCCGTTGGTCTTGCTCCTGCCCTTACTTCTAAACGCATCCCTCCGAGCGGCAATAAACACGTCCCGCATGAAAGCAGGCGGCATGAATCCCTTCCACCTTACACACACCATATCCCGCGTTTCCAGGCCAACCCCAAAGTCCGGGACCTCGTACCGCGATAGATGCGGGTTGATATCGTCACTTGCTTTCACCCGTGGCGAGTTCAAGCTGAGCATGTTGATGTACTCCAACAAGCTCATTGCTTCGTCTTCGTCGTATAGTTTATCCAACTCTCCTTTGACCAGCTTCGGACACAGCGAATCGCCCAGTTTCGTGATGCTCGGCTCAATTTTATGTACCCAAGGCGCATGCTTCGATAAAACCTCTCTACCTTCCGCCAGTGACTCTCCCGAGGTCGGGTTGTGATTCCACCACAACCACGTCAAGCTCTTATTCAGCACGTTCTTCGCCGCCCATTCCAGCCGCCCAAAGCCCGCCTTGCCATGCTTCATGCTGGGCAGTCTGAGGTCGTATTCCACCACCCATCGCGCCTTTTGATGTTTCTTGCCGCCGTCTTCAATCGGCGTGCCTTGTAAGCCGCATCTTTCATATGTAGCGCGATCAAGTTCCATCTTCAATTTGCCGTCGCGTAACTCAAATCTGTTGTCCACCAGCTCCCTGCCTTCGGACAGCATAGTCACGTTCCCAAGCTTGATGTACGTTTCGAGGAACTCAGGCTCGAGGATGTCGGTGAGTTTCAAGTGCGCGCGAGCATATGTTGCCGTAGCGAGAGTATCTTGTACGAGCAAGTATAGTTCGGCAGGGAGTATGAGATCGACGGTGTGGCTGTACGGCTGGGCGTTGAAAGTCGTGAAGGGAAACTTCTTGGTCGAGACATTGTGCGGATCGATGTAGGATGGAAGGACGCTGTGGGTGAAGTAGACTTTGGGAATGGGCGTGTCGTCGGTGTGGTGGATGTCGAGCATCGCGTTGGAGGCGGTCAGATTTGTTTTGCTGCAGAAGTTTGTCTAGAACAGGTGGGGAATGAAGCTCGAGAAGCTTGGGTGCGGCGCGGAACGCAGCGTGCCCAGGTGGGGCGGGATGGCGCGTGGAAACGCGACTTTTTTGACAGCCCTGTGGCGCGGGGCGCGCGTTTGCATGTGAACATGACGCTTGCCACGAAAACGATGGAAGCATTATTCTAGTATGGCTTGTGCAGACATCTAAAGCATATACAGTGTATTTCAATTACAGAGAAATCTATTCATGCGTTTCAAATGAAATAGGCCAAATAGCAGCTCATCTCAGGTCAACAGTATCATGAACCACAAGCCCAACATGACACATAGCAACCCAATCCATGAACTCATCGTGACTTCCGTACAATATAATCAACAGAAACACCTCGTGCAATGCCTTTCCAACGCCTCCAATATATACGCCAATGTGCCACTTTGAGTATCCTCATGACTGTGAGCTCTTTACGACGCTGTCGAATGCTCCATGCTTGATCTCGTTCTTGATTGGTTGCGATTCGGGGCCCCGGGCCTTGACGCTATATACATGGTCGATTTCGTTGATTGTCGAAACTTCGTTCTCATGACCCTCGGGTATCATCTTATGTTTGAGGGTCCAGCCTGCGCGGCGGGCGAGTTCGGCGACGATGACATCGCAGTCTCCGAGGAGATTGATGTCGAAATTTATGTGGTGTATGGGCTGTGACACGTTAGTTTATTGTGTAGAAATGGTGCTTGAGTGTGCCTTACATCTCTCGAAATATAGATCTGCGGCACGTCGCGGGGCAGGAAGTTGGGAATTTCTGACACGGGAGCGACCTTCATGCTCGTGCCCATGACAATGACCAGATCTACCTTGTCTTTGTCGACGTCTTTCAGCCGGTCGAAGAAGTTGTTTGGGAGCGCTTCGCCGAAGAAGGTGATGTCTGGCTTCATGATACCGGGCTGGGGGATATCGTATGCGCCGTCCGACTCGGAGTCCTCGTCACTTGATTTCTTCTTCCTAGGACCACTGCCATTCGACGTCCGTTTGCGCTTCAGGGCTTGGCTTCTGTGCAGCTATCTGCTCAAGACACCGCTTACACTCGGCCGGCTTTTGCGCGCGCACCGAGTCGAAGATGTCTTCACCTGGCACGTTGTGTTTGCATTTCCCGACAAGTTGCAGTCGCCCAAGAGCCGTGGCACTGGATCAACTTGTCCTTCAGTATGCCCGCGTTCGCTTCCACATTGTCGATGTTCTGCGTGTAATTGGTGAGCAGCTTCTCTTTGTCTTGCAGTAGCCGTATGAACTCGTGCGTCGGTGTCCACTTCTCGAGGTCTGGGATGATGTCACCAGCAAGCGCATAGAAGGTCCGCGGGTCTTCGTCGAAGTTGTGAATGTCAAAGACCTGTTCGGGTTCCTCGTAGCCCATTTGCAGCAGCCGCGAGTAGAAACCCGTGTTCTTTGAGCGAAAGTCGGGGATGCCGAGACTCGTTGAGATGCCCGCGCCGGTAATGATCATGATGTTCTTGCGCTCGCGCAGCAGCTTGGCAGCGTCGTCAATTGTCTTGTACTGCTCCAGTCGCGGGCGCTTGTTCAGTTCGCGGTTGATGGCCAGCCCGAGCAGCTGATAGAAGTTGTCGTCGGAGGCGTCTTCCATGAACTTTGGGATCTTGACCCCGAACGCCGTGCACAGCTTGCGGGCCGTCATCTTCTCGTTGGTGATGTTTTCCAAAACAAATTGGCTTGCGCCGACCTCGTGCAGTCGCTGACGCAGCGCCCTTGCCTCTTCTGCAGTGCACGTCTCGGCGGCTGTAGTTCCATGTCAATTGCCATATGTGGCGGCGCATAGTCAAATACGCACCATTTCCAGAGTACTCAAAAGCATCCACCTCGTCGAGGATCTCCTCATACAGGGACGCCGTGTCCCAGACCGCGCCATCGTCGTCGTCGTCTTTGTCAGCAGCAGGCGCATCTTCGTCCTTGGCGTCCAGATGGGCTGTCGCGGACACGCCTTCTGTAGCAGTCCTTTCCGCGCCCATGACAGGCAAAGGGGCGGCGTCGTGGACAGCGACGGGCCCTGAATAGGCGTGGGCAGCCATGTTGTCGTCGCCGCAGTCGCTCAAGATTACTGGTCGAGGTTCAGGGACAGCAATGTGGTCCTACTGTCGCTCTAGAGCCGTTCATCCCTAAACAGGCTAGTGGACCGCTAGACTCGCATCAACGCGCACCCGCATTAATGGGCCGATCCCTGTCACTTGCAAAGTCGGTGCCAGCGACTACTCGAATTCTGAAATCGCCGGAATCCTGTAGGCTGTACCGCACCCGACCCCCGTTTTACACCGGTGTACTTGTGCTCCTCGGAACACTTGGCTTGACGCGCACGAGATGTATACAGGCTCTCATATACCTCCACTCCTCTAGGAATCGGGCATCGCCCACACCTCTTCCAGGGTCAGCACTCGGAGTATGTCGGTCGATCACATCCTCGCGTGGCCCTCGCCAATCTCATGACGAGCCCCATCACGAATGGATGCAGGATCGTGGAAATGCGAATGCGATATGCTGGGTCCCGAGCGTAGCTAGCCGTTAGAGACGCACCTATCTCGAACAAGAGCGAATCATCATCGTTGCCATGAGGGTTTCGGCATACCGACGTAGGCCATCGTGCCGCGACTGGTCGCTTTTTCCTCTCTGCAGCGTGCTTTGCAAGGTATAAGGGACTGCTACTGCCAGACCGCAGTGGGCATCCCTTGGTCTGATATTTCGGTTTTGTCTTATAAATGTCTGCTCAATATCGTGCGGGCTGCGCTCTGGAGCCAGCCCGCTCCTCACCGTCTTTTGGATTTCACAATTTGCATAGACCTGTGCAGCCAGCAGCAGATCTCGTCGTGTTCCGCATGGATCGAACAGATGCCCGGATGCTCGCACCTTGTGACACCACCAGCCAAAGAGGCCCCGCCTCGCAGAGCAGTTTCGAGACTTTGCCTGTCGAGGTCGTCAACCACATCCTCTCGTACCTTGTTTCTCCTCGATCTCGGCTACCAGGACTCACAGAGACTCAGAGCTCACTCGAATTCAATGCCTTGGCAAGGTTGACCTTGAAGAAGAGCGAGGATTTGACCGCCCCCGCCGACAGCGACCGATGGGCCACCAACCTCTTCGAGAACCACACGAATCAACATCCGTTTCATACGCTCTCACTCACGTCGAAACGATGCAACGAGCTGGTGGAAAGTTACTGCGGTCATCTGGTCAGGGCCTGCAACATGTTCAACCTTCCTTTTGCACAGTTCGACAAGTACGGGCCGCAGTCAGTGTGGCCTGACATGAGCGGTATCGTGTACCGGAGGCTGTGGCTTCAGCACGCGCCCAGACACTGTATTTATTGTCATGCTGTTATGGATATATATCCTTTCACGACACTGAAGCGACTTTTGACGAATTGCAAAGCCTGTTTCTACGCCCAGACTCTAGTACGTTGTATCGTGATCGCCCCCAGTACAGGCACTGACCAACGCAGTCTCTCGATGAGATTGAAAGACAGTACCACTTATCACGTGCCACTGTCCTCGCCTCGCCATTCATCAGAGGAACCCAGCACTCGTTCTGGTTCCTGCGCGTCGATGTAGAGGCGGTGGCGTTGCAGCTCTACGGGACCCGAGCCTTCCACGAGGCTCATCAAGAGCAATTTGGCAGGCCATGCTCCATTTGTGCTATCACAAAATTCACGCCTTCTCAGCGGGGCACAAGGCACAAGTCGACCCAGAAGAGCGAACGTCGCATCGTGAACCAAAGGAAGAAGACCCGACGTACACTACGCATTCCTCGTACTCCACTCGACAACGACGCCTATTGAAAATTCGCGTTCTCCCTTCTTCTCTTCTTTGGCGTTGGTCCTCGCTTTTCATGCTGGCAAAATTTATCTTCTCCTTGTGTTTGTCCAGTGCGTATGTAAATGCCCCTTGCTTGGACAGTTCTTTCTTACCACATCTTGCTCTTTTGTCCCTATTCTGTTTAAAGATTCAGCGGCCCCTTCCAACATGTGTTCTCAGCACAATGGATTTACTTAATTGCTGAGTTATAGAAGGGGCAAAACTTTTCGGTCTGTCAAAATACCCCGACTACCAACATTACGTAGTTATGAACCCATCACGATATATGAGCAGTATAGCCTAAGCTTTGCAACACTCAGTAGCTTGACTGAAAGAATCAATGTTCGCTTTTCTGCGATGCAACACCTTCTGTGAAAACATGTCGTGGATGAAGGTAAAACCCATGATGATTGCCTTCATTCGGAAGACCCGAAAAAAGATAGAACCGAACAGCAGTTACGTGAAGTGAAGAGCTGCACTTCGTCATTCAACGACACCAACTGAGTGCCAGCACAGAGCTTTCACCCGTGAACAGCTTTTGGGTCACATGACATCGTGTCCAACTTACAGCCGCGCTGCGACCGCCTTGGATTCTGCCAACTAGCTTCCACGGATAGCTCCACGCTCAGTTCACCTACCAACATCTCCACTCTACACACCACCATGGCAGAGTACTGGAAGTCGACAGTAAGTTATGCATCCACGTTCCTGGCGATCTCAAATGCTAATACAAACAAAGCCTAAATACTGGTGCAAATTCTGCGAAACCTATGTGAAGGACACGAAATTCGAGCGCGGGCAGCACGAAGCCACAGGGCGCCATCAGGGCAACATTCAACGAAGTCTGCGTGGCCTACATCGCGCACAAGAAAATGAACAGCGCGAGAAATCACGGGCGCAAGCCGAGGTCGCAAGACTGAATGGCCTTGTGCCTTCGGAATCCAAAGGCCCTCCCTCTGTCGCAACAGGCTCAGGTGGCCCACCTCCGACATACGAGAAACGAACCGAGAAGAAAGCGACTCTAGAAGACAGGAAGAAGCAATGGGAGCAACTAGCAGCGATGGGCATCACACTACCCGACCAGGCGAGGGGCGATTTGGCGATTGCCGGCGAGTGGAAGACTGTGTCTACGGAGGTCGTGGGCGAGGTGAACGAAGATGGCGAATTCACGAAGGTGGCTCTCAACAAGGGCGTGCGCAAGCGCAAGCTTGATGAAGAGGAGGAGGAGCAGAAAGAGGCGGGAGAGATCATCACGAAGCGCAAAGGCTGGGGCCACACATACAAAAGCTTCCCAGGCAGCAATGGTGGCGAAGACGATGTAGAGAGTCTTTTGGCAAAGAAGAAGCCTCAGGTTGATGCAGCGGAATCTACCGCGGGAGGATCTACTCTGAAGAAGGAAGAAACTCAGGCGGATGATGTTGGTGTTGCGCTGCAGGACATTCCGACGGCAGAAGAAGCGGAAGCGAGTATCAAGAAGGAAGAAGATGCACCAACTGCACCAGCTATTGTTTTCAAGAAACGAAAGAAGGCTGCGAAATGAGCGCAAGCCTTCACGCACCGGAAGAACGAACAAAGGCGTTATATTCCGCGGCGATGTCACAAGGTATCCGCGGCTGGCTCGACGAGACCGCGACAGCATTCAGGCGTCATCACCACCATGATGACATATCTTTCCTAGCCTACACTCGCTGTGCATGTTTGGATGTGTTAGTATTCCATTCACATCTGCAGCGGCGACACGTCATGTGCAGTCTTGCCAGCAACACTCGATCAGCTGATAAAGCGCGGTTGCCTTCAGCTCAGGCAGCACCGCATTTGAGCTGTCGTTCCATGACTCTGGCTATCACCCTACCAATATGAAAAGGGAAGGGAAAGAGAAGGAGAAAGATGTGAGGAGCACTTGGAAACAATGTGGGAGCTGGTGAATTCAATCACGAACATTGATCTACATCTGTCCACGCTTGTGGACAAAACCTAGGAGCATTACAGTAGCCTCGTAGTCAGATTAGAAGTCGAATAAATCGAATGCGAGACCAACATTATATTCCATGCTACGTCAATTTGAGGCCTCAACTTCGAAGCCCACTTATTTGATCGGCGCATGCAACTAAACCTTAAACCCCACCCCTGTCCAAACGTTCGCCAAGCGGCTCATCGCGTCGCCAGCGCTAGACAACTGTCGCGACTCTCAGTGTATTGTACAAGCCATCTACCGTATTACGACCGCTACTTCCGCCGATTCTTGTTGCATTTGCATGGTCGCGTAGTAGCATGCTTCATTTGCCCACCAACCATACGCGACCATGCACCTTATCAAACCGCAGTGGTTGACGCACCCAGGTCAGTTCACCCTCGCGCACAGCGTCGCATTTGCGACTGGTACATGACGAACAACGCATACTGACATGGCATCTTTCCCTAGGCGACCTCAAGGACTTTGAAGTCTACAGCTGTCACGTCTCACCCGATGGATCGCGTCTTGTCACGGCAGCAGGAGGTACGTTCACCCATCATTGCAGAGCTCATGCGCGATGCGCCGTCTTGAATCCCGTGACTGACAACCACCTTGCAGATGGATATGTGCGCATATGGTCTATCGACGCCATTCTTAACTCCCACGACCCCGAATACAAGAAGCCGAAGCAGCTAGCCGCTGTTAGCCACCACTCGGGCACCATCCACGCAGTCCGCTTCTCTTCCAACGGCAAATACCTGGCATCTGGCGCAGACGACAAGATAGTGTGTGTTTACGCACTCGATCCTAATGCGCCGACACATGCAGCGTTTGGTGGGTACATCAGGTGCAGAGTGATGGGACAACCGCTGACAGAAGGGTACAGGGACGAACGAAGCTCCACCCGTGGAGAATTGGCGCGTCATTCGCCGTCTGATAGGTCACGACAACGATGTGCAGGATCTCGGTTGGTCAGCAGATTCGTCGATCCTAGTTTCGGTGGGCTTGGACTCGAAAGTGGTGGTCTGGTCGGGACACTCGTTCGAAAAGCTGAAGACGCTATCGAACCACCAAAGTCACGTCAAGGGAATTACCTTCGATCCGGCGAACAAATACTTCGCAACTGCAAGCGACGACCGCACTATCAAAGTCTACCGATTCAACTCCCCGCCACCAAATGCTACGCAACAAGACCAGGTCAACAACTTCGTCCTCGAGCACACAATCACCACCCCTTTCCTCACCTCGCCCCTCACCACATACTTTCGCCGCTGCTCCTGGTCGCCCGACGGTGCACATATTGCGGCAGCGAACGCCACCAACGGCCCGGTCAGCTCGGTCGCCATCCTGGATCGCGGTACCTGGGATGGCCAACCAAGCCAGACCAGTTTGATCGGCCATGAAGGACCGGTCGAAGTCACGGCCTTTTCGCCTCGACTCTTTTACCAGCAACAGCCTCGGGTCGAGCACGATGGAAATATCCACCAGCCCACGGTCACAGTCGTTGCCTGCGCCGGACAAGACAAGTGCCTGAGCATTTGGAACACGGTCCTTGCTAGGCCGTTCATGATGACTCAAGAACTAGCAGCTAAGTCTATTACGGACATGGCATGGGCACCCGATGGCGAGAAGTTATTTGCAACGAGCCTGGATGGAGGCATATTGACTATGGTCTTCGAGCCGGGAGAGTTGGGTTTCCCCGCGTCATTGGCGGAGAACGAGAAAACTTTGTCCAAGTTTGGTGCTGGCCGAAGAGTTGGTATCATCGAGGGCACTGACGCTCTTTTGCTAGAAGAGAGCAGCAAAAGTGGAGAGCTCAAGGGTGTCCAAGGTAGGATGGGTGCACTCATGGGCGATGGTGGTGCAGTCCAGCCTCCCATCACAAATGGCGCCAATGGCATTGTCCCCTCAACGACTCTCACCAATGGCTCAAGTTCGACCGCACCTGCAGCAGCACCAGCTCCCGCACCAGCTCCCGCGCCAGCTCCCGCGCCAGCTCCCGCGCCAGCCGAGCCACCTGTAGATCAGAGAGTTGAGAAGCTGAAGCAAAGGGTTACGGTCACCAAAGAAGGCAAGAAGCGCATAGCACCTATGCTCGTCTCGTCATCATCTGGTGTTGGCACATCATCACTGCCTCAGACGCAACTCATCTCCGCGAAAACAACATCTGGAGCGAGGAGCGACAACCCACACAACATACTGGATCTTTCAAAGCCATACGATGGTTTCCCAAAAGGTGGACTCGCATCAATGCTGATTGGCAACAAGAGGAAGTTTGCTGAAATTGAGGGTGACGAGGACCGACAGGTCGAGCGAAGGTTAGCTGCTTCGGTGCGGCCTGGCGGAGCTGCTGTGGTATTGAACAGCGAAAGTGGTCTCATCCCTCCAGCGGCTGCAGCCTCGAAGAGCAACGATGTAGCCGAGCCATCCAAGGTTTTGCGGCCGGCGATTATCAGCCCCTCCTTGAGTGTGAGCCAGGTACGGTTGGCTGTGCCAAAGGTACGCAGCGTCATCACTCGAACCGCGGACGGAAGCGAGCCACAGCGCAATGGCGTAGACGCCAATACAGGTAAAGCGGAGATACCGGATACTGTCATGCTCGAGGCGCGTAATGCAACCGGACATTCACGAACCGGACGGGCACAAGATCACGACCCCGCAAAAATTAGTTGTACAAGCAAAGGACAGCCTCTATGGCAAGACTTTCTACCAAAATCAGTGTTACTGGTCACTGGCAACACAAACTTTTTTGCAGCGGCATGCGAAGATGGATCGATCTATGCTTGGTCGCCAGCAGGTCGACGGACACTGAACGCTATGGTTCTGGACGCACAACCTGTCATCATGGACTGCAGAGGCTGGTGGCTAATGTGCATATCCGCAGTCGGGATGTGCCACATCTGGAACCTCAAGACGATGTCAGCACCACACCCACCGATATCTTTGGCACCTATACTCGACATCGCCGCGCATACTCAAGGACCCCATCTTACAAGATCGCCTGGCATCGTCTTTGCTCGACTCAACTCTGCAGGCTGTATTGTGGTTGCAATGTCAAATGGTGAGGGTTACGTGTACAATTCCAGCATGTACATCTGGCAGAGGATCTCGGAACCTTGGTGGTCCGTTGGCAGCCAATACTGGAACACCACAGATTCATCAGTCAGCAACATCAGATCTAGTCAGGACAAGGCAGCACCGAAAGAGAAGGATGATCAAGTTTCGATCGAGAACATATCGGCAGGCATTATACCAGCACTCGAGCGCAACACCACGAACCAGTTTCTTTTGCAGGGCCGCGCATTCTACTTGCAAAGACTTATCAAGGCACTCATTTCTGCCGAAGGTTATGAGACCTTTGAGAGCTCTGTTAGTGTGGCGCATCTCGAGAATCGTGTCGCTGCTGCGAAGACACTCGGCGCGAGGGAAGAGTTCAAGATATACCTTAGCATGTATGTCAAGCGCTTGGGAGCTGAAGGTTTGAAGGGTAAGATAGAGGAGCTGCTACGAAGCCTGACAGGCGACCTCATCGTTGAGGAAGATGAGGAAAGTGGAGAGCAACAAGAGGAAATTATCTGTGGTTGGAAAAGAGAAGAACTGCTCAAGGAGGCCGTCCTGATCCTCGGTAAGCACAACGTACTCAACCCACGACCTTCGAATAACGCACTAACATGATCTCCAGGTAAACATCGCGACCTTCAGCGCATCACCGTCCCATATGCACGCCTACTCGGCATCGTCACCGAGGACCAGCGCCAGGACGAACAGGCTATGATCACTGACATGTAGAATACCCATCTTTTTCAAACATTTGTATCAAAAAGCATTATTCAGCGTCAAGTGTCGGATACTACTGGGCGCATAGCGGTTGGGTCGGGTACATTCTGGGTCTTGAGCATGAAATGGATATAGCATGTAATTGTAGCGATGGTGTGTCTTTATCGGCTATCTAGAGCCATGGTTCAAGGCATGATGTCCGTTTGACGGCGCTTTGATACATGGTGTCACTTCGAATAAAGTGTTAGAAGTTTGCAAGGAGATCCTGAGATGTGTAAGCACGTGACTTGGTACCGCGCTATCCGGCGCTAAGGGAGCAAGTGTAGCTGATCTTCATTTACCAAAGCAACAGCCAACACGCTCACTTCTCTAAGACGTTTTTGCGTTGCAGTTACTACTATACCTAGGTATGTACATTATCTTCTTACTCGGCCTCATAAAGCCTTACCAGCACACAACTGCAAACACACATCCTAACATTATGACTGGTCCAGCGCGCGTTTCGCCGCGTTACAGATTTAGCGCCCGCGCCACAGCCAACAGTAGGACAAATCAACAAGTGGCTAGCAAGTTTCCTTGGACCCTTTGTCGATCCACCCCCTTGTTTCGCAGCGACGTTGGTCGCCAAAATGCCTTAATTTAGAAGTGAGGGATGAGACCTTGCGCTGATGATGACATAGGGAGGCTGTGCGCGAGAGTTGGCCTTGCTTTCGTACAACTCACTCACTCACTCACTGTCCTAGACTGATCTCCAAACCATACGCAACGGGACGGAACGCTGTTGCATGTGCGACTTTTCCTTTCAAGATACGATACTCAGTTATCCGACGCGACAACTCAGCAACCATGGTTTTCAACTGCACCGAAGTGCCTGCGTCGACGCAGACCGACGCGGGCGTCGCAGGCGCAGGCACACTTCTTTCTTTCATTATCACAAACTTCATCTCTTTCCTACTATCTGGCACCATCATTCTACTCGGCCTGCGAAAGTCGACATCCGCGCCAATTGCCCGCAAACTCCTCCAGTCCTTCTCCGATCAACAGATCCTCACTGGCATCGGCATCCAGAGCGTCGGCCTAGCCAAGATGAAGACAATGGTCCCATACCACTTCTTCATCATCTGGCTCCTCTCACTACTATCCACGGCAACGAACCTCGTAACCCTCCTGGCCCTGGTTAACGACTTCAAGCGAGATTGGGTGCTCCGGTGGATCCGGCAGATCCTCATGGCCATCAACATGTTCCTCGGCATCCTCTCGGGTATTTTCATCCTGCAGACTGTGTTGAAGAATCTGGAGCCCAGGCTGCCTATTGCGTGTGTCTGGGAGGTCGAAGGTCGCGGCAAGTCGAGCAATGCTGCGACGTCCGTTGCTGGCACTATCGCTGTTATCGCGGGCCAGGTCATTGTCTTCATCTTATCGACTCTGTACTTGCATGCACGCCAGTATCCCAAGTGGATGAAGGCCGTGCAAGTCGTCTGCCTGATCGCCCTGCTCGCCATGGGTACCGGCGCCACCGTACGCGTCGTCATGGAGTCTCAAGCATTCGGATCGCCGCCTGAATCTGTGAATCTTGTGGGCCCTAGTGAAGGCAAATGGAGCTTTGGACAGCTCGTGCCTTTGTTGTTGTTGGCCCTGCCTATTATCAGCACGGTGGAAATCATGCGTGGCGAGACGCGGACGCCACCAAGCCGCGTTGATGAAGACAGCCAGCCACTTTTCGCTGGCGGTAATGATATGGAGTTTCAGTTCCAGCCGAATCCGATGCTGGGGAGCAACAGCAATTTGTTTAGGAAATAGAGGGCATGAGGAGATGGGGTGTGGCGCTGAACGCATTAAGGGAGGAAAACTGTGATACCAATTGAATGCATTTTCTTTCTTACGACTATTTGTGTGCCTGTCGCTGAAGCAGCGACCGTTTGTATCAAGATTTGAGTTGTCTGGGAGCAAGACAGATTTCAACATGCATCTGGTCGGATCTCTGCCTATGCAAAAGACCAAATTGCCATGATCATTTTGATCCGATCCTATATGGATATATGCCGACCCATCAACTGCCAGCATTCCACCTAATCATCCTTCTCGAGCCACGGCTTGCACGCATCATACAACTTCGGCAGCGCGGGATCATAGGCCAAGAACCGTTGGAACACATCCTCATCCAAACGCTTGATCATATGCATCATCCCCACGAAGATGAAATCCGCATACGACACTGCAACATGTTAGCATGCATCATTCAGACACATAGGACACAAACTCACCGGTCTCCCCAAGAAAATATGGCCCACCACTCTCCTCTAACCACCCCACAGCCTCCAAAACCGGTACCCTCGCCTCCTCCCACTTCTCTCCCGTCGCCATCGTCTCCTCAACCTCCACCAAACTCATCCCAAACCGCTCTTTCCGCGTCTCATTGAAGTACACCGCCGACCGTTCATTCAGCACCCTTTTTGGCACCTTCGGTATAACAAAGCCTGTCAACGGCTTCATTATATTAGCAATCTGGTCGCGCACTTTCAGCACAATCGGGTCATCCAGACGCAGCGACGGGCTGGGATGGATCTCTTCGAGTTTGTGCGCAATCGGCCACGAGTCCATCATGTGCGTGCCATCAGGCATTGTTATCGTGGGAATGGCGTAGTCGGTCTTGTAGTCCGGGGCGGAGCGGTCGTTGGGCGGGATTCCGAGGGAGGAGAGTTGGGGGGCGAGGTCTGGGTATTCGATCCAGGAGGTAGTGTAGGGGATTTGCTTGAAGTTGAGGATCATGCGGGCTGGGTGTGTCAATGTTAGTGGGAATTTGGGGTGTGGGATCGGGGGTGTGGGTAACTTTTCCATGGGTTGAGGGACCAGGCGGTGCCTTGTTTGCTTGGGAGGTCGTAGAAGATGATTTGAGAAGACATTATGGAACGCGGATGGAGTTGTTAATTGTGTACGAGAGCTGGTTGCTTGTGGGAAAGTTGCATGGGGATTGTGTAATTGTGAGTAGCTGATTCAATATGAAGCTGTTCTTCCAAAGTTGATATATACGGGCATCACGCCCTAGCAAACGACACTTCCGCGCCCGAGAGCTTTCAGGTGCGATTGGTAGGTGCATTTGTCATCAGCTCTGTGAATTCCAGAGACCTAGCGCCATGTTACAGCCATCAAGAAATGTCAGAGTCGCACAGATCGCTAAGTTCAAAACTTGCATCAGCTGTTGATTGCAAATGGTGATGTTGAAAAAGCGGCCGCGGACATGGCCCAGGTGCGCGTGCGCAATCCCCCTTCCCGTCTCCCGCTTACGCCTTCTTCGCCCTCCCGACAAACCTCAAGGTGAAGAGCTTATCTACACAGCATGCTCAGTCCGACCGCAGTCATCGCACAAACTAGCTGGGTGGGTCGACATGTCCGCATGCACTGCCCCTCTTTGGACCACCTTGAGTTCCTGTCAACTAGCACATGCTGCAAGATCCCGCTTCAGCCCCCATATTGGTTCCCCGACCTAGCCTCAGCTGGTCTAGACAGCTCACACATTTACTGAATTCTCATAGTCAGAGTCGTTCCAGCGAATAGGCCATCGCTCAACAATGGCAGTTACTAAAATAGTCTCGCTCGTCGATTGGCAGAGGAGGTTGGTCTTGGAAGATCAGCCTTACCGGAGTGTATAAGGCGTCCCATCATGCACATTGTGAAATGTTGGAGAGTACGGGTGAGGGTGTACAAATGTTTGCTGCGAGATCACAGCATTCTGCTGGGCATACAGTCCTTGTCTTGCTCGAAGCACGAATTTGTTTGCGCGTTCTGACACAGATATCAGACTAATCCTCATCCATTTGCACGAAGTTTCGATGCTGGTGCAGACACACCTTGCATTTCAGCCCCCAATTCGGCGCCGCGCGGGCCAGCAGACAAGGCTGAAAACTAATCTTTAAGAGAACGATATCTCACGTTGTGGTTCTGTCAACGCTTCTTCAATATCTTCTGCCCACTATGAGCACTTCCTGAGCTCTACATTTCCTGCCGAGCGCGATAAGGCAGCGACACGACTCTAGCTTCTCTCTAGTATAAACGACACATCATCCAGGCAGCAGAAGCCGTTTCTCACGAACCGCGCCTTGGAGAAAACACATTGGAGCATTACCGGATCTCGAGAAGCATGGAACCAATACGGAAGGTCAGTGGTCAATCTGACACCCAACCTTTAAGCTCGCCTATATCGCCTTTCGAAGATGTGGAAACAGCCTACGATAGCGGCGACCTAGGGATGCAATATAACGATGCCTCGAACTACTCACCCCTCGCGACGCCAGATTCTGTTATAGAAGCAAGGAGAGGTAGCTACACATATCTCAACACACCCACCTCAACCTTTGAAACGGATCAGAACTCGGATAAGGAGTCGTTGGTGGGCGACCAATTCCAAAGTCACAGGGGTCACCACGTCAAGCGCTTCGACCACAACGAATCCCGCATGAAGCTTCTCCGGATAGGTGGATCAAAGCTCCTAATCACGATGCTATTCAGCGCGTTGATGTGTGTCTGTCTGAGATCATGGGAGGGCTTCAGGCACCAACATACCGTTTTGTCGAAGATTGATGTGCGAATATTCAACGCCATAATGATCGGTCTTTCCCTCTGTCTGGGCCTGAACCTCTTGTCTTCTCTCAAACACTACGCGAACACATTTCGGTGGTCGTTCCTGGCCAGGAGATACGTCAGCCTGGAGACATTCGATCTCATTCTACATGCGAGCTCGCTCGTCAAAGTCACCAAACTCATGATCATCTCAATGCCGGGCATCCGCAGGCAAAAACACCTACATAAATTACCTTGGTTCAAAGATGCTAGGAATGACGGCACGAAGTGGATGTGGCTTGTATGCGCTCTTTGGCTCTCCATCAACATTGGATCTCAGGTTTTGGTTGCCTTACTATCGCTGTTTTGGCCTGTGGAGAACTCGCTCACTCCACTCATGTCGCCTGGCAATGTGACCGTAGCAGACTTGACGACATGGTACGTTGGTCCCAAGGCGAAAACGAACGCTACTGCCATGGAGACCGCCTGGCAATTTGGGATGGAAGCACAGGTCTATTTTGAGTATCCCATAAACGAGACTATGACAGACCTCTCTTCATTGCCAGGAACGCCATTATACCACAATGGCACCTCATGGGAGTATCGCTTTTTCAATCGGAACCCCCAACAACAGTATACCAGCTATATCCTTAGCGAACGCAAGATTCACGCATCTACAACTTGCGAACAGCTTCAGGTCGATGGAAACGTCCGAACAGATGAGGATGGGATCCTCTTCATCAAAGGCAAGGCAGATGGACAGGACTGGACAATGTACAATATTCCGGAGCAGGCCGCAGGATCCATAACGTGGATGGCCTCGGTTGATGCACACTGCGGTTCGCGATGCACCAACTTTACTATCCTACAGAACAAGGACAAAGCAAACATCCCCGGGTCATCATTATTCATGTGCAACAGCACCCTGTCACACGTAACTCCAGCACATGGCAAATACGACATCAGCGGCCTAACCCACGACGACGAAAAGTCCGTCTATGGGAGCGACGCATTCGCCCGAATCGCTGCGGGCGCTATCGGCTGGACAGGAATCGCTTGGAACGACTGGAAAACTCTCCAATCACGCACATATACACAAGGCTCGGAATGGTCGCCCACAACTGTCGTAACAACCGATGACGTCGCGAGGATGCTCTCGCGCTTCACCATCGGCGCCGTAGCTGCCTTCGACGACCACGGGATCCGCTACAACGTTCGCAATCAACAAACCGTCCCCACGCAAGGCCAGCAACTAGACGTCGACTGGTTCTGGATCAGCGTCATACTCAGTAGTATCTGCGGCATACAGCTCATCGCCTTGATTCTGATGGTCGCTTTCGCAAACCGCGCGATTGTGCGCGACGAGAGCTTCTTCAGCATGGCTATGCTGCTGAGCCCCGTAGTTTCGAAAATCGGACCGAGCGGGATGAATTTGAGTGGTGCAGAGATCAAGGAGCATAGAAAGTTGATGTGGAAGAAGATCCGGTATGATTATAGGGAGGGCAAGGATGGGGGGCCGAATCAGGTGGATATTTTCTTCGAAGGGAAGGATCAGAGAGAGGGGAGGAAGAGTTGGGCGCCGGGGTCGTATTCTTGAGTGGCGTCCGATCATGTCGCAGAAGAAGTAAGAGACGGCAACTTCGCAATCCCGCACTTCTGGAACATCGGAAAGGACAGGTTTAATGAGTGGAGCGTTACCCGATTGATAGGATTTCATTTCTTTGAGCTTAGCGATCTTTATGATGGATAATGTTTAGATATGGCGGCAAATTACATACGGTTTACAGAGCGTCTCCAACACTTACAAGTGCCCTCCTCTGACTGTCAGCGGCACTTCGGTTCGCCGTAGTATATACACCCAGTGCGAAATTTTCGGCTTATACGTCACCGTACCTGTGGCATTTACAACCTTCTCTTGCTTCTCCTCACTCTCTATCTCTTCCTTACTGACCAGTTTCCAAAGCATCCCGGTATCCGGAAATCCAGACACGTGGGGTCTTGACGAATACAAGCCATCAACAAATGGAAAGCGATCACTGGAATAGGACAGTGCAACCCAGCGTGCTCCAGGCTTAGTCGCATATGCTAGGTGCACGGCCAAAATGTGCAATGGATGCACTGGTTCGGGTGTCTCGTGTAAACTTAGGTCCAGTGGAGTGTCGGACGGGATGTCGATGGGATAGGGAAGGGGTAATCTAACGTCGTCTATACAGGCTATGCAATCTGATGTTGACTTGTCTACTATTACGGAATAGGCTTGAGGCTTGAAGACTGCCAGGACGGATTTGTGATCGAGTAGATCCACAGCATCCCAGCGCATAGATGTGCCAGCACCACCATTAATGCTCTGGCTGTCCTCGAAGCGATCGTTCCGGTCAAGTTCCTTTTCACGTCTTCGTCCTAGATCAATGGCAACGTGCGAGTAGTCGACGTTGTGGATTTGATGCGGCGATTTGGTGACGGTGCGGAGATGGTAGGAGAGCATGGAGGTGCCGCAGCCAATGTGAAGAAGTTTTGGCTCGTCTTCAGTACTACTGCTCAATGCATCCTTGAGAAACGGGTCTATTACATGTGGTGCTCCTAGCCACTCGAATGGTTCGACCTCGGATGTGAAGCGCTTATTCCAGTATTCTTGCGACCCGTACGATGGTGGCATGTCGACCTGAGATCCGGAGGTTAGGTCCATGTTTCTGGCTGGTTCTGTGATTAGCACTATTACCTGCTTATCTGGCTCTGATGATGATCAAATTACGTCGAAAATTCCTCGATTCTATGATTCTATGTCTCTGTGTAGTTGTGACAAAAAAGCACGCGGTGAAAACGCGACTGCACGTGCCGGCCCGATCTTCCTCCGATCTTCTTCAAGATCTTCGTTTCCAACCATCGGACTCCCGCATTTGCGCCGCACCACCGTCGTCGAATTTCAGCACCATGGCGTCTGTCCAGTCTCTCCAATCGATACCACGCTTTCTATTGCCCCGCGGCACATCCCTCCTGCGACCGCAAACACGCTTCCTGCTCCAAAACCCCGCCCTCATCCGCCATGCATCCACTCCCGCCAAAGGCCTCTCAGCCGAATTCCTGAAAAGAAGACAAGCACAGCAACAAAAAGCACCACCAGTAATACCCCAGCCCGACAAATACCGCGCACCCTCCCACAGCGCACGCAAACCGAATCGAAATCTCGAGAACAAAATCTATGGCGCACCACCATCAGAAGAAGACAAGAAACGCATGGCGACGAAAAAGTACCCCAACATGATGTCACCAGAAGGCACCTTCTCACACTGGTTTCTTCATAAAAAATCAATCCATCTTTACATAACACTGGTACTTGCATCATCCGCACCTTCCCATACCCCGTCCTAACAACCCCCACAGGGCATTCTCGTTTCCCTAGCAATAGCAGCGTTCTACATGGACTTCATGTCCAAAACAGTCTACGCAGAACTCGTGCCCACGCGCAAGGACTTCCTGCGCCACCCGTACGACTCGATCAATCGCTTCCTCGAGGTCTACAAAATGCACATGGAACAGTTGTCGCAGGTGTACACGGAGCAGCGACTGCGAAAGGTCGAGGAAGTCGAGAAGAGGAAGCAGTACCGGTTGGAGAGACAGCGGGAGGCGGAGGAGAGGGGCGAGGAGTATGTGGAGGATCCGAGGTATTATGTTGGTGAGGATGGAATTCGGCGGAGGAGGGTTAAGAAGTGGTTTGGGATTTGGGAGTGAGAGGGGGTTGGTAGGAAGAGGAGACTCGCTGGGCGTGAGGAGATGTGGAGATGTGCTGTATATTATGGGGTTGAAGATGCAGTGGTGCGTGGTGGTGGAAGAAATATGATATCCACTCTGGCATTGATGCATTGCGCATGGTTTGATATTTGTACGAATACTCAAATACATCCTTCACGGTCCGTCCGACGTTTATCGTTTCCCGTGAACGCTTCTTTCAACAGCAGCTTCAAAGGCTACTCATTATTTGTTAGACGTTTGAGCCTGGTCAGTCATTGCAGTACAGCCAATTATTTTCGACATACTAAGTACAGCGGATTTGACATATAGCTGTCTCATTGATTATATCAATCTCATTCACGGCTACCAGAGTCAGGTGTAGTAGTCTTGTCAATAGTACCTACATCCTGCCTTCTCATCTCAATCGCCTCTAGCACACTTACCACCAGCGACACGATGGCGCACCAAACCAGTTCAGCCATATCTGAATAGTTTTGCATGTTTCAATTTGAGGTTTTCTCGCTTTCTCGATACTGCTTGGTTGAACCAAACCAGTTGCTGTGCTCGAGTTATGGACCAGCTAGTTGATTTTGGACGGGATTGAGGTTTATACCCCGCTACCGGCACATAACCATTTGTGCGGATTTGCAATCTTGACATCGTTTGAGGCCATAGATTGGTTTAAGAAGTGCCTCAAACAAGGACCAAAATTTTCTCAACCTGATTATGCGCACCTCAGGACGTCGTCAACAGCTTCGTGTAGCAGGTCTGTCCTCATTCCGATGTATGGAGGGGGTTTCTTGTTTCACTTGTGCCCAAGCAGCACACTTTTGCTACTGCCCGGATTTCCTGGCTCTTTGTACACAGAAGAAGGGAAGGCTGCTAGAACGAATGGTTGACGCTTCCAATTGACGGCGCGAAATATGAGCACAGCGGCTCAGCCAAGTGCCATAGTGTTATGATAGATCTCGAACAATAGATTTCCGCGGGCATATGGTGTTGTGAGGCATTTTGTGTGTAGAAATAGCTCTGTGGTGTGGACGATGTGTTGTAGGGGACCAGTTTCGGTACCAAGTTTTAACTTTTGACTGAGAACCATGGTATCAAGCATCGCGAAAATTTCCATGAACCAGAATACTCACTGAATACCCCCTATAAATCCTTCTCTCACTCTCTCTCCTGAGCTATCCACTAATTCCCTTGAAACACTCTCACCGGAGTGGGAATATTCAAGTATCGCATATCCTCTGCACTCACCAATATGGACAATCAATCTGCGGAATGCTCAGCAGCAGTCATGAGCTGTTCAGCTCCAGCCGCCGCCTTCGTGCCGAAGAGAGTCAGATGGGCAACAGAGCCCAACTATCACCACTCCCACAATGAGGCCTCACCTGCAGCCACTTCTACTCCTATAGACATTCCCTACCCCGACCAAACATACAACATGCCGAAAGGTTCGCGGATGGCGCCTCGCAAGCCAACAGCCATCGAGCACAGATATGAAGAAGATCGCATCCACCACAAGCTCGACAATGTCACAGACTACTGCAAGCGCGGCTACTATGGCTGGGAGTTCGTGCATGACAAGCGGATTGAGAGAAGCAACGAAGGGATCGGAAAGATTATTTCAGGTGAACGGCCGAATAGGAAGACGTGGTATATTCCTGCGGTGGTGAGGAAAGATGTGGACTTTGAGGATATACAGGAAAGTACTGGCGAATGGGAAGATGAGAGATATGAAGTTACGAGGAATGGAAAGCGGAAAGCATATGCGGAGAATGGGTTCAGTGACGGCTACCGCAAACATGTGGCTGGGAGGAAGTTGAAGATCAAGGCGGAGGCTTTTGAGAGGAGAAACGCCCTTCGGAGGTTGGAGTTTGGTTGATCTTCCACGCAGGTTTAGGGCGTTATGGCGTTTGGTATGATACCCGCCGGTCTGATCTCATGAAAGCCGCAAGATAGTTGTCCGGAACATGGTGGGCATGTCGAATTGATTCAGCCCTACCCGTTGGCGGGCCCTGCCGATCTGTAGCAGCACGTCATTCGCGCTAAACATTTTCTATGTTGAGAAGACGCGGGTTTGCAATGCGCGATCGGCCGGTCGCCCGTTTGCTGGATACGCACGCATATAGATAGCTTGTAATGAATCTTTGACTGGTTTCACAATTTAATCCCACCCTTTCACTTCACTCCCATATACCCAAGTTTTCCATCCACGACCCTTCAATATGGCAACGTGAGCCCCGCCATACCCCACCAAGCACACAAACATCACTAACATTGAGCCCCAGCAACATCACATGGCACCCGTCTCTGTCCCGCGCTGAGCGCAACGGTTTCCGCAAGCAAAAAGGCTTCACCATCTGGTTCACCGGCCTCTCCGCCTCCGGCAAATCCACAATCGCAACTGCGCTCGAGCAGCACCTGCTTCACCTGGGCTACGCCGCCTACCGCCTCGACGGCGACAATGTGCGCTTCGGCCTGAACAAAGACCTGGGCTTCACCGAGAAGGACAGGAACGAGAACATCCGGCGAATAGCAGAGGTACGTCAGAGTCTCCACACATGACGCAAGTCTGGAGGCTTGATCACGCAATTGCGCCCAGCATCCGCCAGCCCAATAACTAACTTGCACATCAGGTCGCCAAACTCTTCGCCGACAGCTCCACAATCGCAATCACATCCTTCATCTCCCCGTACAAAGCCGACCGCGCGACAGCTCGCGATCTGCACGCTGTGACGACCGGCTCCGACGAGCCTCTTGCGTTCGTTGAGGTCTTCGTTGATATCCCGCTTGAAGTCGCGGAGGCGCGCGACCCCAAGGGCTTGTACAAGAAGGCGCGCGAGGGCAAGATTCCAGAGTTCACTGGCATCAGTGCGCCGTATGAGGCACCTGAGAAGGCGGAAATTCACATCAGGAGCGACTTGAAGAGTGTGGAGGAGAGCGTCAAGGAGATTACTGAGTACTTGCAGGGTAAGGGATTGTTGGAGTTGAAGTAGATTGATCACACATTTTATATTAGGATACCGATCGGTTTGGGATTATGAAAAAGCATTCGATGATTATGCTCTTGTACGGCAAGTCACAGTGCTGAAGAGATCGTGGACATGCTTTCCAAAGATTCAGAATGTACGAACAAAAGAAGCTTAAGCCATACCACATGAACAATGAATTTTTTTGTACTGCAACATATGGCCTATTTGTCTCCTGAAATCTGTGTGATTGTCTCCCCCAGGCTCATTCGTGCCAAGACCTTGAACAAGTAAGTTTGGTATGACGCAGTGAGAAGTGATCCATATTTCTTCTTAATTATTGAAACACCACATATATCCCGTCAATCTTCAAGCAAATGAAAGTTCTATGCAAATATCATAATGGCTGGACACGTCAATACATGGGATGTTGAGGATAGTTGCATGTGCGGGCGCCGGACAACCACTGCAGCACTTCATCATACTAGAGCCGACCATTAGCGAAATTAAATGTTTAAAGGCGCAAGCTGAGCACCAAAAAGAAATGTTCGCGTTCTTGGGGTGTTCTGACCAGTGGTTTGGGTCCACTATTGCACTCCTGCGGGTCAACCACCTATGCCCTTCACACTCCCAAAACAGCAAAAAAAGATCCTGGAGTATCTGATAATGCCAGACGAATGCTGATGAGAGTGGGACTCGAACCCACGCCACTTTCGTGACCAGGAATATATGTTAAGATTAACCTTAACCTGGCGCCATAACCAACTGATGCATATTAGAAAGGGAGCTGGTGTGGGGAGATGATAATACGAACCTCGGCCATCTCACCATTGAGGATTTGATGAGGACATAGACAATTACACTGAATATATTCTGAGCAAATCTGGTGATGCTGGTGGGGTCGAAGGTGCCTGGGTCGGCAAGATTTTCACTACGGCTAATTTGGCTGTTTGCGGAACACCAATGACTAGCGCTGACACGGTCGAAGAGCACGAGATGCACATCAATCATTCGGACATCTAGAAGATTGGAGCGGGCAAACGCGTGTAGATACCATGGCTCTGGACCAACAATCAGATTTGCTCGGGCCTCTATATATGAAATGTAGATGACATATCCTGTGAGCACAACGAGAAATGCCCTTGCCCTGCATGTATTCAATGAGACTTTGCCATGAGTGACCGCACATTTCAAGGTTCTTCTTTTAAGAGCACTGCTTGCACCACAGATGGAACTAGGTTCACTGCACAACATTTGTGTGCTTTGGACATCATTTGCCCACATCAGAGCCCATATATAGGGAACACATGTAGAGCCATCATTTGATGATCCAACGAACATGTGCGCACCATGAAATTTTCAGATGATCTGTACCAGAAGTTCCATGATGCAATGCGATTCGTGGTCAAAAATCGGTCCGCCTCCACCTATCTTATCTGATACGGTGATTTGTAGCAACAATCATCACATTGTCAATTTGCAATGTGCATATCCATAGTTGGCTGGTGTGAAAGCAGTTCCAAGGTCGGAGCGTTGAAACACCTCAGCTGAAAAGCGCGCTAGCCGAACTAAGTCTCGCTGCTTGGCGAGAATTAGCTGCATTGCGACCGCGAAAGTCAGTCGCATTGACGCCAGGGACGCGCAACAGCTTAACCGGAATTGAATGCGCGACTTTGCTCAGTGAAAGCGGCATCCAGCACCAATCGCTGTCGTGACACTGACAAGACCTGCACCCTGCGCCGTGGTGACACCCTTACCTGGACCATTGCGACGCGTCCGATCATCGCGAGCTCTTCGAGCTACCACCTTCCATCAAACAACCGTCGCAAACCTCAACGAACATGTTTACCGCCACGGGGAAGACGGCGCCGCCGCAGGCATTCATGTCCAGCTATGCGCCGCGCCTGCGAAACCACGGAAACTCCCTTATCTCGCCAATTGTGCCAGCCTCCAATACTCTCCCACCGCCGCGCGTGACGAAGCGCGGAACCGCCGTGCAGAGTTACGCAGAAGATGCGTACGATGACGACGACTTCGAAGACAGCGACCGCCCGCGCCGCGCAACGGGTCTGCGGAGCGTCCAGCGTGGAAACGAGGCAGCAAGTGGAGATCAAACAGCACAGATTGCAGCACTGGGAGAAGAGCTCGTCGCGCCAGTAGAGCTTCAGGGCATCTGGCGGGATTGGATGGGCAGACCGAAGCGGACCATGTGAGTTCTTGCACGTTGAGGAAGGAAGTGTCGAGAGCTAATCATGTCAGAACCGAGAAGCAAGTCCAGACGCAAGCAGTGCTGCCAGTCACATTGATCCCCATCCGAATAGACATGGACATTCAATCCTTCCGACCCGATGCGCCGCTACCCACACCCTCCAATGCTCGGGAGTTCGGCATCAACGAGCACTTGCCTGCGTACAAACAACCAGACATTACACCCGCCTACAGACTCAAGGACTCGTTCCTCTGGAATCTGCATGAGGCTCTGACCACACCAGATCAATTCGCAAAGCAGTTTGTAGATGAGCTGGATCTGCCCAACGATCGCAAACCAGCCATCATTATGAATATTGCAAGTCAGATTCGTCAACAGCTGGAGGAATACGCTGGAGTCGCGTTACATCCTCTTTTCCACTCCACGGCGGCGCCTGCTCTTCAGGGCACAACACAGACGAGCAAAACAGTACCATCACAACAAAACGGCGCTTCAACACCTCTGCCACCGCAAACAAATGGCACCTCGACGCCTGTTACGAATGGCGTATCGCGAACGAACGGCACGCAAACACCTGCGGCTATACCGAACGGAATTACTGCGACTGCGACTGCGCTACCATCCGAAGAGCTCCACAATCCCGATGATACATACCGCTGCATTGTAACCCTGAACATCAACCTGCTGAATCGACTCTATACCGACAAGTTTGAGTGGTCGTTGCTCCATCCACCCGGCTTCGCGGAGATGTTTGCGAAGACGACATGCGCCGACATTGGATTGACTGGCGAGTGGGTCGCAGCTATGACACACGCCATCTATGAAGCAGTTCTGCGACTAAAGAAAGAAGCATGCGGAGAAATGGCGCGGCTGGTCGGTGATGGCGAGATCGACAACGATGCTGTCGAGCCTGCTATCGGTGCGGGCTGGAGATACGATCAGGAGCACTTATGCGACGAGTGGGAGCCGAAGATGGAGATGCTGTCCAAGGAAGAGATCGAGCGACGAGAAGGCGACCGCGAGAGGCAAATCCGAAGGTTGAGGAGAGAAACCGCACGATTCTCTTCAACATCAAACATGAACGGCCCGCAAAACGAATTCTTCAACAACGTCGAGCAGCAAGAAAACATGGGACGTGGTGAGAGGAGTAAAAAGAAGCGAAGATTCAGGAGTTTGAGCCCTGTCGGTCGCGACACTCCCGGAGCTGGATCAGGCTATGGAGGGCAAGAAGGTGGACTCCAAGAAGGGTAAGAATCTCTTCGATACGTATGAGGACTCACACTAATGTGCCATAGCGAACGACAAACATGGCGATGCGGACACTGCTACGTATGGGGCACAGCTGTATGGGCAGTTCGCGATGGTCCACGCGGCCCACGCTCCCTTTGCAACAACTGTGGATACCTGTACGAGCGCGACAAGAAACTGCCACCGTGGTCGGAGAACCTCTTCTTTCACGAGCGGCCATGTCACGATGTTCAAGTCTACCGACCACAGAGGTGATCCCGATGAGCTAAAGCCATTGTTTTTGTTCTCTCTTCGACAGCATCGTAATTGACTGTGCAAAAGAAGCTAATCGGGGACTTATCCAGTGTTCTGGAAGCTTTGTAGCATTTTAATAGCGTGGCGTTATGATTGTTATTGTACGCAAGGGGTGGGAGGTGTACAACATGTTGCGTACTGTGGGAGGCCTCATCGAATAACGCGCAAACAACCAAGCTCGGGAGCGACTACATCCCTGGCTGACTCAACAGCACGAGGAAGCCTAGAGCCACAGGTCTGGTCCTGCTTCACGCCGCTTCGATGCATGTTGTCAAACATTCAGCAACTACATTGGATGACGGAAGACTTGAGAGCCATCAGTTTGCAAGGGAGGCCAAGGTCTGGAGAAGGTAATATCTACAGCACATCATTTGCACGATAAGTAGTGGTGAATATGAACCTTGAAACCAACATTCCTAGCATTCTTTGTCTGGTGATGATCTTATCCTATATCTGTTGCAGCACTTTCTTTGATATATCTGGAAAGGCCGATTACAGGCAATCAAGGGGGACAACATCAGAGTCATCGTTGTGGGAATCAGAGCGGTCGTGGTATACCGAATGTAGGCAACAGAGTCTCAGGCAGCAGGAAATCAGCAATGCAATATCATGCCGATTACAGTATCTTATTGTGATCCATAAATAACACATCACATGACAGCACATGACCCAGACCTCGATGCCACTCGCGCCATTCAGACCCATCCCAATCTTTCTTTTTTGCCTATTGTTTCCCCCAGTCTTTTCCTATTGTCCACCACAACAGGCCAAACCCCATGCATGCACACGACGCCAACCACCTGTGCCGAATATGCATGCCTAGAAAATCTCGGCACTTGCTATTGTAGCCCAGTTTTCAACACCCCTCGCATTCGCAGTGCTTGATGTTGATAGGTCAAGCCTGTTGCACGGTGGCGCAAAGCGGACTAGCGCCGTCTTATTGTACAATAGCAATGTTGTGTGGCACGGCATGGGAGGCGCGGTTCTTTTGGCCGAGCTTACTATTGTGGATAAAATTGGGGAGTGTGTTCAATAGGAAGGATGTGGGTGAGTAATGGGAGGGGTGGTATATATAGGGCTGGGTGGATGAGGGTATCTTTCGTACGTGATCATACGCACATGGACTTGGATACTGATCGCGAATTCTGTAGTACATACTTCGCATAGATTCAAGAGACCTGTAAGTTTGTCTTCTGCCTTTGCAATCTGATGATCCGCACCTGACCAGCCGCTGGGATAGTGTAGAGACGTGGGTACGCGAGCGGGCGAAACAACACCTCCCAGACAAAATCACATCACCGAGCAACTCCATCTCCGATTGCAAACCCAGACATCCACTGGTATATTACATCAGCCCACATCTCGGACTTGGTGTCTTGTGGAGTTTACGAAATCCCCGGGAAAACCCTCATCCTTAGTGATCCCACACTCACACCGCGATCACGCCACCCACACATCACGATACCAACAACTCGGTTGAATATATCCAGCAGAGGATACTAATGGACGCCCACCACGACGATACCGCACGCTTGCAAGCTGTTTTGCAAGCACTTTCGAGAACACCTTCCGAGACGGAATATATGCCCGCACCACCACCACCACCACCACCATCATATCAGAGCATCGCTAGTGATCCGATTATGCCACTACCTACCATGCACAACCCGTACGACGCAGAAGACGAGCACGACGAAGACGACACTCCTGAAATCACGATTAATGCTGCGACGCAAGTCCGCGGACACGGCAACATCATCTCCATCGCGCAAATGGATAGTCTGCGCATCGCCAACCTCATCGCCACAATACTCAGAGGGGACTCCCCAAGCCCATCACCATCATCCTCGCCAGAAGCTACAACCTTACCTTTACTCGCAAGCATGACCAAGCCTTCAAGACCATATCCCAGGATCAACGTCACAGTCAACTGCGGCGCGACGGTCATTGGGGATAGGAATATCGTGGGCCCGGGGCTGGGGGATGTCGCGAGGCAGATGCAGGTTGCGCATAGGAATCAGGTCGCGCAGCAGGCGGCGAAGACGGCGGAGATGCAGTCTATGGCGCAGAGGCATGGGTTGTTTGCAGCGCAGACAGTTACGCCGCCGATGAGTCGGAGTGGGAGTGCGCATAGTGATGGGGCCGGGGTGAAGAGGAAGGCTGATGAGGAGGCGGAAGAAAGCATGAAGAGGCGATGTTGATGTGGGAGTGGGATGTGTTTGAACATATTGGTATTTTTCATTCTCGTCTTGCGTGTTCCATGGCGACGATCTTCTTTCGTCTGAGCGTTTGGGAGACTTCGGTGCAGTGGGGTTTGGTGGGATCACGAATGTACGACGGTAACGAATTATGTTGTATACAATACCTTCTCGTTGAGCCACTAGTATGCTCTTGTTGTGCACACGATGTTGCTGGCGCGGTTTTGTGCTCGAGACTATTGATAGGTACCCTGGCGCCGAGACTCGAGATGTTTGTCGCAAAAGGGGTTACCCAGCCCTGGCTGTCATTCCGGGGCGACTTCGTGTGACGGCAAAAGTTCTCAGGCCATCTCACCGTATACGAGGAGACATGGTGGTGCAGACGCCAGATCACGGTTGTGGTATTTAGATTGATTGGCACCGGTAGATGAGAGCGTCACGCTTGGTTAGCAGGTCAATGTCGGTTGCAGGTGAACCATGTGGTACTTTCGCGTACTGGGGTGGGTATGCGTATCGCAAAATGGGGTGAGGGTTCGATAGTCCCGTACCGTAACGGGTCGGAGGTACCGGTGTTATCCCTGAGTCCGAACTGAACGAGCTTCCGCAAGGTGGCCTTTACCAGGCCGCCACCGTGCGCCGAGCATCCAAGGTGCGCGGAAGTCATTCGGGCGAGAAGGTGGCCGCCGCCATTGCACCACACGAGAAGCGACTAACTGCTTGAGCTGACAACGGCCAAGGTGAACTAAAGCTGGTGACTAAATCGTGGAGTTAGATTCTATAGCTTTGCTTCATCCGTTGCGTCTATGGGTGACGAGGCTCTGACCCTTGCGAGGTATCACCCTCGCAAGGGTGCTAGTGCTAGCGGCATACCGACTCCACTCCACCTGTACCTTCCCTTCCGCAACTTCGCCTGATCACTATCACCAATCTCTCATTCTCTCTACTCATCCACTCATCCACTCATCCTCTCCACTCCAACTTCTCATCTATTACCCCCACCCTAAACAAATCCCAGTCTCATTGCTAGTCGCATTCGACGCGATTGAGCATTCGCATCCCAACGGACGGTAGCTTCTCGGAGCGGCTCTCTGCATACACCTGGCCACTTTCTTGACGCTGACAGGGAGATCGCCGCGAGGATCCCGCGAATAGCATCAATCGTCTTCCGCCAGAGGACAGACGTCGCAAGGGCAGGCTTTGTTACCAATTACTGGTGGCATTACTCCTTGCGTCACTCGAGCTCTCCTTCACCAAGCTCCCTAGCCCGGGCAGCTACAGTCGGGATTCCGAGTCTTATCCACACTTCCCGCGACCCGACTCCCCACACAACATCGATACGCGCTCAGTCCTAACGTGGACACGTTGCGCTCCTCATCACCGGAGGCGAATACATAATAACCACCACAACTTGAGGAGTTCCTTCTCAACACTACACAACCATGGAGACTTGGGCAAGCTGGGCTCTATTCCTGGCCATTGTAGGCGCGGGCTACGTGTACTATAGCCAGAGCCAGAGTGCCGTCACCAGGGGCCGCTCCACCGCGACACGCCCTACCACAGCCTCGGACACGGCGCAGTGGCTCGAGAACGAGGTGAAGACCAAGGCAGCAAAGGCTACCAAAGCCGCCAAGGCCAAGGCACCACGCAAGTCGGTCAAGTCGACTGTTCAGGAGGCCGGAAATAAGGTCGAGTCTTACCTGTCCAACGCCTCTTCTACCGCCGGCGCAGATGCGGACGACGACTCCTCGCCCGTCGCCTCGCCAGTTGGCAACGCCTCCACCAAGGCCCCAAGTGGTCGCGATGTTTCCGATATGCTCGGCTCCCAGGCCGCAGCCCCGTCTGTTCTCAGCATCAAGCCCGGCGAGAAGCCAGCTCGCGCTGCTAAGCCGAAGGCCGCGAAGGCAGAGGCCCCACAAGAGTCCAAGAAGGCTCGTCAGAACAGGAAGAAGGTAGAGGAGGCCAAGGCCGCTCGTGCGGAAGAGGAGAAAGAGCGTAAGGCTCTCCTAGAGAAGCAGCTTCGTACCGCGCGTGAGGCCCGCGGCGAGCCTGCAAAGAACGGCCTCAAAGCTGCCAATGCCCCTGATTCGAACGCATGGACTACTGTCGGTGCAGGCAGAGGCGCCGTTCAGCCTCCGGCTTCAGCTCCTACCGGACAACTCCTCGATACCTTCGACGCTGCTTCGACCGCGAGCTCTAGCGAGGCCCCTACTAACGGCACCGCCGCAACTCCAGACTCCATGTCCAACAGCGGCTACAACAACAGCGCTCTCTCTGAGGAGGAGCAAGTCAAGATTGCCATGGATGACACAACGGCTTGGGAGACCGTTCCTAAGGGCAAGAAGCAGAAGAAGAAGTCTGCTGTCGAGGAAGAGGGCTCTGTGGCTCCGCAGGTCGCTCAGCCTGTCAAGCCTGTCCACATCGACAAGTTCGTCCGTCCTACCGTCTCGGAGAACAAGAAGCCCAGCTCCCGCTACCAGATTCTCCAGGAGGAGTTTGTGGCTGGCCCTGACAACGCTGACGACTGGCCTGTTGTATAAGCAGCTCGTAGTTTGCTCAAAGGGGCACTCACGATATTTCATCATGGGGATGTACTTTTATGCATGTGGGATAAAGGCAGAATGTAACAGCATGAGCACTTGCAGTAAATCTGCCGGATAGCTACGACCCGATGTGGAGGCGATTTGGTTTTCACTTTCATTACTTGACATTACCAAAAGGCATGGGCGTTCTGGGTTGCATCTCAGCGACCAGCTATCCTTCTGTTTCTACATCTGTACTTTTGTGTTAGTTTTCTTTTGAATCAACATGCATCAACAATTTTTGAGAATCGGAATTCGTTGCTAGTCGACGCGCAATCAACATTAGAAGCAATTCCTGTGCACGATCAGAGTTTCTTTGTGATGTGGCCGGTTCCATGTGTGGGATCTGTGTGGGATCTGTGTCGTGATTTAAAGGATCAGATGTCATCAGCGCCACAGCCGTTGGATGAGTTCCAAAAATACAACATGACACTTGAGCGCCGAACCTGGTAATTCGCCGAACAGGTCATTCATTGTATGTACTCGGCACGCGGCGGGATCGGGGTTTGTGCACAGTGCGGCTGTAGCATTCCCGGTGGGAGCATCAAAGGTAAAATCTGGCATCAATAGTGACGGACCGAGGCAGTGATTGCCCGTTGTCCAGTACCATTCTAGAGCAATTTGTACGATATATGAAATTCCGTCATACATCTGTCTTGTAGACATGAAACTTGTTAGAAAATGAATAGCTCCCTCGGTAAATAGACAAGTCGCTGTGCGGCCTTGGTGAGATCCATGGATGTGAAGTCTCACTACGGGTAAGCTAGCGCGGTAGTGCGCTAACATGTCTTGGCAATGGCCAGGTGGTCTTCACACGAGGGAAGAGGTGCCAGACCAAAACCCCAGCTCCGCCCACTCCACGCCGCTCATTCAGCGCCCCGACTTTCTCCCTCTCCTTCACTTTCAACTGCAGCCATGGCGCAAATCCGTGGCACAGCCGGCTACCATCTTGGCAACCAGAGCCCTTTCGGCAATGCTGGGCGAACCGACAACAGCACGAACGACCCGAGTCCGCTGGACCAGTTGAGGGCGCAGACGAGCAAGATTGAGGACATGCTGGACACCTTGTCCGACCCCATCAAGCCGTGAGTCGGTCCCGAAAGTTCCACGACCACTGCGGTCTCCTGGTGCCACCAAAACGCCCAGTGAAGTCGAAGCTAATCGAGGCCTCGAATAGATACCTACCAGCCATTGGCCGCTTCTTGATTGTCGTTACTTTCCTCGAGGATGCGCTGCGCATAATAACCCAATGGCGCGATCAGCTCACATATCTTCACGACTACCGACACAGTATGCAACTCGGAACACCCCCTCAAAGCCGAATAAATGCTGACACGTGCCTTTTACAGTCTGGAACGGCGTCACACACCTCTTCCTCATCGTCAACGTCATCGTCATGACCGGCGCCTCAATCATGGTAATCGCGCGGAAACACTCGGAATACGCTGTAGCTGGTCTTATGGGCGTCGTGGTTTTGCAGGGTATTGGATACGGCTTGGTCTTCGACCTGAACTTCTTTTTGCGCAACCTGTCGGTCATGGGAGGACTGCTTATGGTCCTTTCTGACTCCTGGGTTCGCAAGAAGTTCGCCCCCGCTGGCCTCCCCACCCTTGACGAGAAGGACAAGAAGATGTACTTCCAGCTTGCGGGCCGTGTCCTTCTCATCTTCCTTTTCGTCGGCTTTGTTTTCCGTGGTGAATGGGGTTTCTGGAGAATTGTTGCCAGTCTTCTCGGACTCGTCGCTTGTATCATGGTTGTTGTTGGATTCAAGGCCAAGTTCTCGGCGATCATGTTGGTGCTTATTCTTAGCATCTTCAACCTCTACGTCAACAACTTCTGGAAGCTCCACCCACACCACCCGCACAAGGACTTTGCGAAGTACGACTTCTTCCAGATCCTTTCCATTGTGTAAGTTCCCCAAATTCACTTCATAAGATGGAGCTAACAATGCATCAGCGGTGGTCTCCTTTTGCTGGTCAACATGGGTCCAGGTCAGTTCTCCGTCGACGAGAAGAAGAAGGTCTACTAGACGATATCTACATTCCGCGACTCGCATATCGATATGAATCCTGGGTGCAAGCGTCCAGTGCATTTGATAACACGTACCTATCATGAGCGACGCAGGACGGCATCTATTCGAGCCAGGCGGCAGTACGTTGAGGAGAAACTAGGGACAGGGATAAAAGCGAAGATGCCCCAGCATGGCGTCTGGCAGGCATGCTATGTGTAGACTACGAATATCCGGCGTTCATATAAGGTGCAATTAGACAGAATTGCCCCACATTGGAAATTTCTATTAAACTTATCTTGCCGATTGCATATACGCAACTTGATACCGATTGTGGACACATGTACTGTGAACGGTTATTGGGTAGACGACGTCAGTGTGGATTTTCGGCCCATCTCCGCAAAAAGGCACAGCTAATACCTGCCATCCATGGTTAAGTGGGATGGAAAGTAGGCTAGTTATCTAAGCATGCCCGCAAGTAACCATCCACCTGCAGCTTGCTTCGACCAATCTTTGTACAAACACTTTTTCTCTCTGTACTCAACATCTAAACCAAAAACATAATGGGGCCGAGCAAGATTATCATCGACACCGATCCCGTAAGTGCTTCAAAATATGGCGGGGTAGATGATGGTGTCTGACACGAACAGGGCATTGACGATGTACTCGCCATGCTGCTTGCCTTTTCGGCAAAGCCAGAAGAGTTGGATATTTTGATGCTGTCGCTTACTTTTGGCAATGTTGAAGTTCAAAAGTATGTCTCTCATTCTGCTACTTTTGCATCTTCCCCGACCCCCCACCTTTCCACTCTCTGTCTTGACAGCGATGTAGCCAGCTACTTTAAGGAGTTCTGAACTGACCATAGATTTACTATAGCTGTCTGAGGAATGTAGTCACGCTATTTCATCATATCGAGAAGGAGCGGGCATGGAGGAAAGCGAATGGGAGAGCGCCGGGGTTTGAGACATTGGATGTGAGGAAACCTATCGGTACGTACTATGAGTAAGGAAATGTAATGGAGTGCCGGCTGATCAGATACTGTCTAGTCGCTGTTGGTGCTGAAGAGCCCTTGGCGGAACATATGATGGTAGCAGACTTCTTCCGTGAGTGCATTTATCTGAACATCTAAGAGTGGCCGCTCACTTTATTTAGATGGCGTCGATGGGCTCGGAGGCATCCATGGAACTGTGAACATACACGTATCCTTTTTTTAAGCATACACTGACTGTGTAAATAGCACCCTCATCTCTCCCCAGAAGAGACATGGAAGTCTCTCTTCTTGCCAACACCAGAGAACCTATCAGCCGAAGAAGCCGCTGCTTTGGAAGCTGTCAAAGAAAAGCACAAGCTTTTCGTACCATCCCTGAAGCCTGCACATGAAGTTATGCTGCAGATCTTGGCAGAGAATGAACCAGATACTGTCACCATCGTTGCTGTCGGGCCACTCACGAACCTTGCTATCGCTGCTGCAAAGGACCCCGAGACCTTCTTGAGGGTCAAAGAAGTCGTCGTCATGGGCGGTGCGGTCGAAGCACCTGGAAACGTAAGCCATTCTTCTCTTCCCTCGTATGCCCACAGCTCATGCTGCTGGTCTAGCCACCGCCACTTGACCGCATATACTCCCTTGAAACCCAAGCCCTTCCCGTCCCCAACTTCAACCTTATCAAGCAACCCGACACACCGTTACGCAGATCACTAAACCTCCGCAACCAGATGACACCCGGTGCCGAATTCAACACCTACGCCGACAGTGTAGCAAGCGCGCGTATCTTCGCCCTCACATGCCCGAACCCACGCATGACCATGCCCCCCGTCCTTTCCGGCCACACGAAACAACAACTTTCCCCCATACCCGAGAAACTCAGCAAACAGCTCAAAATCAAACTCTTCCCGCTCGGTAACAACCTTCCTTACTCCCTTCTTGACCCCTATACTTATCAGTGCATTAGATATTACAGAGCACCACCTCCTCCCCGCCACCCTCTTCAAGTCCCACACTACCAGCCCGCCCGTCGCTGGCTCCCCACTAGCAGAATGGGCCACGCTCTTCCTCAACGCCACATTCGAGAAGAACCTCTCGCTCAACCCGCAGCAAGATCGTAGCAATATGGGTCTGCAGCTTCACGACCCGCTGACAGTGTGGTACGCGAGTTGCGCGGCGCACGAAGGGTGGGAGTTCAAGACGGAGGATTTGAGGGTTGAGACTAGTGGGCAGTGGACGAGGGGATGTAAGTTTTTTTTTCTCCCTTGGTGTGAAGATGATGGTGCTGGATGTGAACTAATGATGATATGAATAGGTATTGTGGCGGATCGTAGGGGGCGTCCGATTACGGAGGGTCAAGGGGATTTGGAGGAAGATGCGCTGGGGGATGCGGGTGGTTGGCGCGATTCCAGGAAGGGGAATCGTGTGGCATGGTGTACGAAGAGTCCGGGGACGGAGGTGTTTGCGGCACATTTGCTGGAGAGGGTTTTTGGGAAGGTTTGAGAACGGCGTGATGTGCTAGAGTACACATTTTGGTGAATATAGAAGGTCTGGCCAATCAGGAGATGTAGACGATACCTCCACTCAAAGACGTATTTCAGGGAATATTACAGACGTGATCTGAACCAGTATCGAATCCTGAAGTCAACACCACAGTAACAAGATGCAATGTAAAGTATCTGTGCACAGACAACGAGGTATTGACCAGGGCAAATGATTTGTCAGTTAGCTTACCCTTTGACAGAGCATGCTGTCATACTAGAAAAGTAATTAGCTCTAGTGAATTAGTGGTTATCATAGCTGTAGACGACCGTCGCATTGAATGCGTCAATTGTGGCTTCCTAGCATCATTGCGAGTCTTGCAATCCATGTTGCTGCTTAACTACCACCTCTCAGTATGCAGAATCATGAGTTGTGCATACGAAGTCGTATTTGGTTTAACCGTGCTTGATCAAGGTCTAGGGGTAGCAAGGATCGGCGCCACTCCCATCAGCCTGCAGCCACTCAGTCAAGGTCTAAGGGAAGCAAGGATCGGCGCCACTTCCATCGGCCTGCATACGCCATGACAGTATGCCATTCGCTGGCCGGGTGCAACTGTCCTCACGAAACGCACTCTTATAGTCTCGAAGTCTCGAAGTCAAGCCTTTTCGATCATTCGTTTTGCGTGTCCCGCAAGTCAACAATGGCATTCCTTTGGTTCCTCAGACGCTGCAAGATACCAGACAGTTCACGGACAACCCGTACATGTGACGACCACATCCCTCGAAGCCGTACATTTTGCAAGCGACACTCCTGTGCCTATGTTCTGTGCACTGAGAGAAACGAAAGGCTCTATGAGATATTGCTACACACGTCCGTATTGTCAAAGAATTAGCAAGTGGCTCCGTTGACAACGATTCAGATGCTTGTCACAAAATCGACTGTAGCCTTATGGTCACCACTCATGACATAGAGTTGACAAAGTACTGCGCCATTCACAAATGCGTATTTTGTAGTGCCCCGGCCTCGCACAATCGAGGTTTCTGCAACAAACATGAGTGCGTTGTGCAGACCTGTACTGAAGGTCGAGCTACGCGAGCCTCCGTCTACTGCGAGGATCATGAGTGCGCAGTCATGAACTGTCATGCCGAGGCACGCTTTTCAGGAGGTACCTGTCGTGTCAACCAACATGGCTTGCATGATTTCCGAGTGGCAGAGATGCAAGGATGAGGTGAAGGTCGAACGGAGTAGGAGCTGACGTGTTGTTTTGTTCACTCAAAAGTTTTTGCACACTTCTTTGGTCACCGACGGACGAGAGGGATATATATGTGGTAAAGCTCTATTTCGTTGGCGATTGTGCTTTTTTTCTCTTTATTCGTCTCTAGATTCAGCGAGGGCGCACCGGGTGTTTCTATCCAACTCTTCCTTTTCAATGATCGGTCTTGGCTCCTGCTGTTTGGAAGGATAAGATGTCGCTGTATATATGACGTACACGTATAAAATACTCAGGCAGAGGGAGTTACCAACGAGTATTTCCATTCCAAAGTTTGCCTATCGCCATCGTCCTTGCGGCCTAGATGCATAGCCTCGTAGCAACGCTGCCCCGATAAGGAAAGCGACAGCAGCACCAAAGATATAACCCGCGACTGGTGGAGTGGCGACTGGTGGCTCCGTCTGCTGCTTGTTGTAGCTCCTGGCTTTTTCTGTATATTTAGTCCGTCTTTGTTCAGGCGAATCTTCCTCCTCTTTCGCCTCGACCTTGGCGCTTTCTTTACCACGACCAAGATACTCGCGTATCAACGGATCTTCGCACTCGCTAAGATCCAGCCATTCTCTTTGGGCTCCGCCTTGGTCGAGCGGTATGGCGATATTAAGACCACCGAATTCGCCTTCTTGGCCAGACTTCCTGCCCTTCTTCACGGTGGCGTCATCCGGAAGCCATGTGTCGAGAATTTGCAGTGGTAGACTTCGGAACACCAAACACATCCACATTTCGAGTACGTTCAGGAGGAGATCCGGACAGTCCATGCCGGGTAGAGTGTGATTGCCCATATTCGGCGATGGGACTTGGGCGATGAGGCCAATGGAGTTGTATATGCTGTGTTGCATAGCGTGGTAATGGAGACTGGGGTTGTCTCTTCGATACCGGAAGTTCAGGTGTTGCCCCACACGTGACCGTATCGATCCCGCTTGGCCAACGTAAATGCGTACTCTCCGGTCGAGTCCCAGGACGCCATCCAGATAAAGACCTCTTCCTTCGTACTTCAAATCACCACCGACAGCTTTCAATGCGTCGAGACTCCATCGGCCGTTGAGAAAGCCCCATACTTGTGGTCTAATGCTCCGAAAGCAAAAGTCCTCGAGGCGAGGGTGTCGCTCTACCCATTTTCCATACTTTGCGTAGTATTTTGAATCTTCGTCTTTCAGCCTCTCCAGGAGATGGGCAAGAATCTTCTTTGCCTCTAATTGCGCTACTGAGAGGTCGGCGGGTAGGTCGTACATTCTGGTTTGTGTATTTGTGTAAGGATGAGGCTTGTGCGAAGGTGGTCGAGATGGACCAGGTGGCTCGATGGCGGCCGACATCTTCAACGACTGTATATATGTCCTGACGGGCTTGTCTTGGTGTAATGCGAGAGATTAGGCAACGTTCAGTATTAGTTAGCGCCGAGGCAACACTCAGGCCAAACGCGTCGAGGTTGTGATTAATTGGTTATGTGTAATTTGAACGCGAGTTTGCTGCCTAAATACAGCGAAAGATAATGTCTCGAAGCTTAGAATCAGTAACCAGATTGAAGCAAATGTTGACGTAAGAAAGTGTGGTTGAACATGGAGGAAGCTTTGGGTAAGCGCTCGCTCGCTTCGCTTGACAAGGCTAGCGTGGCGACGCGAAAATGTCACGTCTTCCTGCAGTGACTATGCAGGAAACTATCGTATTCGTGCGTGATGTCTTGCAGTGGGATATGGGTCAAATACCTCCTACCGAAGACTTCTACAAGGTCCTAGACCCCAGGGTGCTCTCCCTGGTGAGAAACCAACTGACTGCGCGCCATTGGGCCACTGACCGGATGGCGATACACCATTCCGCGTAACAATGTAGCATTGGTCCGAAGATTTGTACCAACACAGGCTGGCGTGTTTTGGCAGGATGTGCAGCACTGCTGTTGTTTGGATGTACCGAGGCCTGAGGGATGTCGCTGGAAGCCTGGAGCGCATGCTGGAGGACGCGATATCGCCGACGACGCAGCTTTCTAGTTGCACTTGCCAAACTCAGGCTGGCATTTGACACCACAGTACACCGATCCTGACCCACAGTATCCATACCTGGGAGGGTGTCAGGACTTGTACTTTCTTCGCCATGACCTTGACTTACTGAGAACAGCAGTTTCCCCACTGCGACCAAAAGCAATGAAAACCTCCCCCCGCGCCATGAGCATCACCGCATCGGCCGTTGGGTGATGCCTTGCCGGAGGAAGACGAGGGAGGTGACGGAGGTGAAGCAGTGTCTCCTTTGCAGTCACCAAACTTTGATTGACAGCGATTTGAGCAGTGGTGTATAGTAGAGCCGCACCATCCATACCTGATTCCGCAGTTAGTTGTGCAAGGTACGTACCTGTGGAGAAGAGAGATACCCACTGAGAGCAGCAGTCGCCAAACCCACTTCCCTTGCACGTCAGGCCGTCGTAGCCACCGCATTTGCCATCCTTGCTGGTGCCGCTGGCTGCGATACTTGTGGCGAAGATAGAGAGAACCGAGAAAGAAGTGAGGCGCATGATGCACATGTATGAATCAACGATATGACTATGAGACTGGTATAGCAGCAGCGTGCTAGCGCTAGATAGTCATACGAGTGGCTATAGGAATTATATAACAGTCTGTCGTCCAGTGAACAAAGATTTCGTAGTCGTCGCGCAAGGCGGAAGTGAGCTCTAGACTCCGTTCAGCTGCCACAGTGCCAATGTTAGTAGTGGCAGAGCTACAGAACTTTACATGAACAATTTGTGTGGTTGACGAATGGCACCGAAGCGATAGCGTCTTTAAGGCTGATCTAGTGCATCAGTCTAGGCAGATAGAGACAAACGTGGAAAACTTCAGCTAAAGAAAGTGCAAGCCACATTGCACCGATGCTCGGGTCTGCAAACCAAGACTTGGAGTGTCGATGAAAGGGAAGCGAGGTGTAGTCCGTTGTCTTTGGTCATAGAGCTGGCGTCCCGTGTCTGCCTCGGCTGCGCAGTGCAGTGTTATGGAATGCTGACAGGGCTGTTTGCGAACCGATCTGCATGGAAATTGCCAAATCCTACCGTATTGACCGGTGTAGTGGATCATGGCTATGATCAGTCAAAAGTGAAATGGCTTCGTGCGGTCCTAGACGAAGGCGGAAGAGAAGGTCAAGTGGTCCGAAGTACTGTCATCATCCTGGGTGCTAGTATGCCTGAAAGATCCAACATGACATAATTGGAGGGTAAGATTGTAGTCTACTTCTCTCAATCATGCGACAAATGTGCCAGATGTTGATGGCTGGGTCACTGTCAAGTTACGCTCATGTGAATAGCGCTAAGGATCTAATCTTATCTCATCAGCACCCCTGCCACTTGAGGCCAGAACAGCAACATCGCGACCAAGTCCGAGCTCTAAACACATCTGGCTACAACGTCAAGCTCTCTTACCCGACACAGCACACTTATAGGTCACAAATCACACGTATACTATAAGCACTGCTTCCATAAGCCCACAGCAAATATGGCAAGTGTAGCCCGCCATGCGTTGTGCGCCTTCCCGATGTTCGTCCGCTAACTCGTGGCTGCCCATTCCAGGCAAACGTATTACAGAATGCGAACCACGATGACATGATTGTACGTCTACATATCCTCGAGAAATCCCGCGCATACACCGCATATATCCATCTCAATCAACCGCCTCCACGACGCGCACCACAGGCGCAATGGCCGACAACGGACAAAACGTGGACCTGCTATCGATCGAAGCTAACGAGGTCCAGCATGATGCCGTGCTCGACTACTATGGCAGACGGCTAGCGACGTGCTCTTCAGACAAGACGATCAAGATCTTTGAGGTTGAGGGCGACAAACATACACTGGTCGAGACCCTGCGAGGGTACGTCACCACGACACACTATACCAGGACGCTGTTGACAGCTGGACAGACACGAAGGCCCAGTATGGTGCGTCGCATGGGCGCATCCCAAGTACGGCAACATCCTCGCATCCTCCTCATATGACGGCAAGGTCATCATCTGGCGCGAGCAGTCGTCCACCTGGCAGAAGATCTACGAAGTCGCCCTACACACCGCCTCGGTCAACATCGTCGCCTGGGCGCCCCATGAGGTGGGCTGCCTTCTCGCATGCGCTTCTTCCGACGGCAATGTTTCGGTGCTTGAATTCAAGGACAATGCGTGGTCACACGTCATCTTCCAGGCCTGCGGTAGCGGCGTGAACAGCGTCTCGTGGGCTCCAGCTGTCGCGCCCGGACAGGTTGTAAGCGCAAGCGGAAACCAGGCCGGTGCTGCAAGGCGGTTTGTCACGGGCGGAAGCGATTGCCAGGTCAAGCTGTGGGACTTCAGTGCCGAGACTGGCAGCTGGCAGAGCACACAGATCTTGACAGGACACACAGATTGGGTGCGCGATGTTGCGTGGTCGCCGACTGTTCTCTCCAAGTCGTACATCGCATCTGCATCGCAAGACAAGACTGTGCGTATCTGGACATCTTCGGACCTTCGTATGTATACATTGGATGATGTCGAGATCCCCTGCTAATAATGTCTAGGCGACTGGAAGTCAACTGTTCTCAACGTCGATGCTGTCGCCTGGCGCGTGAGCTGGAGTTTGAGCGGTAACGTGCTGGCCGTCAGCACTGGCGACAACCGTGTCAGCCTATGGAAGGAGAGGCTGAGCGGCGGATGGGAATGTGTCAAGACGATTGAGGAGTAGACGAAAAGATAAAGGACCAGCTTCATGCCCAATTGATCGAACTGACATGAATGAATCAAGAGTAGAACAAAAGATCCAGAGAATACATTTTCAAACTTTTCATTGTCTTCTTCTCGATTTTGTAGTGTCTTGTATCTTTATAGTTCTCCTGGACGTCCAATTTCTTCGCTGCGTTTTACTCTTCAATTCTCCGCCACAAGCCATTTTGTCTGTCGCATGATTCCTACTCTTCTCAAGCTCTTATACTTCGTCGTGACGACCATCGCTGCACTGCATTTCTTTCTGCACGAGATCCACCCTTCTCTCGTCTAATGGAATAGTGAACTGGATTGATTGATGATCCAGTAGCAAAATAACACCAGATCACGATTGTGTCGCCAATATCGCGTCACAGTGCATAATTGGCTAGTGTGAAGGACAAACGCGCCGCCAAGACCTGCGATTTCTACGGCTCTGGGTCGCACTCACCTCGCAATTCATTCCATCCATTCTACCACAATCCTTCGACTAGCGATGGATCGAAACATGGAAAGTGAAGCGCCCACCGAGGATAGGCTGTTGCCGGGGCTTCTACGACTGCCGAACGAACTCTTGATCAAGACGGTCTTCTCCCTCAGCAATCTCGATCTACGACGGCTCGCCCGAGTCAACAAGAAGATATCCTTCTTCTTCGGCAGCTACCTCACACGTTTTCGATACAATGCCGGTATCCTAAAGCTACCCGACGAGCTCCTTCTTGAAGTAGCTCAGCATCTGAGTACACAGACAGACCGCAGTCATTTCGCCCAAGCTAGTCTAAGATTATATCCTATCGTCATGAATTACGTGGCCCATTACGACTTGCGATACAATGCCAGCAGTCTCTTGATGTTCGCCGCCAGGTGGAACCTCATGGACATGGCACGGAAGATCTTGAATCTTAGAGGAGACATCAACACCCACAGTGTCTCTCATCATTATTTTAAAGGCCTTCGTGCGCGGCCACTCCCGAATTCGGCATACTTTGGACACAAGCAAGTGGTTTGCCTTCTTCTGGAGTCTGGAGCTGTTGAACTTATCGACACAATTCGCCTCGCTCTCGAACTTGCCATCACAAACGGACATGAGCAAATAGCCATTCAATTTTCGCAAGCGCTGCCAGCGGACGCCATGATTTTTAAGGGTGAAGATTTACTGTTTCAATTGGCCTGCGAGGCCAAAATGATCAACTTGGTCAGATTCCTGCTTGAACGTGGATATCAGAGACGTACAGCTGCCGAAACTACACGAGGCTACAGCACACATCTACATCGTCTCATCGCGAAGGATTCTGTCGGAAGCGGCTATATCAAGCGAGGGCAGCACGATGAGGTGTATCAAATTGCTACTATGCTTCTCCAGCACAAGGCGGACCCAGATGCACGCAGAGAAGCGTACCGCGGCGTGTTTGTAAGCACTCGGCGACTCGCGTGTAGACATCCTGATCCTTGAGTGAGGGATATGCTGTCTAGAACTGAAGCTGTGTTCGCACCAAGATACAAAGCATCGCATTTCCGATCTGGCACTCTTGCTCAAAATCATCCGCGAGAAGCTTCTATGGCAGCCCTCCGTTTCCATTGATTGGTCTCGAACCGCCACATTGTGGGACGGTCTGAATTCACTGACGGCAGACGCCAACGATATGGAGGATTCGGTGGCCTTTTGATGTGGGATGATATCGGAACATACAAGCTGAGGACAACAAGGTGCACATGCCAGCCAGTCTGGTCGCTGACTGAGCAAAGTGAATGCTAGTATTCCGCACAGAACCAAATACTACTCCCTTGTAGTGACGCATTGTCTTCCGCTTACCTGACCCTTTTCTAATATCATGCTCCGTTTCCCTCTACTCTCAAATAAAGCATGGTCCCTGGTGATCGCGATAGCGCGACGAACAATCTACATATGATGGAAAGGACAACGGAATGTTTTCTAGACGATTTATTTCACTTTTGCTGAACCAACAATGCTCAATTCACGGAAGTCGCGTGTCCAAGCTCATTCTCGCGCCCTATTGCACCCTAAAGGTAGGCACAGTGAAACCGACTTACATTGCAAAGGCGCTAGCCTCCCTCCCTATGGCCTGTATCTTATCGTCCACTGGCGTTCGCGCTTCTACTCGGCTCCCACTTCGTCCGCTTCGCGTTACCTAAACTCAACCAGACCGCTGTCAAAAACATGACGAGTATGAACATTGCCCCTTCATACAAGCTGCTCCAGCTGCCACATGAGCTTTTACACGAGGTAGCTTTCCGACTGGCTATCACTGAGCTTCGTATCTTCAGCCAAGTCAATTATCAGCTGCACGACTTCGTTATTGACTTTCTCGCTCGATACCGACACAACACTGCCATATCGCGACTTCCAGCCAACATTCTCCACAATATCATCTATCAGCAACTGGATGACTACCAGGACGCCCGTCGCTATTTCGCGCAAACGAGCCAGAAGCTTTACTCCACCGTAATGAACTTAATTATCCGATATGATATTGAGCAAGATCGGAGCAGCATGCTGAACCACGCGTCCTCGAACAACCATGGACATATTGCTCGGAAGGTAATTCGGCTTGGTGGCGATATAAACACTGAATGCGAGGAACCTGAAATCTTTCGACGTATTCTTTCAAGTACCAGCGGAGGACTGACATGCTATAGTCCGCTCATGCGGGCAGCTACCAACGACCATGTGGAGATGCTGCATTTGCTCCTGGCAGCTGGTGTTGCCGGGATCAAATGGGGCCTCATCACAGCCATTTTGACGGGCCAGGAACGCAGCATACTCTTACTTTCATACCGGACCACACTCGAAGACATGCACGAAGTTCTTCAGTTAACACGTGGGACCAAGAATATCAGCTCCTATCGGTACTTGTTAGCTCACGCACCTGAGAATGAGCAAGTTAGGTATATTCGTAGCGCGGCGCTACGCGACATCCTCGCCACCTACGCCTCCAAGGACGATTATGTAAAGAAGAAATTAGACGAAGACACCTATCAATTTGCGGCTATACTACTAGAATACGGAGCAGATCCTGATCACTGTCACAATACAGAACTGTTGAATCAGCACTGTACGTCACGGTATTATGCAGCCAAGAATACGGATCCACGCATTCGGAATTTGCTTCTTACGGCAAAGTTTTCAACTCAGAAACGACCTGATCGAACGAGCCCGAGCACGAAGCAGTCGAAAGCGCTCATGGAGGAGGACGAGAAAGAGGACGATGAAACAGAGCCGGAAGTACCAACATCACAACATCCGAACCACGACTTTCTGGGCTAAGAAGCCAGCAGGCATCATGTTAGCTCGGAGGTAAAGAAACATCCTTGATGCATCTGAAGGGAGATACGGCTAGAAGATACGCATGGGCGCAGAGTGATGCTCAGCACGCGGCATGGAGCAAAGCAATGTATGGACAGACATTTACACAATACACAGTCTACAAGCTACACAAGTTTCTAATACGATCCTCATTTGAACTCTCTTTAAACTTCAGACCTGCACAAACACCAACAGAATCAAACTATGCATCAAACGATTGCTCGTCACAGTGGTTTACCAATCTTCGATGTAGTCGAGGCCAAAGAATCTTGAGGGAAAAACCGCTTTAAGACTGCTTAACCACTTCTCTTCTTTTTCACCTGCTTGAGAGACCTTATGGTTAGACTGCGCAACCTAGACATGTTCAGAACAGGTTCCCACAGGATGTACTCGAGCGACATGGTAGGTATGATCGAGTTGAAAATACACAGGCAGAGCTAACAGCGGCGAAAGTCGTGCATGCTCTGTACCTATACGACATAAGCTAATAGTCTTTAGGGGCATACTCATTATAAGCTTAGGGGAGCCTAAATGTATACGCAGCTCTAAGATATGCGACATGATTCTATTAGAAATCTTTGAATAAATACAGGCTACCTCTTCGCCTCTTCTTTTGCCAATGCCTGGTGGCGGCATAGCTAGCAGTCTGCTCTCAACCATGCCACAGCATGTATACCCAGATAGGTTCCAACCCTGGTTGTACGCTAGCATACACTGACCAGCCGTTCAAGAATGAAAGATGAAAGCTCGCACGCCAGAGTTCGTCGTAGACCTTCGGCAGCTGGGTCCAATGCCTACACGTGCTCAGTGAACACTCAAGGTCCGTGCGTTTTCCTTTGGGATCGCTTCTAGCGGGTCATGTTAGTGCTCCCTCCCTATGTATACGCTCTGCCTCCGCTGTAATAAGACATGAACTCTTCTCAACCGCTGGAAGATCTCTCAACTCGAATACTTCTCCATGACTTGAGACCCTTCTCACCCGGAGCTCAGCTTGTCAACTCATCTGATCCTACCGCACCACGGCGTTGGATTCAATTCCAACAGCCTGCTTACTCGAGCTACCGAATGAGCTCCTGGTTCAAATCACTTCATCCCTACCTACCACCGACCTTCGATTCCTCAGTCAAGCCAATCGATGTTTGTACTCCTTCGTGAAGAACTACTTGAGCAGATATCGATACAACAAGGGATTCACTCGACTACCGGACAACGTCTTGCTCATCGTCATTGAGCACTTATCGTCTGATTTCTACGAGCTCACAAGGTTTGCGAGGACGAGTCAGCGGTTCTTTCCTCTTGCCATGAATTATTTGATTCGCAAAAGTGTGCAAGGCAACGGCGATCTCCTAGGATATACTGCGGCCCGAGGCATGAAAATCATGGTGCGCAGGATGATAACCATTGGCGCTGACGTTAATATGCGACTGGATCCAAATTTGTTTGTTGGTATAAGATGGCGTCTGGGATGAAAGAGATCTCAATGTGAAGGAAATCAGGCGACTGGAGTTACCTTATTACTGGGGAAGATAGAGGATTGAAGCACTGGGGTATCATGTACAAAGAGGATGCGACATTGGAGCACAGGAGGTGCGTACTGCGATATGCGCAGACATGGGTGATATGTCGAGGATGAGATAAGAAAATACAAAGCACATTACCGATAGGCCATGTCCAACTGTACCATACCTGTGATGTCTCGATAGCATCGATAAATTAAAACTCATTGCGGCCCAAAGAAATGAAGTGCCTCGTTCGTGAGAACGTGCTAATAATCGTGATACTTGTTGAACTCGATCTTTCCAATCATTTAAGTGTGAACATTCCCCGAGAAGAACAACATTCAACCAGTTGCGATGAAGCAGCACCATCAGGTATTGGTGTTCCTCCCGGCTGACATGTATCAGATCAATCTACGGTAGTCGACCACTCATCGCTTCCCAAGATGTCGCCGGAGCTTGATAGGATCTCAGCCCCATCACCACCCGTGTCTCGTCGTTGGATTAAGCTCTAGGCAGCAGTGACTTCGATGTCGAAGCACAGTCCTTCGTCGATAGATCACGTACCGCAAGTGGAACAAGGTCCGCGCCACCGATCCCGTGGTCGATCAGATAGTCAGACATGTCACGGCGAGTAGGCATCTCGATATGTGATTCGACAGCCCTGAAGAAAAAGTCCTTCAGTACGATATGTCCATCCCGTTATTTACGAAAAGCAAGTTGCACATGACGAATCTCCAGCCGCAGTAGGTACTCTTGAGCTTCGGAGATAAGGAGTCAAGTGAGACGCGTAAGAAATCAACGGAACAAAGCGCGGACGAAAATAATCGCGAACAACCCCATCAAACAGTTGCCTGAACAAAAGTGTGCCGTGGAGCGGACATGTCGTCGAAATTGGGCTCCCACCGCGCGCAGTCGTCATGCCTGATCCATGGTCGAGATTCATGCGAACACCAACACATGAGGAAGCTATGACGCGGATGAGGCTCCAACTGCATGAAAAACGGGTCGACAATGCTGTTCGAATGCTGGGAGCTGCTTGTTTCGCAAATCATTCGCTAAACAAGCGAGTTCAAGACAGCTATATTGTGACTCATATGAAGGCGTTGGAAAAGCAAGTGCTGGCAACATGCGAGCCTGGTGCTATCGCGATCTAGAAGTGCGATGTGGTCCTGCATGAATGGTAGTGGCAGCTGACGCGATCATTTTGCCATCTTCTACGCGCCCATTTCCTGGTTGTCGCGGGTACCCAGTCAAGCTTGATTTTGATTCGCACGACGAGAATGCGTTTTCGAGCAAATCGCTATCCAGGAAAGATTACAAAAGTTGTGTGATAGCGAAATATTACGGAAAATGTGAGTTCGCAATAACCGGGGTTTTGCCATCAACCATATACCTACCAAGTTTCGGAGATGGTGATTCGCGAAACAGAAATGTCGCCAGCTCCGATGAGGGACCATTGAGTTCGGATATTGCGCGTTCCTTGTGCCTATTTGTCCTTTGTGCGGAGGCGGTGCTCGCCACACATGGATGCTCGGCGTTTCATCAGGACATGGCCAAAGGCAATTTGTACAGATTGCATGTGACTCGAAGTGACTCGTTGTCTGTCGCATGCACCGCCACACGTAACAAGCTGAAAATTGCGCTATCCAGTGTAAGTCTCGGAGTAATCGAACAATTCGGTGAGCAGTGCATATTTTGGGAGCTGCATGATGCAGCTACCCAGCTTGCATGTGTCTTCAGCAGCGCTCAGCCTGCAGTCGTGGCAGAACTAACGTGTCGACCCGGCGAATCCACAAAGGTGCAGCGCTGGACCCGCTGCGTCCGCACGATAGGGCTGGCAATACCGCGTGAGCTGATGCGTCATCGTTCGCCTGGGGGACTGTCGCTTTTTGACTTTCGAAATTTGACCGTTTTTGTCGCACGGAAGTGAATTCAGAGGCCAAGCCGTATATGCTTTCTTGTGACACTTTGCGCTTATTAGTTTTCTGCAGAGACGTTGATCCAGTGCACATCGGCTGGGAGGCTGTTTCATAGACGCCGCCATGGATTCGCGCGCGCGGATCAGGCGAGCATGAGGAGTCATAGATATGCGGTGCGCAGAGGTATACGCATGGTGAGTTGTCTTTGATAGCGGAGTGGGTTATAGCGAAATCTTGGTGTCAAAAATGTATTGTGCGGCTTCGGTAGACCGTACTCCGCTCAGCCACCAGGATAAGGGCCGAAGCAGGTCCAATAGGGGTTGGGCACCAGTCTCAAAATTCAAAATAATGTTGTGTGCCGAGAGATTACAAGGACAGTGTTGATGGGCAAGGGAAGGCATTATGCGATCTGAGCGGACGCCATCATGCAGACCACGGAACACCTGCAGCGCTCTCGGCCAGTCAGATGTACCGCGGAACCTGGTCGCGGCGGAGCCTTGCTGTTTTTGGTAGGATTGATGTGAAGTCGAAGATCGGATCCTTGCATAGCGAACATTTGGTTTGTTATTGTCGTTCCCCGTCGAATCAAGTTGGTGCCGCGTGAGCGGGATGCAGCCGTAGTGGACCTACGGTACAGTACGATATGCCTTGGAAGAAGAGCGGTAGAGAGGAGAAGTAGCGGTAAGTAGATCAAGTATAGCACACCACTCAAGCATCAAGCAGCAACTTGGGCATCCTGTGAGACGATGAAAATTTTTCACTGCTGGGAAATTAGGCTTCGTACTGCTGGGTGATGGGCGAAGCAGAGGGTTCAAGAGAGGCCCGAGCGAAACTGTGCGGCTCAATGTTGATAGCAGGGGCCATGTAGGCGAGCCGGCACGACGTTGAATGGTGGATTCCCGCTGTTTCGGATGGAAGTACTCGAGGTCAGCCGTGTGCCGCGTCGACGGTCTCTGTGTAGCGCTTGTGCTAGGCTCAAGATAGTACTCTTTGGGAAGGAAGTCAGTCCGAGCTGAGCAGAGATGAGTCGCTGTGATGTTGGTTGGTAAAGAGGGTTTTGGTGTTCTGTCGGCAACCGACACGGACGCCGCAGCCCTCCATGTGGGAATATTGCCTGTGCTCGCAGCGGTGGTTGTCTTATGGCACCGGCGTACGGTGGGTCGCCTTTCTGCAGGTCGCTGTCGCTGCAGCAGCGAATTGGAAGCTGTGCCCAAGCATGCCCCGGCGGTCGAACGGGAGGGTTGAGCGACCGAAGAGTGTCTACAGGGTGTCTACAGGGTGTCTGCTGTGAAGCGTGGAGGAGCAAACAAGGCCACGCTGCAATCAGTGAGCGCTGCGTCGACGAGCGGCGATACGACTCATACAGATACAGTACGAGTGTGGCACAGCCGTGCAAAGGGGACGTTGCGCAATGAGTATGGCTGGCGAGTGTATCTTCGGTACGGGTATATAGCGGGCCAATATTACCTTCCGTAAATATGGCGACTATGCAACCAGTCACGGGCAGCCCGCTCCTTCCGCTCCCATCGTGCCTGGCAAGAGCAACTGCCTCGTCAGGCAGCAACAGGCAGGCGCGACGCAGCAGAGCCCCAATTGCAGACACGCAGACACGGGAGGGCACAGAGAGTCATCGAAATGTATGCAGAGCGGCAAGGCTGGGAGGGCGAGAGGGTCGGGAGGGCGTCCCAAAATACCAGAATACCAGAATACTCGTCCCATGCTGGTAATATCAGGGAGGTGCATGTCAATCTGACCCGTGAACGAGGAATGCGCTAAAGGGCCGGTCGGGCTCAGGCTACAGTGGCTTGGCCAGGAGCAGCTCGCTAGCGCAAGTCTTGGTCGCGCACGTCCGCGCACGGCAAGAGGGCTCCTCTCAAAAGCTGGCGCAGCCCGCCCGATGCCTTTTGCGGCACACTCGTCCCAACTTCACCATTACCAAGCGTCCAGACGTCACGTCTACCATATCGACCCAGGATCCGTTCAGTCTGGATCCTTCTGGCATCAACTAGTATCCGAGAGACTCCAACACCAAATGTGCAGCAGACAGACCCGGACCTTCCTCCTCTCTCCCTCCGCTGCCACACTACCACTCTCCCACGCCCGAACCCTCCGCGCGCGACGAACCCTCGGTTTGCACAGTCGACGGTGAGCAGGCACCGGCCTGGGCTCCTTCCTCCTCTCGAGTCGCCTCCCCCCGACCCACCCACACCACACCCCGACGACGAACACAAACACAGCGACCATGTACGCACCCCAATTCTCGCAACCACCGCCCCCGGGCTACGGAATGCCTGGCGACTTCCACCACCGCACCACGCCGCCCATGTCCCCCGGCCCCGGCGCAAACTACTACTCCCCGCGACACGCGCCCCAGTTCGCCTCGCCCTCTCCACGCACCAGCCCCAAGGTCCAGGGCTATGGCCACTCACGCCGCGCATCGCACGCTGTGCCACCGCAGTACTCGCACTCTGCTTCGCGCGGCGTCTACGACAGTGGAATTCCCACGTCCCGCGCATACGCGACGCCGCGAGCCACTCCAGGCCCAACACCCGAATATGTAAGTGGTTTCGATTACAACTACGTGCGTCCTAGTAGGGCGAGCCGGCATCGCCGCGACTCAGACGCGCAACCTCTCAAGCGCTCCCATCGCGAGAGGAAGCGTCGGCCGTCGCAGTCGGCACCGTACGTCTACACCAAGGTCGTCTACGACGCGAATGGCTATGGGTACGAATGCGACTACGTGTACGACCACTCGTATGACGAGTCTCCGCCGCCGCCGTACGAACAGTACGCTCGACACGCCAAGTATGGGGATGCTGATCGATATTACTATGATCAGGTCCCAATTTATGATGAGCCAAAGACTGCCAGCCGTCCACGACGCGCCTCAGGTACCGGCCGCACGCAGCCCGCGACACCCAAGAAGCCTGCCGCAACCAAGCCCACGAACAAGGCCACCGAAGAGGACGCACGCCGCGCCGGCATTCCTGCCGGCTACTCGTACAAGAACTGGGACCCCAGCGAGGAACCCATCATGCTCCTCGGATCCGTCTTCGATGCCAACTCCCTCGGCAAGTGGATCTACGACTGGACCGTCTTCTACAACGGTCCCGCCACCCCCCTCGCCGAGATGGCCGGCGAACTATGGCTCCTCCTCATCCAACTAGCAGGCAAGGTCAAGAGGGCTGAGGAGACGATGCCCAAGATCCGCAAGAAGGAGAGCCACGAGATGGTTGAAGACTTCCTCGAGAGCGGCGAGCGTCTGTGGATCCGCTTCGCTAAGCTCCTCAAGGTCTGCGAAGACTACATGTGGAAGGCCGCTAAGAAAGAGAATGGCGAGAAGAAGCCCGTTTCCATGGGCAAGAACAGCGGCCGCGAGTTCGTCGACTCCATCTTCGGCCGCGACCGTGAGCTTGACAAGACCGAGAAGCTCATGACCGGCATGCGTCTCTGGAGCATGCGCTTTGACGCCAACTGTGACGACATCCTCAGTCACCCCACTGCTTAAGACATTTCCTTCTGTCATCATCTTTCCCTGGACGCTTTGGCGCTGGCGTTTGTCTGGGAGTTCATTTCCTCTACCGTCACTGTTTCCGTGCGCAGCTTGATCTTACGCGAGATACCCATTTCTTGCTCTTTGTAATTGTTAATACTGCTGCATTCTTCGCTCTAGACGCTCATCACTGTAACAACACTACTGGGTCGCGCGGGAAGGAAGCATTGGTCTGGTCACGGAAAAGTCTGCGTTCACCAATACCCCATTTCACTTTCGACTTTGGTCGCTTTTCACGTCATGTTTTTATGCGCATGGTGTTCAGGCTGGGCTGGGCTCAACAGCCTTCATGGATTCTCATTTTCTTGTCATCTTGGGATTACTGCTACGACTTACGGTGTCTTAGATTTGGGCGCTCTCTACAGGAGATCTCATCGGGACGACCTCGCGGTCAAAATCTAGTATACCCTATTGCGCTTCATTGTTTTCATCACCACTTAGCAATACTATCGGCTTTTGCCACTTTACAAAACTCGCGCGTATATCTGCAACCATCAACGTCTTGTTCCTAATCATGATGCCTGGTAGCCGCGCCGCCCCTGCATGTGTGCGCATGGCTCCGAGACACATGCGAACACCATCCCACCTCAGATCAGTCTCAAACGTAAACATCCAACCTCTCTTTACCGCGAACCTAACATAGCACCACACCACCTTCTTTTCTTTTCATGCGCATGGCCTGTGACTCGAGCGTTCGTCAACTCGTCACAGTGGCTGGATTTACCTCGACCGACCAGTAGGCGCTTGCCTATCACACCTGCCACCACTATTGGACGATTCACAGGCTTACGGCCCAACCAAGTTGGTCTCAGCCTTACGCGCTTTCCTTCTGTGGTGCATGCATGGAAGCCTGTGCCGCACCAAAAGGCTGCTGATCATGTTTGCTCGCGGCTTGTGATTGTTTTGCTTTTCCCTCCCAGCCCGCTACGGCCGCCGGGAAGGACGCGGCGCACCCAATAGAAGAGGGCCGATAGGCCTCGTAGCCGTTACGGCCCTAACGCTTGTTCGTTCGAAGGGGGTGAAAGGGGATTGCATCACCCACGTGCGCGATAGCAGAGATGAGTTTGGGTTGTGCGATGCGTATATGTGGCTATTTCCGTGTGTGGGTGTGGTAAGATGTGCAGCAGCGCACCCGCACTCTTGGGTCATTTCGCATGTCGCCGTTTCCATCTTCAGCCGGCCCGTGGCGCACGGCAGCGATATTGTCTCTCATTTTAACATGCCCGCCAGCGACATATTTCTCGAGGTTGCTAACTTCGGAGCATCAATGCGGCGCAGGCAAAATATGCGGCTCTTCTGCCTGGGTTCCCGCTGTCAGTTTCACTTGAGCCTCCCTTTGGCCGCGGGCCCGCCAGGGCCTGGTTGATCCGTCTTAAGGGGCGTTTTATCGCTCCCTCGCCAAAGCGTTCTCTGAGCAGGTCATCCCAGGTGATATGCGGTACTGGCAAGGGTGTTCCTGGGAGATCCAGGCAGCAGTGTTTGATCTTGCAGCACCTGGATAGGCTTCGGACGGTGTCTCAAGATCGGCAGGTACACGACTCGCGGGATGCGCGGCGGTTACACCTTCTGAACTATGCGGTCGCACTGAGTTCCGCTGGCAAGGGACGCGCTATCGTGCGCCGTGGTATTTGGTGTTGCCAGACACCCGATCATGGTGGGTGGGACGAGCTGAGTGAGAAGTCGTCCTCCATATGCCCTCTATTGGCCGAGAACTGTCATGTTTGCCAGCCGGCGGAGTGCCATCTGTTCCCCGGCTGAATTGTCACACCCACACCCAACCTCTCCCCTTAGCCAGAAACCAAGTACCGACAAACTTGCCAATCGACACAACATCCACAAATAAGAACACGGTTTCACCAATAAACCCGATCGCCAGCAAGACGCAGATGACCCAGCGAACCATTTCCACATGCGGGACCTGCCCCGAGGGAAGCACAGGGTAACATTCCATTCTCCATCAGGAAGTGACAGCTACCCACTGGGGCGAGTACATTCGCCCTCTCCATCTCCAGCATAAATTAATTATGCAAACTGGGCGTTCGGAATCTGGGGAGCGTGCGTCCTTCGTTTTCCCAGAGAAACGGACACATTCCAATGCACAAGCAAGCTCGAGCAAGTCCCGCGCGTTCATGCATGCATCTCGAACCCCGCGCAGCAGTCTCGTTTCGAAACAGAGTCTCGAACAACGCTTGGTGCGTGCGACGCTCGTGACATGACGTGACGACGAACAACTGCAACCCCACTTAACTCGCATGGCTAACGCACTCCACCTCCACTCACGGTACCCCGCATGTTATCTTCTTCCCGCTCCAGCCGTTCCCCACAAGCCTTTTACATCATCGCTTGTATCCATCGACCGCGAAAACATGATAGCTAGAAAGTAACCTCTAGTCACACGAAAAGCCCAGAAACTCCCAGTCTCGGCGGGTCCCGAAGAATGCAAGTATGTGAACGAGCATGCCACGTCGAGGCCGGGAATGCGATTGACCAATGACCCGGCCGAGCCTTATGGGCCGCAGGAACGGCCGCTGCTGGTCAGCTGTGCTATCTTGCGTTTCGGGCTCCGGGCGTGCAGGTAGGTATGCAGCTTGTTATTGGTGTGAGATGCGAGAAAAGGGCAAACGAGCTTGGACCTCGTGGTGATGGGGTGGTGGTGCACCGGATGGATGTAGGGTAGGCTTGCAGGTTGGGAGTGAATGTTTATGCGGAGTGACTGGAAGGGCGTTTCTTTCTGTTTGTTGAAGAGTGGGAAGGGTGTATTAGATGATAGGTAATCAGTTGCTGGTACGTGTTTGACCTCCTTGAGGCTGCAATACGCGACTGAGGTGCATCTCTGTCTAATGAGTTGAAAGTGAGAGGCACTGGATTTTGAAACAAATCACATATCCCTATCGAATCGCTTGTTCAATATGCCTACATCTGTCATCAGATCTACTGCAAATGATCCAGTTACAACTCTCAGCTCCAACTTACAAACGACACGACTACATCACCGCATGATTTCATATCTCTACTCATGGATTCTCATACTCGTCAAAGTCCACAAATTTTCAACGCTCCGGAGCTTCCATGGCATCGAATGTCAGCTCGACTTCTCTCTCTCTCTTCCATCTCGTCGCACCATTCTGTTAGCACCCGTCCTCGAGGATTAGTTCCAGTCATATCGCAGCTCAATCATTCGGAGACGCTCATGACTCCTCTTCTGCAAATAAGATCGGACATTGAGCTTGGAGGCACAAATTCTGAGTCGAGATCTGTGGAGTACTAAGTAGAAGAAGCAAACGCATCCGACATCCAGCGCAACGATTGTGTCACTTGAAATACTTGGCCTACGTTCGATCTTGACATCAAGTTGACCCTGGTACCTTAGACTAGGCTGCGTCTCTGATTCAATGCTAAATTCGCCAGTGCTATGAACACTGTTCTCGAGCATCTTAACCTCAACAAATTCGAGGGATAGATCTTGGGCACGGTACAGACGGCCCCTGGGGGTCGAAGAGCAATATTCTCGACTCCATTTCCACAGCACCACAAAGAGAAGTAATCCTAGCCTGCCTGACTTGACTTGTTAGGTATCATCGAATCTATCAGTCTATTCTCATGACCGCTGTATCACAATTGCCGCCTATTCAATGCGAATTGCAAAGTCCAGCAGTTCATGTATGCAACATCACTTACAACACAACCGCCTCCCCCCTTCATCTCTCATCCCAACATCCCTCGCATCTTCAGCCCCCAGATATTCCCTCACTTCACTCCCATGCTCACCACGCCGCAATACTCAACAAACCTCATCTCATCTCAGCTTACACATCTTACCCACACCCAGATACCACTGTATTACCCCGACCAATCCCACCTCGCACGTCGTGCAACCACACCACACATCCTCATGCAGCTAGCCCCAATACACATGCCCTTAAGCTGCAGCCTTGCCATACCCGAAAACACGCTACTGCACCCGTATATAGCAGCATCCTGCATGAGTTCGCATGCGCAGTGCATGCGACGGATTGTACAAATTCCGCTGCTTATCTTGGAAGCGCTATCGATAGTAACGCTGTGTACAGGCGCAGTGTGCGAGAGATGGAGGGGTAGATTGGGCACAGGCGCTTATGCAGGTGACGGCGCAACGTCTGGAGCACGTGGGTGAGGAGCAATGCTGGAGAGATCGCTTCGGGGAGATCAAGTCAGGTGCGTTTGCAGCTGGGAGGTTCAACGTGTCGGGGCGCTCCGATGCCCGATGGCCAGGTGTGTTTTCGTGGCATGATGGCCTGGAAGCTCATGCAGTACTATCGCGAAAACTGACATCGTACATGGATGTTGCTATATGTTGTGTTATTAAGTTGCTGTGACTTCAGCCTGGTGGTTAGATTGAGTGAAGCGCAAGGTAGTCCAGCGTACGCTAGTGCTGGAGGACTTACTTCAAGAGCACTCATCGTTTGCACACACACACAACGTGTCGATGTTGCGCAAGATCTGCTAACGTCTGTTTACGGATGAATACGACTCTGGTCCTTATGGTCGTTTTCGGCGGCTAGGGGCTTTTCACGGCATGCCCACTGTTGAGGCAGCCATGCAACAGCAGAATTAATCGAGTACAGTTCAGATGATTTGATACTTGCTAGCGACTACACGCGCAGGACGGTATGGTACTCAAAGCTGGCCTGCAAAGACACGCGTCTTCGATCGAGACCTCGGTGAGGCCATTTGCTCCGCGAAACTAGCTGAAGGCGGCTTCAGTCAAATTGTTTTGATCGGAAAGCGGATAGACTTCAATATCGTTGAATGGAATTACATCAAAGCGAGAAGTTGAGGGTCCAAGCATAAACTCGTAGCTAAAGTTGCTACTAGAATTCACAATATCGGAAAAGTAGTCAGTCGTATAAAATGTACCAGCTCGTCCACTCCAACAGACCACAGCACAGCATCTACTACAACTTGCGACTCCTCACCAAGCCCTTCTTGATACCCGTCAATTCACCTCCGTAGTTCGCGCCACCCGCCTGCTTCTTCGCACTATCAAACACGGGCATCATGCTCTTCAACTTCTTCTGCTTTTCCTTGTACTTCTCCTTCTTCTTGACACGCGGATTGCGCACGCTCTTCTTGCGATGCGGCGTAAGTCCCTTGTTCTTCGCAATCTGGTAACTAATCATCCTCCTGCCGTCGTCGCCGATGACTTCTTCTTCGATGACGGTCGCGTTTTGCTTCGCGGCTTCGGCGTAGGCGGCTGCGCGCTCGGACTTGGTGGCCTTTTTGGCGTTGGAGCGCGCGGCGATCATGTCGTAGTAGCCGTCTTCGTCTTCGTAGTCTTCGTTTCGCGGTGGTGGGCTTTCGTCGCCAGAGTCGTCGCCTGCTTCGCCGAGAGCGACGCCTGGGCCATTGTCTTTGTGCTGACCGCGCTTTTCGGCTTCGGCTTGAAGGCGGGCTTGTCGGTCCTTTAGGCGCTCGCGGTGAGGTATATCGGCGTCGCCGCCCTGATCTTTGCCGGCTGCGTCGCGCTTGCTGGCCTTTTGTGTAATCTGCGAAGTGTAGAAGCGTAGAGACTTTTTCTTTTTCGCTTTCTCGGCAAGCTCGTGAGCAGTGAGTGATGTCTCCTCGCCAAAGTCCGAGTCTTCTGCATTGAGCAAGTTGAGTTTCTCTTCTGTCGACTTCTTCTTCTTGGTCGCCTTCTTGAGCGCGGCCTTGTCGGTGAGTGTCGAAAGCGAGGCAAGCTCCTGTTCTGTTTTCGCAAGTTTGGCTGCCCGACGAGCCCCCGCTTCTGCTTGTGCGATCTCTGCAGCGCGCTGTGCTTTGCTCTTCTTTGGCTTCTTCGTTTGCGAGTTAATCACAGCTTCGATCTCATCCGCAAGAGGACTGGCTTCACCGATTACTGACAGATCGTCGTCATTGGCGACGTCTACCAATGGATCGGCGGCTGGCAAGCTCTCGATTTTGGACCACATTTGCCGGCACTTGAGGAGACTCTCCATGACCGGGTGGTCGTGCAGCTCAACAGGGTCCAGGGCGATGACAGGCGAGCCATCATCCTTAGCTGTAGAGCCTAGTACTGCAAAGTACATGGCCATAGATGCAAGATATGCGGCACAAGCGCGGTACTTCGTGACTGCTATTGGCGTAGGGAGCATTTCCTCGTCTGATTTCTTCGTCTTTGCTGCTCGCGACTTGAGCAGTCGTTGCGCGGCGTTTGCAGCGGCAGCCAGTTCATCGTGGAGCGGTTGCAATCGCAGGTATTCTCTTGAGATGTGCTCGAACTCGGGGTATCTTGTCTTCATGATCTTCAATCTCTCCTCTTCCGACATGCTGTCTGTAATCTGAAGCTGTGGTAGCACTTCCGTAACCACAGCGCCGGACTCTGGATCCTTCGCGTCATCCTGGCCTAACCACTCGTCTTCGTCGAAGCCGAAATCTGCCTCAGTCATTGCTTGAAGCTGCTTTTTCTGTATTCTCCGCGCTTCTGCCTCTTCGTCTAGAGCGTCCTGCTCTGTCTCTATAGCGTCTGCATTGTAGTAGTCCTTCTTTGACGTGCCCCAAGCTTCGTCTTCGTCATCTTCGTTGTCCTCGTTCGCCTGGCGCTGGTCGGGATCGAGATCGTCGGATTGGGCGTCTTCTTCATCTTCGAAGTCGTCCTCGTCATCGTCGTCGTTTAGGTCGAGGACCTCTTCGTCGGAAGGTTGCAGAAACTTGTCTAAGTCCTACGGTCAGTCCATGACCTTGTTTTCCGCAATTTGCGCATTCTCACCTTCTTCCTGCCATTTCCTCAATTTCTTCGCAGCAGGACCTTCGTCCAGCAAAACCTTGTCGCGATTGATAAGGAATTCGTCCTCCGAGTCTGCAACATCTTCCCAGGTGTTTATCGCAAGCTTAGAATCTTCCTCTTTAGGCGCCTTGGGTGCACCATATGCGCCGCTGCCTGCCTTTCTCTTTTTGGCCATTTTCACGGTTGTCGCAAGTCGTGGCGTCGCGATGTCCGTATGCCCTAAACTTTTTCTCGTCTCTCGAAATCTTGGCCATTGCGCTAGCTCCCAGCCTAACCTCAAGTGGAAACCGCCGCGGGTAACTTTCACCGTGAAGCTGTGCGGCGTAGTGCTTATATTCACGTAACTAGTAATACGCCTTGCAGATGCCCTTTTGTCAAGCTTGAGGTCTTGAGATCCGATCCCATGTCTCAATTGCTTTTCGCAGCCACGATACCCCTTCTGATACTCGTTGCTATCCTCAGCGCAGACATCATGGGATTCGCGTTCTGGAAGAGCAATAAGTTCCCAGTCGAGGGAAAGGTATGCATGTCATTTATACTTACACTGCTACAGGAGCTAACTAACTGACCAGACTGTCCTTCTCACTGGTGCCTCACAGGGCATGGGCAAGGAAATCGCACGCCTTCTCTCCGCCCGCGGCGCAAACCTCATACTCGTCGCTCGCACAGTCAAGAACCTTGAAGCTTCCGTCGAACACGCACGCGCCCACGCGAAGAACCCTTCCACCCAGCGATTCACCTATATCGCCGCAGACGTGTCTTCCGAAGCTGAGAACACACGCATCCTCGAAGAAGCATCAGCATGGAACAACGGCCGCATGCCTGAGATAGTATGGACAGTCGCTGGCTCGTCAATTCCAGGCCTGTACATAGAAACCAGCACAGAAACGCTCCGTCGCCAAATGGAGCTCAACTACTTCGCCGCCGCATACCTCGCACATAAAACACTCCAAGCTTGGTTATACCCCTCAACACCCTACTCTGCACAAGAGAAAGCTTCGGGACCAGAGCCGACCCGCCAATTCATCTTCACATCTTCCGCCACCGCGTTTGTAGGCCTAGCAGGCTACTCCCCCATATGCACCCTGCAAAGCCGCCCTGCGCTCCCTCGCCGACGGTCTACGCTCAGAAGTCCAAATCTACAACGCCGCCCGGCGCTCCAAGACAAACACCGGGATTCAAACCGCCCCCTTCGACGTCAGCATCCATGCCATATTCCCCGGCACCATTCTCTCCCCGGGCTTCGAGAACGAAGAGAAATCCAAAACACCCCGTGACGCGGGAGCTCGAATCCTCAGACCCCAAGCAGACCGAATTTGCAAGCAGCCACAGCAGCTGTGCAGGGACTGGAAGCGGGCAATTTTTATGACAACGACGAATTGGCTGATTGCGTTACTCAGGTTTGGATCGCTGGGCAGTAGTCAGAGGAATAATGTCGTGATAGACACACTGGGCGCGTGGATCACGGCGATTATCTGGTTGTTCATGGTGCCGGATTTGAATAGCAAGGTTTGGGGGTGGGGCAAGAAGAATGGCATGCCGGCGTTTAGAAAGGATGCGCAGTAGATGACATGTATCAATTCAACTCTTGGTGGTACGATTAATATTTCTGAGTCACGGTCCTGAAATTGTGCTATCCTATTTTGACTCCATCCTATCTACGCCCCCGGCAAGTTCTCCTTGAACACCTCGAACCTCTGCTCCAGCCTTTCCTCTATTGCGCTTACAATCTCGCTGCACAGCTCCGTGGAGACGCGAACACGCTCATCCTTGGCCGTATTCTGATCCACTACCATTGTCAGAGCGCCTATAAACTTGCCCTTCCATGTGACAAGTGGATCTCCCTTCTCTCGCAAAAGACCCATAGCGAAGCTGCCGTCGAAATGGTCGCGTCAATGTATTCAGAATCGAAGTCGACCTGGCAGGGAACCAACCCAGTCTGCTAAAGGATCAAACTCGAACAGATCGCAATCAGGTTCCATATTGCGAATCCTGTATGCAGGTACTTGTTTCGCTGCAACCTTCGGAACACCCATCTCATCTGGCTGATATTCCTTGACGAAACAATGCCGCGGATAACAATGTTGACCCCCACAATACTCCTCATTGTCGTAGAAGTGGCTCCCAACCACGATGGATCGCAACTGCGCACATGCGCCATGCGCTCACTCCATGAATTCAAAGACTCTCCGAGCGAAATCTTCCATCTCGATGCTGGTTTGTGCATGTTCCTTTTTCGGTTCGTCACCGTACCCGTACCGTGTCACCTGATTAACGCGGAAATGAATGAGGCGGAGTCCTCGAATGCTCGCCAGAGCCTTAAGCCTCTGTTCAAGTTCGCAATCCACAACCCAGTACGTTGGATCAACCTGCTCGTCAGACACTTCAATGCCAAGGAAGTAAAGGTTGTGGCAAACTTGACAAAGCTCTTTGAACTCTTCCTCGCCAATTCTGGTAACGGTGGCAGTAGGTATGAGATGAGGTATGAAATAAGGTGTGAAATACTGTGCTATCCCGAGCGCGCGAAGAGCTTCACCATGCTTCCTGAGACCTATCATGAAGCTGTCAAAGTCGTTGAGATTTGTGATGATTTGCAGACTCGTAAGCGATTTACATGAACTAAGCAACGATATTGCATTACCGTCTGCTTGGACATCGATTTTGAGGTGTGTGAGGTTGAGCTGGTCGTCTGAAAACACGTCGTCTAGGTAGTCTGTGAGGGTATCCTCATCGCCGTCCGAGAAGATAGACAGGCGCTGCAGCTTCTCAAAGGGTATAAATTGGTGGTGGTATTTTGCATATCCCATAGAAAATTCCATGTTAGATATTGCAAATTCCTTCAGCTTCGGGAACGCGAATGGCTTAGCTCTAGCAGCTGCTGATAGGGCTCTTGCGAAATTGTCTGGAATTGGTTCGTCTTGAAACTCCTCGGAACTGATACAAGCTCCGACATGGAGTCGTTCTAGGCTTGGATTCGATGCCAGGAATGCCTCAACGAGCTGTTCCATATATGTTGAAGAATCTATTGGGTGTGATGCCTTGAGGTAGATGTCAAGCGCAAGAAGGCCGTGGAAAATCGGTAGTGCTTCCCCGCATGGACGTGGGTTTGCAGGGTTTCGATTCCAGTCATTATCCAAAGTGAATTTCATCCTCTTCAGGCACTTCTGTCTCTTATTGAGAGTCTGTAACATTGCCAGCGAGATTGAGTTTTCCGAGATGAACCTCGGTGAATAAGCTAGCGTCACAACAGGTCATTGAGGTATCATTGTCTTACTCGAATGTGTGGAGACAATTCTCCGGAAATGTTTCCAGTGCCTGCAAGAAAAGTCTGGTGACCTCATCATAGTATTCACAGTGCTCTTCCTCATTTAGATCTTCTGCCAGTAGCTGCGTTGGCTCTAGTCGGGGCTCCGGAGGCGGTGCAGTGCCCTCTAGAATCAAAGAGCGCGTATATCGAAGGCGAGCGCTTGTACCTGCAGAGATACATTGAAGAGATCGCTTCAGTTTGGGTAGTTGGAAGACCGAAGCGGTTAGACGGACCTCACGATAGAGCAGGGGCAAGGCAAGCTCGTAGTAGCCCTTCGACACCTCGCATATCGCTTTGAGATCAGTTCTCACTGTAAAGTAGTCAAAGATGACCAACAAGACATCGCTCGGTAAAAGGTCCATGGTGTGTGGAAGATGTCGCGTCGTCGGTCGTCGTCAGTCACGCGTTGGCGCTTTCAACGTCCAGCAACAAGTGGGGTGGCAGAGCGCACGGTTCAACTGGTCGCGTTCTCCAACTTGATTCATGACCGTGGCCGCCTTCCACCAATGTCTTCTCACTAAGATATCGTGAATGGAAATCAACAACTCCGTCAAGTAAGTGTAGGATGTCAAGAGAGTTCTGGGTGTCCCTTTCCCCTCCTGTACGTTGACCCCACAGCATTCACAGAATCGTACTTCGAGCCACTGGAGTCCAGGTTTGGCCCTGTTGGATTACATCATATTGTGCACCAGCTCGACAGATATCAAAGGCAATGGCGTTCAGGATACGCGTCTTGGCCAAGGCTGTGATGATCAAATCGTCATTTCGTTGGCAAATACACGATACTTGGATGTCGGCGAGTGAGTGATGCAAGCGAAAAATGCTGAAGACTCTCCAAACAGGTCGGGCTTGAGATATGTTTCATATGGTTGGAAAACCTATATGCGTCCACCTCGAATTCAAGACAATGTTTAGGCCTGCTTATGGCGACGTCTAAGCACAAATCGGAGCGCGGAGACTTTCGGAGACTTTCATTGCAGCCCTCTCCAACACTGCTGTTTTGCGTATATCATACGGCGACATTTGCACTCAAATAGACTGTACCGCAATATCTTTGCGGCACAGTGGACATGTGTCGCATCTTTAAGGAACCGTAGTAAAGTGTCCAAGACCCAATATAAGTACCGCTGGGAACCCGCGATGTCGACAACTCAAGCTCCATCACATTACATATTACATCAAGGATAACGTCTAATTTTCACGACATCATGGTTTCCCAACCCCAAATTGTCGACGCAATCATCATTGGAGCAGGACCAGCAGGTCTCAACGCCGCCCTCACATTCGCCCGCACTCGCTCTACAGCGCTCGTATTCGATTCGCGTGAGTACCGCAACGAAGGCATCAAGCACATGCACACTGTCGCATCTCGAGACCACCAAGACCCATACGCTTTCCGCGCAACTGCACGGGAGCAGATCGAGTCGCGCTACGAGACTGTCTGGTTCCAACAATCTACTATCACCCATGCAGCCAAAAAGCTCGTTGGTGAAGAGCAGTACGACGGCTTTGAAGTCAAAGACAGCAATGGCAACAGTTACGAAGGCCGGAAACTAATTCTTGCGACTGGGTCGAAGGACGTGATGCCTGACATTGAGGGCTACAAGGAGAATTGGCCTGCCCATATATACCAGTGTCTAGCATGCGATGGCTATGAACAGCGTGATACACCAATCGGAATCCTGTCCTTCGACAGCCCGATGTATGCGCACATGGTTCAAATGGCAACGAGCTTTGACAAACGCATAACCGTCTTCAGCAATGGCCCGATATCTCAGGAAGAGCCGATTCAAAAGGCTCTCAAGGCTTCAAAAGCTTTCGGCGCAAAGCTCGACGAGCGCAAGATTGTTCGGCTAATCAACAATGGGCCATCGCATACAGACGGCGTCACTATCGAATTTGAGTCAGGCGAACCAGTCACACTCGGCTTTATCGGTCATAGACCGGTCACTGTAAATCGCGCTCAACATCTCATCGAGCAATTGGGTCTCGAAACTGTGGATGTAGCCATGGGCGGACATGTCACGATTACTAACCCGATGTTCAACGAAACATCCGTGCGTGGAGTGTTTGCCGCTGGCGATACAATGGTCGCGATGAAGCAGGTCGCAATCGCAATGGCAGAGGGACTCAAAGCTGCCGCGGGCGCGGGCTTGCAATTGGGCCAGGAGAGGAGTGAGCAAGTGGTCAAGGATTATGAAGCTAGCGAGGCGGAGAAGGTCAAGGGGAATGCGTTTACATCTTCAGGCTAGGATGATGTGATTGGTAGAGTGGGTTTGTCTCGTCACCGAATTGATCTTACCCTCCTTTCTGCGTAGAGGGACCAGTACGCGTTTGTATCTAATCTCTCGAAGCCATAACCTCATCTTGACGATCCAGCTCTCTTACCTTCGTGCATCCCCACATCCAAACTTCTCAGCTTCACAATCAAGCCTCCCACACAATGCCGACCGTCAAATCCCTCGGCGCAGCCCTCAATACCTTCTCTGTCAACAAAACCTCCAACCAACCCACAGTCTCAGACCCAGCCCACATGGATACCGAGCTCTTCAAGGAAGTCGACAGCTCCGGCCCTACACTTGCCTTCACCCCCTTCACAACCAACGTCACCGTCAAGCACAGCAGCGCCTTCAATTCCGAGCGCGACAGCGGCATGAGCAAATTCCAACAGATCCAGTTCGTCGAGGCGCTGAAGAAGATGATCATTGGTTTCTTTTCTACTTCCCGTCGTGCTATGTGTGTGTGCTAATGAAGGAATTCTAGACGAAGCGGCACTGACCTATCCCGCTTCCAAGGACTTGATCGTCAGCATTTCCCGCAAGAACAAAGCTGGTCATATGTTTTGCAGTGCGGCAGTACACACTGCGACGTTGCTGGCTCGCCACATTGGGAGTCAGACGTGGATTGTGCTGGGTCGGGGCGATGAGTGCGAGTATTTCCCTGATGCGGTCGAGAGTCTATGGGAGATGATGTTGGTGGCGGCGGGGAAGGTGGCTGGTATGTTGATGGGTTTTGTTTGACGAGCAAGTACTGACACTTGCTGCAGAAGGCTGTCAGGTTGGTAACAAGATACCGAGGAGGAGCAGTGTTGACCAGGATAGCTCCATTGGTGTCGCGGTGGCTTCCGAAAGGTGAAGGACAGCGTGGCTCGGCAGTCAGAGAAGGTTGATTTGATCTCACAGCCATGAGACTTTGACTGCGATATTTGACTTTAGATATCCATAACATCTTGCTACTCTAATGGAAACATTAATTGACCGAGAACATACTACAAGCGATGATATATCCAACATCAAATACAACTTTTGCTCATCTTTGCAACACCCATGAACCTTACTCATGCTTCTTATGTATTCTCGGTAAGCACAACCACAATCCAAGAATCACTCCCAAAAGGGCGAGAATAATTGGCTGCAGGACCTGCACTCCCTTCGACTGTGCAATCGCACCGACTGCAAACGGGAAGATGGCAGCCCCAGACCCACCAAACGCTGCTGCAAACCCAATGGCGCTGACGTGCAGATCGCGTGGCAGCAGTTTGGTAGCAGCAACGATGGCGGCGGGGAATAGTGGGCCGAGGAAGAAACCCTGCAGGGCAACGGCTACAGCTGAGACGTAGAATTGAGGCACGAGCCAGAAGATGAGCTCTAGAGCCATTGTGAGGGGGAGATAGATCTGTTGCGATTGGGTTAGCATCATGTACCTTATCTTCTCCAAGACAACTTAAAGGGTTCAGAGAGACTTACAGCAATAGCCAATTTCTCTCCCAGCCTCGGAGTCACGAAGCCCAGCACAACTCGACCCACTGTAACACCCATCCAGAATCCGGTGGCCGTCATACCGCTGGCGAATTGACCGCCGTCACGCACTTCAAGCATGAACTTGACAATCCAGCCACCAAGCGCGACTTCGATACCTACGTAGCCGAGTAGGAAGATTGCACACAGCCCAAGTGACTCGCGCATACGGGAGACGAACAAGTGCTTCCTTCATGCGGTTGTCTTTCCCGCCGCCGGTACGTGGGTTCTCAGCGCGGAAGACAGCGCCTGTGCATTGCCAGAAGGCGGTGGTGGACGTGACGAGTTCGATGGCTGCCATTGCAATCTAACAGGTGTGAGATTTCGTCAAGAATGGGACTGAACATTCACTTACCATGACGTAATAAAAGTAATACCAAGGTAGCTTCGATCCCTTGGTAATCATTGTCGTAGCAATCAGTGGCGCGAGAACAGCCCCCACACCATAGAGAGCATGCAAGAAGCCCAAAACCTCATTCGGATTCGCCATATTTCCCATCCAGGCGTTCCAAGCTGCATCAGCGAGGCCATTGCCAAAGCCAGCCAGCATGAAGATAATCACCAGCACCGGATAAGGGGGGTGTACCGCAATCACGATGTACGCAATGAGATGGCACGTCGGTGCAATCTGACAAATACATTAACCACAATCCCGCGAGATCAGATTGAAATAGTACTCACCATTGCAACCCCCCTCTGCCCAAACCTCAAATGAATCATATTATTCAACAAAGCAGAAGAAGCATACCCCACCAACGGCGACAAGAACACCAACGAAATCACCCACAAACGTGAGATTGTAGTATTCCTGTAGATAAGGAATCAAAGCACCGTATGCAGCATCGTTACTGCCCATGACGACGAAGCTCCAAAACGCAGCCATCGTCTTGAACAGGTTGGAGCGCGGGTGGTTCCATCGCTCGAGTTTGGCGGTAGGATGCGTGGTTGGCGAGGGTAGATCTGTGGGACTGTCGTTGTATTCTTGGATGCCTTTGCTGTCTGAGAGACGGAGGCCGGGGACTTTGGCATCTTGGGGTTTGGTGGGATGAGAGGAGATGGGGTGGAGTTCGATGGGGGGTTCAATGACGCAGGTTGAGGAGCCGGAGGTGGCCATGGTGGGCGAGAATTAGGAAGGGAGATGCTAATGTTCGACACCTGGGTATGAAGCAAACAAAGCCTGATATCCTTATACCTTCTCTTATCAAAGCTCGAAGTCAAAGGTATGACGAAATCGTATGTCTACTCGTTCGAGAAAGGGAAGTTACAACCACAACACCCGACCCTGCCTTTATACTTCCAAGAAAACTCGACTCGCAAGCGGTCTGCCTTCAAGTCGCATAAGTCGCATGCAGACCAAAAGTGCGAGATGCAGCCCTTTACGAGGTCACTTGGCGATATGATCGTGGAGATCCCCAGCTCCGCATTCTCCCCGACCAATCACGCTTCCCGCCACCGAACGGCGCGGAAAACTGGCGCGGTTGATCTTCGGTCAAGGGTGGACTGGGCGGGCCGCCCTTCCTCTTGGCTTTGCCGGTCCGACATGGCACATATGGAAGTGCTTGCGAGGTTGTACAGGATGGCGGGGAAGGAATTAATGATGATAATCGACGAGCAAAATGCCGTGTTTTGGAGACCTTGTGGCACTGAACATCACTCAATCGCCTCATACAACTCCCGTCTCGCTCCCACCCACTTGTCGCTAGGGCCGTTGGAGTTAGCCCCACACTAGCCCCCAAACATCGACAAACTGCGAACTCTGCTGAAACGCTTGCGGTTTGCGACAGTCACATTGTAGTTGCGTGCTCACTGTTTACGAAGCGTTTGAGAAGGCAAAAAATCGCACCATGTTGAAAATGTCATATTCAATTCATGCTATACCTATTAACTGCCTTCGGCTGGTCTGATTCCGGAATCTCCCAATCTTGCTGGCCCATTTCCATGCTTCGGGGGTATCTGATGGCCCATACTCTCGCTCGCTCGCTCGCTCTGGTGACAAAAACAACAATAAGGAAAAAATGAGTTACTTGAGATCAATGCTTGTATTTTGAACGACTGTAGAAGAAGGCAAAGTTGTTTTGTCCATGCACGTACCGCCTCGCTTCGTGCTCGCTGCCGTCTCTCGTTGCTGGTCATGCTCTATGTCTTGTTTTGAGAGAAATTAAGAAAGACATGCGTGGTGATGGCCTCGGATTTTTTGCGGTCATGAAGCGTCTATGAGGGCTGAATGACGGAGGGACCGGCAAGGACCTCGGCGTCGGCAATGGACTTTGACTTGGTGATCATCATGTAGACCTCACCTGCAAGGTTCTGGGGAACCATGCAGTTGCCGTTGCTGATAGCAGAGAATTGAGCGCCACCACTAGAGAGTGTTAGTGACCACGTTCGTTTATAAGCAAAGAGGTTGAGACTTACGGAGCAACGAAGGCACAGAAGGATGCGCCTGCTGGCTGGGCAGGAGTCGGTAAGCTTGAGGTTCTGGCCAACGGTTGCCTTCTCAGGGTTCTGGAGAGAGATCGCAGGGAAAGGCTGGATGTTAAGGTTGGATCCCTCTGGGCAGGACTTGATGAACTGGGCAGCCAGAGTGAAGACGGCACGGGGCTGAAGAGGTACGTCGAAAGCAGCAGGGACGGGCTCAGCACCTGAAGCGACACGGATGAAGGCCTGGTGACGAGCCTCAACGGTAACGATCGAAGCGGCGGCAGCAAGGACATCGGAAGAGTTGACGAGGGGTGCAGCTCCGAGGTATGCAGAGACACCGACAGCCTCAAGGACACGGGCGGTCTTGACCATGGCATCCGCGCTCGCAAGAGCAGCGTCGAAGTTGTACGTGCATGCCTCGACTGGCTTGGAGCCAGTTGCGGCGATGGCAGAGATGAGGGTTGACACGTGAGTGGCCTCGGTCTGGCCGACACCCATGAGAGACTTGACTTGAGTCTCGCTGAGACCCAATGCCATGAAGTCGGCCATGGAGAACTTTGCGAAACCCTGCTTGTAGTATTCGGACTCAAGATGCTCAGCGGTCAGAGCACTAGATGGGTTAGGACATGCTGGCAAACAATATTGTTTTGGAGCTACTCACAAGTTGAGAATGTCCACATCGGTCAGGCCTCCTCCTGGTGCTGCTGCAGCAGCCGCTGGGGCCGCACCAGTTGACATGGCCATGGCAGCCGAAGCAGAGGCTGAGCGAACAGCCATCTGTGCGGGAGCGGCAGCCGCGAAAGGCGCCAGGGCGACAAGGCCCTTGAGGATTGTTGAATAGCTAGGCATTTTGAAGATTAGGTTGTTGTGATTTTGTAATTGTCGTAGTGATTGACCGCCAGCAAAGACTCGCTTTGAATTCGATTAATTAAATGGTTTCTAGGGTCCAACCAGGGACTGAGTGTAGAAGTGAACCGTAAGGAATGTGGATGAAAGTATTAGGTACAGTGAAGGAAGCTATCGGGCTGATGATGAAAACTTCGATGTAAACGAAAGTGGGCAGCCAATGGTCCTTATACAGCCACCGCGACTCCTGGCACCGCACATGAGACGCCATATTAGATTCGGAGTACGGATGCAGAGCTCGAGGCAGTATGGGCGGATTGACTGATTCCGCCCACGCACGGGTAAGACTTACCCAATCCGTAACCAGTCAAGCTTTGCGGTATGCCCCATGGCCCCATTGATCAACCAGGAACTGCTTGGGCGCTGTGCAGCAACCGCTACGAGAGGCCTGCTCTTAGCGGTGGGGCTGGGCTTGGGTGCGCGTGTTGTTGCAGGTCTGGGTACCTGCGACGCGAGATCGCAACCATGAAACCGTGCGGGTGCCAGCACCACATACATTGCTGCACGGAGTCAGTAGAGCCGCTATTGAATGAACAGGGTTCTAGGCGATATAGCATGGCTTACACGGCGGTTATCGTCTGTTCCGGTACGAAGCGTGGCGTGGTTCACGAACAGCTGCTTGAAGCAGTCCACATCGCTGGTGCGGTGCGTCTCCGTCAGCAAAGAGCTGTTGAAACGTTTCAACACCAAGACTTTATAAATCTTGGTCCAGAGACCTCATCGCCTTGGTACAATCCAGTCAAGTCTACGAGAGATCGCATTGTGGTGCTGTGCCGGGTGTCCGTTGTCGATAGTGGCGAGCCCTGGAAGCTGAGAGTGACCAAGCGAAGATGGCTGAGGCATCTGTGGACCTAAAACACTTCCACCCCGCCAAGTCACGGTCAGGACCACTGATATTTCGGCTGCGAGCCTGAGGCTGGTAGAAACATATGCAGGCACAGATGCCTTGGCGAATGAGGACAAGGGCCTGATCTGTGGAAGATGTAGATCCGTTCGCAGAAGTGCGACTGTGCATCAACGTGCGCTACACATGCCGGCCGGAAGCCAGTCCTCGAACCAGGCGGATAAACACTGGCGGCATCTCGAAGACATCTACGCACGTTTTACCTCTTCGCGGCCAATGGCATTTCTGTCGCATCTCTCGGATCGGTGATTTACTACGAGCCGGTGGTCATCCCAAGGCTGTAAACGAAATTTGTGGTGCGTCGTGAATGCAAGAGTCAGGTCGGGGCTAAGAGCTTGAATTACAACAATATCAACTATCGGTCCGCGCTTTCGCCCATCGACTACACATTATTAGTGTACTACTGATGTCCTCTTGAGATCTTCCCTGTTGCTGATGTGCGCACAAACAATACACAAGCCTCTTTGTCCATCTGACCACATGGCCCTAATATATATCCACGCTATGCAATCTCGTTTTTACACAAATCGTCCAAGCACAAGCTACTAGGCCCTGCCATCGTCTACAAGACCAACTATACACCATCATCGAAGCCGTGTGCAGGTATCTCGTCCGCACACTTAAAGAGCATACGGGTTGAGCGATCGGATGGTCAAGCATCTACAGAATATGTTAGTAGGTTGTAAACCGTAGGAGCATGTTGACTTACGGAGGGCTCTTGGTCAGATCCGTCTTAAGGATGACTGGCACACGTGTCATCTCACGCACATCCTGGATATAGTCGCCATTCTGCTCACGCAGGGTAAACCAGTTAAGGTACTTCTCCTTGTTGGAAAGCTTGGCCTCGGGAGCCTCGCTAACGCTCTTGGTGAGCTTCGAGTCAGAGTTGACGCGGTGGGGACCTTGGCCGGGAAGCTCGCGCCTAGTCGGCGAAGGCGGCATGCTCTGGGTTGGTCGGTCTGGGTTCAGAGAGACGCCTGCCATTGTCGAGTTCAAGTCGTTCGAGTCATCGTCATCCTCGTCATCGTCGAACAGAGCATCAACGTCAGTGGTGGAGATGGTACCAGTGTCCATCTGCCTGCGCTGTGCTTCCTCCTGCTCCTTCGCGCGCTGCTTGGCCGCCTCAGCGTCACGCGCCGCTGCCGCCGCATTCGCAGCTCGGACCGAACCGTGCTTCGGCCTCTCATCCTCAGGTACGTATGCAGAGGACGGGACACCCTTCTCCCAGTATAGTTCGAGCACGCGAGTGTTCTTGTCGAACTCGGCCTTCTTGAGAGGAAGCTGGTCGCAGTGGACGCGCTTCTCGAAGCCCCACTCTGGAATGAGAACATCGAAAGCGGACTCGTAGACGCAAAGGACGATACCCTCACTAATGAGCTCGCCTCCCTGCTCCTTGGCGACCTTGTCCATCTTGCGACAAGCCTCAATATGCACGCTCTGCTCCTGAGCAGCATGAGCAGAGTCCTTCTTGGTGTTGCACATCTCGGCAGTCTTCGCAAGAGCCTCAATATCCTCGGTGAACTCGACTGCGCCGTCGGACAAAGCAACCTCGAGTTGGCGATGCACAATGATGTCGGCATAGCGGCGCGAGGGGTTGGTGAAGTGGGTGTAAAGAGGCAAGTTTAAGGCGTAGTGGGGGTACTGGTCCTCTGGAAGCTTACCAGCAACAAAGTACTTCGCACGGGGCATCGACTTGATCACCAGAGTCTCCATACCCTTTCGGATGTCGTCGTCTTCGACCTGGAACAGGCTGTTCTGCAGCGATCCACTGCTCTCGGTATCGATCTGGTAGCCAATGGCGCCCATACGGTCGGCGATGGTGGTCAAGCGACGAGGGTTTGGGAATTGCTGACGACGCAAAAGTGCCTTTTCAGGAAGAGCCGCTGCGAGCTTCTTGGCGACGAAAGCGTTAGCAATGTGACTCAGCTCCTCGATACATTCGTGAGCGGGAGAAGAGTCGAATATGTTCTGCTCGACTGGGACGTTCTCATCGTCGAGTTGGTACATAAGGCGAAGGGAAGGAGCGTCTTCAGTACGGCCACCGAAGCGGGCCTGGCGAAGCTTCTGTGCAATGTGATGAAGCGTCTTGATGTCCTTAGCACGGGCCGCGTTGACCTGGGCCTCTCCTCCGTTGATAACGGAATCGACCTCGTCATACGTCAGCTTTCCAGAGCTCTTGATCACAGCCTTGCCGACCCAGGTCTCATCCTCGGAAATGCGGCCGGTCTTGGGGTCAACCTTGAAGACAACACTGACGGTGTAACGATCCTCTCCAGGGTTTAGACAGCAGATGTCGTTGGACAACCTAGGAGGAAGCATGTTCACAGTGCGGTTCATGAGGTAAACAGCAGTGCCGCGCTTCTTGGCCTCACGGTCGACAAGCGAGTTGGCCTTGATGAAGTGCGCAACATCAGCAACGTGGATGCCGATTTCAACGCGGCCATCATCAAGGTCCTTGAAGTGGATAGCATCGTCAAGCTCTTTGCTGCCATTGGGGTCAATGGTGAAGGTCTCTTCGCTTCGGAAGTCCCGGCGATTCTCCAGCGCAGTCTCGCCATCATTGGCGACGGACCAGTCCTCGAAACCGACGTTCTTGATGACGGCATCCGAGAAGTCGTCCGGACCAAAGTTGTTGTCGCGTAGGAGAGCATCGGTTTCCACCTTAAGTTCACCCATGACTCCAAGCTGTTCAACAAGGGTACCAAAAGGATGCAGCGAAGTGATGGGCCATCGCTTGATGCATGCCACAAAGATACGGTCGGCATAATCCTGGTGCTTCTCAACGAAGTCCCTTGGTGCCTGCTCGGTTGGAATAGCGATCAAAGGCACACGCTTATCGGTTGGCTTGAACCAGACAATCTTTGGCTTGTCCTGACGTTCTGGCTGCGGACGGCCAGAGTTTCCTTCGCGGGCCTGTCGCTCAGCCTCCTGCTTCTCCTTAGTGGCCGCGCTACTGGGACGCAAGAGTCCGAGGGATCCCGAGAACATCTGTCCGGCAACACGTTCAATGACGGCAACGATGTGGCCGGCGTACAGCGGCTTCTGCTCGTCATTGATCTCTTCCTCTTCCATGAGAAGCAGGCTCTGTCCCTCGACTTCGACATCGTCGTTCTTCTTCTGCGTAGGGCGCTGGCGAAGACTGCCACGTCGACGGATGCCACCCTCGTTGGAGGACTCGGGTTGGGTGGTGGCATCGTTCACAGCGATACTACCGCCGCGAGGATCGGCGTTGTCCTTCCTCTTTTTCTTCTCTTCCTTCTCACGTTTCTGACCCCACACCTCGTCCACGTCGAGCAGCTCAACGGCGACCAAATCGCCCTCGAGAGCTCGGTTCCTGTCTTTGCTACCACAAATGAAGATGTCAGCATCCAAGTCAGTGGTGGTAACGTAAGCATCGCTACGGTTCTTCTTGTTCACACGGAGCACACCGGCAACGAGCTGGCCATCGCCAAGGAGAGCAGGCAGAGTCGCCTGAGGAAGGTAAGGAGTGAAGAGCGTCTTGCGCTGCTGCTGGTTCCCTTGCTGCATTCCCATCTGGGGCTGAGCATGCTGGCTGTTTCCAAGACCTCCCATGCCGCCACCCATCTGAGCAGCCTGGAGCGCCTGCAGGTGTGCAATCTGCATCGGGTTGAGACCCTGAGCGCCGAACATCTGTTGCTGGAGCAGGAGCTGCGCCTGCTGGTTCTGCATCATCTGATTCTGGCCGCCGTACTGGAAGTTGCCAAGAGAGCCAACAGACTGGTTCACAGACCCGCGAGTGCGGTGACCAGGTTGGAAAGGAGGGGCATTGGCGGTTTGGTTCATGTTAAAGTTGCCCATGTTCTGGGACTGGGTTTCCTGGCTAGGCTGTTGTTGGGTGTTGTTTTGGGGTTGCCTCCAGTTGCCCTCGAAGTTGCGAGACGCTGCGCGGCCATGTCCTTGGCTACCACGGCGCTGGAAGTCGGTCTGGCCAGACTGGTTGGTGTTGTTGTTATTGTTGTTATTGTTGTTGGCGTTGTTATTGGTGTTGTTAGTTGTAGGAGGGGCAGTGGTGCTCGCCTCGCTGCTAGCAGCGGGGAAGGAGAAAGCAGGGCCACCTCGGCCAGCGCTTCCACCGCCACGGCCAACAGCCATACTCTGGCTGCGACCATGGCCACCACGGCCGCCTCGCAAGCCTCCATCGTTGGAGGCGCTGTTACCGCTGGGGCTCGCATCCCGATTAGAGCTTCCGCTGGCTCCGGGAAGAGGGAACTGGAAGCCAGAAGTCTTTCTCTTCTGTTCAGCCAGTTCGGCCGCCTTCTTGGCATCTGCAAGAGCTAGCGAGTGTCGTCGAGTGTGTCCAGAGCCGGCGCCGCCGCCACCTCGGCCACGAGGGTTGACATTCTCTCTGCCCTGAGTGCCTTGCTGTGCGCTGAACTCACCGAAGCCAGACGTGCCGGAGGAAGGCGCAGCGGGAGCACCACCCAAGCCGACATTGGGAAGGGCGGACTGGTTGCGACGGTGCGCACCAGGCTGAGCAGGAGCGTTCATAGGGACGGCGAGATGCGGTTGAGCCATTTGCTGTGGGAACTGGAAGTTGTTGGATGCAGCATTAGGCATCTGGCCCTGCATCTGGAAGTTGCCGAGATGCTGCTGCGGCTGAATCATGCCCATGTTGACATATTGTTGGTGTGTGGCAGCGATTTGCTGCTGTTGCTGTTGTAAGACCTCGATTTGTTGTGCGATGGCGAGTTGTTCCACTATTGGAGCTGCGTCAGCATGTGCTCTCACATGATGAGATGAAGATACGTACTCATCAGCGGAGTCAGCTCAGACGGGCTGCGACGATGCGCAATGTGCAGGCGACGACCTGCAGGGCCCATAGGACCCTGCTGGCCTGGTTGCTGCTGGTCCATTGTGAAGTGTGTTGCAGGGTGCGGCTGTTCTGCAATGGCTGTACGCGGAGGCGACGGTCGAAACTGTCAGACGAATCGTGATGTTGTCAAAAAGTGTTGACGCAATCTAGCGTGCGTTAGCAGTGCATTCCAATTGCTGGTGAGAAATGAAGGGGAGGGGAAAGGTGAAGCGTGAAGGCCCGGGGCGGGGACATGGTGGTTGGCGCAGCTCTGGACGGCGCGGGGAACAGATATGCACTTACGCTGCTATCGAGACAATGGGCACAGAGGAAGGCAATGTTCTCAGAAATGGATGCTGAGGAACGGGATGCTCTGCAAGTGATTGGCAGAAGCGCTGTTTGTGGTAATGGTCGATGTCTGGTCGACGGGAGTCCGAGTCTGGAGGGGATAAGGATTGGGGCTGCAGGGGCGGGCGTCGAGCAGTTCAAGGAGTGCAGTTCCCTGTTGGGCTGTAGTTGTTGCAAGAGCAGCAAAAAGCGGGCGGAGAGAGCGCGATGAAGGGGCAGCGATCGAACGCAGAGGGAAGGAGGGGAGGGTATGGGGAGGAGCGGTCGGTGAAGTCAGAGTGCGTAGATGCGTAGGTAGTGCGTAGACGGGTGGTGAGGCCCAAGCTTGTGCTAAGGATCCGCTCGTGCAAGCTTCCAGTCTGCAAACGAGACGGTACGTCACCTGCACCAACTGCCCAGCAGCAACAATATTGGATGAACGGGGAGGGGAGCTAGCGCGTGCGGGACTCAGGCAGTTGCGGGTATGCTAACTGCTATAAATGCTGCCAGAAACATAGGAGCAGCAGTGCTGGGCGGGCTTGCGTCTCAGTGGACGGAGGTGAAGCACCACGTTTTGCTCTTCACGTTTCATGCAACTCGCTTCCTCACGAACGCCGAGGGATGCACACGAGGGCGGACACTACAGGATCGCGCCAGACCTGGCCCTGGTGCTGCCGTGCTCGAGCAGGGTTGTGCTGATTGCGAAGTGTCCATGCTAGCCCGCGTTGGGCTGCTAACCTGGTCCTATTGCTGTGAACACAATGGCTCAAAGAAAGTTCAGATACGGCATTCCGTAAGCATCGGACGGAAAGAGACGCCGCTCACCAGCAAGACCTGTCCGCTGCTTGCACTGATGCCCCGTGGCGTCTTCAGCAGTAGCTAGGTTCCAAGTGGAGTCGCCGTTACAGCTCGTCAAGTCTACGACGACTAGTCCAACCCTTCGGTAGCCTGTGGCAGAAACCAGGCGTGACAAAACTTTATTGGAATTCTGCGCCGCAGCCTGAGTTTATCCACCAGGACACGAGGCAGCTATTTCTAGCAGAGCAAAGTCTCAGGACGATGGATCGAGGTCTTGAGGCTTGGCAGCATACGCCCCTGCACTGCAGCTACCTGCAGCTACCCCATGGAACATCACTTAATGATCGGGATCTTCTCAAATATGAGCCCCGGAAGTCTCAAGTCGCGTCCTTCCAGACTCGCGAGCTACTCAAGTAGAATTCATCGACATCTGTCTCCGCTAAATCGCATCAGCTCCACCATGCTTACGTCTGGGGGCTTCTGGGCGCGTCTCTCTGCATGTGAGACGACGTTGTACCGGATATACGTGTGTAGATCCATTACAATCGAAGCCGGCTCCCTTGCATCGCATGCGCGTACAATGATGTTGCCCACCAGCCCATGCACGTGACTGTAGGCGCGAAAGGCGTCGTGGGTGCGAGTGCCAGTGATGCGGCGTGGCACAGCAGATCGCGAAAGTGAATTGACTTTGGCCAGGGTATGCGTTCTCACGTGATGATAGCGCTGGCGGCCGTGCCCTCGGAATCTTTAGCGGCTTTGACGCGATCACCTCCAGCCATGCCAATTCCACACCTCCACCGCCTGTACTGAATCCTCACTTTTGGCGACTAACATGCCCGCCAGATCGGGCACGTCGTCCTCCAGCATGAACACGGCAGCTTCCTTTACTTCCAGCTTTCTGGATGGCGGTTCTCCATCACGCCAATCGCCCAGCAGAAAGTCGTCCCATAAGCCTCAGAGGTCCATTGTTCGCGATCCATACGACAGCCCCGGACGGCAGCTCGCCATTGAATTCAACCTGCGCCTCAGCATTTCAGATCGCGACTTCAATGAGCGTCTGGACCAAGCAGCCGCCGAGCGCGCCCGGCTCCATGAAGAGCAACTCGCGAGAGCTGCCGAAGAGCACAAAAGAGTCCTCCAGAGCGCTGAGCTGGAGGTGCAGAGAATCACCCTAGAAGAAGAGCGCGCACAAGCTCGGAGACTAGAAGCGCAACACCAGGAAATCGAACGACTCAAGCGCGAAAAGGCACAGCAAGAAGCCGAGGCTCAGCGAAGGGCGCTGGAGGTCAAACAGCGCGAGGCCGAGGCAGCGCGACAGGCTCAAGAACACCAAAGACAGCTTGAGGCAGCAGAGGCTCGGATCAAGGCTCAGCAGGAGCAGGACGCTGCCGCCGAGAGGCAGAAGAAGGAGAAGGAAGAGGCGGATCGCAAGGCAAAGGAGGCACAAGACGCGGCAGCAAGGGCGCAAGCACAGCAGACGCCCCAGATCCAAGCACCACAGCCCACCCAGGTCGCTGCTCCCATCGCTGCACCTGCACCAACTGCTATAACAACAACACCCTCCTCAAGCTCGCGAGCGACCGCAGCCAACGTCAACCAGATCCATGCCAAATATCTGGAGCTTCATTCCCGCATGAAGCAATTCCGGGTCGCCTTCGCAAACGAGCATAAGCAGAAGAACAACCCGCTCAAAGAGAAGGTGGGCGACACTCGACGCAACATCCGCCTGAGACTCGGCCAGATCAACACCGACCGGAAGGCCAGCGTGGCTGCTATCAAGAGGCTGCGCGAGGACTCGTTCAACATTGCACTGAGCACCCCAGGACCCATGATTGACATCCGCCCTTTCATCATATCGCACGAGATACCGCCGCTTGCGAACGAAGACGAGGCAAAATACCCAGCCTTCCTCCTCTACATGTGGATATGTTTCGAGAAGTCTGTTTTGAAGCAGTTTGACAAGGAGGCTGCAGGCTCGGACGGTCGTACCATCCAAGAGATCGGTCTTATCGCTGCAAGTCTCCTTGCCGACCAGCGATACATGTGGAAAGGTATTCCTCTCACCGACATCGTCCTCGCGAAGCTACACCGCGTCTGCCCAATCCTCTTCGGCGTGCATGGCAGGATGGATACTGCCGAAGGCCGCATTCGTCTCGGATGGATCAAGAGCTCCGACTCCGAGGGTGAGTACAGTCAACGTATGCGTGGCTTCGGCGCCGGTTTTGCTGCTCTATCTCTGCGCTCGTTCAACGCTAAAGCGCCTGCCGTGCCAATGTCCGATTACTGGCGCGCGATTGCGTCAATTTGTAACACGCCCAGTGAAGATCTTTGGCCCGGACACTTTTCCCTCATCCATGGATTGACCAAGGATTATTACAAGAAGTTCCTCACTTTCTACGGCGCTCCAGCGCGAGCTGTCCTACGTCGCGCGACCATTGATCTCCCTGCGCGTGCACCGCCACGGTGCAAGGATGCGGCGGGTACAGTAGCCGTGTTGCCCCTGGGCTGGGAGAAGGACGGCATTAACCTAAATTAAGAGAAGGAAGCGTGTGGGTAATAGATCAAGAAAGTCGGGGTCAATGACCAAGGAAAAACTTCACACGGTTTGCCTCGTGTCGTCAGCATTTAGAATCACATCTGGGTTGCATGAATCGGCGTTTCTCTCTCTTCTTAACATCAACATGAAATGGATGACATGGGTCACATATAACGCACAATGGAACAAAACTTTTACACAAGGACTGTAATCGAATTTGTCCGGGATCGTACATGGCCTCGCTATCTTATTCGTCTCGGTCATTCAAATTATCTCATAGACTACATTGCACCCGAGCCTACAGCGTTGTTCTCAAAGCATCTTTCCGATGTCCGTGTCTACGATGAACACGTAGACTAAAAGGTACCCTGTGTGCTAGTCCTTAACGTGATCGGATCCGTCATACCTCATGCTGGAGTCATAGCTTCTTACCGGGTCGGCAAGAGGGGGCAGGGGAGGGAAGAGCGGTTAGCGCTTACGAGACTTGTTTGGGTTATGCTTGTGCTCAGGCTTGGGCTTGTCTTCGACCTTCTCCTTCTTCTCCTTTGGGGGATCTACACGATAGCCCGTGACCGACTTGAGCAACTCATCACGAATCATCTTGGGAGTCCACGTATCATCAACAGGGAGCAGGATCCAAGCTACACTACCAGGAGCAAGCTTCTGCACCGACCGCTTCGGATTACCAAAGTTGACCTGGACCTGAAGGTTGAAGCGGATACCAGCCTCCTTGTTGTCATCGTCCGAGGTGTAGTTCTGCATGTCTAGACGATAGCCAGTGTCAGAGAAGACATTGGCACCTGGAGAGCCAAAGGTACCGGTCAGCTTGCTGTCAGGAATGGACTCGATGAACTCCTTGATATGGTTTTCTGGTGAACCGCGAGGCATCTTGGATGTTGTTAGAACGTCTGAAACTTCTTCGAACGTCGGGATATTAGGTAGTTGAGGACCTGTGGAGAGTTGTGAGTGGGTGCGTGGATGAGGATGAGAAGAAAGCATGGGAAGAGGTAATAAATAACAAGGAGGCGTGGAGAAGCGTGAATTCTCGAAGAGACAATGCTCATGAGCACTGTGAGAGAGGTGGGTGATCTCAAGGCTGAAGGCAGTTCGCAGTGAAGGTCAACCGAGCTTGCAGTGGGTGAAGTATTCCCATCACTGTGCTGATGAGCCGTTTGTTGTCACAATGTACCCGTCAGGCTATTTTGTCGCATTGCACTTTTTTTTTTATGAAGGATAAACTATGGGCCTCTGTTATTGCACAACGTTTGTCGAGGCGCCAGCACAACACTCTTTGATTACGGGCTTCCACTCACATAAAGACTTCCCCACCTGAAAGAAACTTCTCTACACCCACGACTCGATTTTACAAACATCGCAACTTCTACATCAACAACACTATCACCAGACATGTTCACTCCACCCACCAACACATTCCCTCAGCCTGGCCTTGAGTGGAGCTACGAAGACGAACTCTTCGGCCCTGAGCCAACCTGGACTGTAGAGCCCGATGTTGAGGTCATTCGTAAGATTTTTCAGCGCGAATTCAACATTCCTGAAGATTCGCAGTGCGACGTTGAGTTCCTTGCCGAGGGCTCCCTCAACAAGGTCTACAAAGTGCAATGCAGCAATAGCAACGCTTACATCATGCGTGTCACTCTCCCGGTCCACCCACGCTTCAAGACTCAGTGTGAAGTGGCAACAATCGACTTCGTCAGCCAACACACCGACCTTCCGATTGCCAAGGTGCTCAAGCACGATGCGAGCTTTGACAATGAACTCGGCTTCGAATGGATGATTCAGGAATTTGTACCTGGCGAGTCCATGGAGAAGGCCTGGCAGAAGACTAGCATAGAGCAGAAGGAGGTTTTGGTACGCAAGATCGTCGCCTATCTGGCCCGCCTGTTCGAGCAGCGTTTCGATCGCATTGGCGGCTTGTACCAGACGGATCCTTCCAAACTGCCTCCGCTTCTGGAATGGAACCCTGCAATGATGCCACTGCTCGTTGCCCCTGCCGCCGACCCCTTTTACGATCTCGGCGAAGTCGTCTCGCTGTCACTCTTCATCAGCGACCATCTTTCACACACCAGCTCGCGCGGCCCATACACTTCCAGCCGCTCATGGCTCACCACACGCATCCAGCTGTACATCGAAGATGCGCTCAAAGTCCTAACCGACATCACTCTCGACGCAGACGACTACGACCGCAAAGCGGCTTCCGCCGTCATGAACATGGGCATGCGCCTGCTGATGCTTCTCCCTAAGGTCTTCCCGTCCGAGGACGAAGATTCCTTCATCATCCACAACTCCGACCTCGACATCCAGAACATCCTCGTCGACACCGATGGGCATCTCACCGGCGTCATTGACTGGGAGAACATCCATACCTCCCCGCTCTGGTACGCGTGCCAGCTTCCCAAGTTCCTCTGCGGACAGACACTACATGACGCCCCTGTTCAGGCGGACTTTATGATCCAGGGCGATGGCGACGAGAATGAGTTGGTTCTCGACGACATGTACTGGTATCGTCTGCGCCAGCATGATCAGACGAAGCTGCGCAAGGTCTTCTTCGAGGAGATGGAGCGGGTTTGTCCTGAGTGGGTTCGTGTCTTTGAGGGGAGCACGAAACAGGCGGATTTCGAGCTGGCTGTCAATAACATTGATAATGAGCTTTGCTGCAGTATTATTCTTACTTGGATCGAGGGCATGATGGAGGATGAGGAGCCGACTAGCCTGCGAGACATCTTTAGGCGCTAGGTGGGTATTTTCGGGTCTTTTGGTCTTCTGAGCTCTTGATGTAGGCGTTGACGTAGCGGTTCCGTGCGCACATATGAATGTATACGGACTAGATGATTATCAATACAAATACTTTCTTGAAAACCTGTGTACTAATACCTAGGTATCTTGCGTGCATCCATGGGTCACGCAAACCTCGCTGTGCCGCAAAGTTTAAAAGGTACTTCGGATTTAAAAATCTATACTTCTACGCATGCCTTGTTATTTTGCTGAATTACACGAGAGTCGTGTTCTATAAGCCTTTTCATAGATATAGCGCCTTCTCTATACGAAAATTACGTAGTCATTATCCTGTACGCGCTTATCTAGGAAGAGTCTTTCTAAAGCACTAGAAATGCTATCGCTATTAGATTATCTGAAATAAAGCCCCGTTATCTGTTGTATTTATAGACAACCTTATATAAGCCTTTTCAGCCTTGCTAAAGGCTGAAAAGTCGTTGCAAGCTCTGAGATTAATGCAGCGTTTAGATTCAGCGTGATCGTCACCTTGCTCAGTACTTTGCTAGGAAGCGCCTTCGGTGTATAGCTAGTGTAATACAGTCCGCGAGGCTGTACCTTAACGTAATTTTCAAGATGTCAACAGTTATGCCAAGCCTGTGGTTCCAACAGACTGTGGCTAATTTTGTCAGGCAAAATTTAGCTCACGTGATATTTCAGCATTTGGTTATCCGGTTATGACACAAGGGTTCCGGTCTACAGCATATTGGCTGTTGCGAGATCATGCGTTGTCAGTTTTGCCCAGCCAGCCTCACGTCACGGCGCAGGCAGGCTGCGCCCCTGCCCTATATGTTAGGGACGCAGCCTGCCCCAACAACGAGAAGACCAGTCTTCCTTACATCTGACTGAGAAAACCATCACCTCCAACTTGCAAGAATACTAGTAGCTACGATCTCCACGCCTTACATGAGTGTGCCATTGTGCGCCGTCGATTTCCTCAGCCTGCTTCGAGGCCCCGAAACCCCCTTCTACCGTTCGCGCAGACAAATACATACAAGACCCGATGCGACTGCTGTACACCGCAAGCGACGGGAAGCTTCTGTGGACGAAGGACATTATACGCAGCGAGGAAATTCCTCCCTATGCGATCCTCTCGCACACTTGGGGGGAGCAGGAGGTGGTATTTGATGATCTGAAGAGCCTTGATAGTGTAAAGGACGTTGATGCACAGAAAGAAATCTAGTTGAGAACAAGATCCGCTTCTGCGCACAACAGGCAGAGCGTGACGGTCTAGAACATTTCTGGGTTGACACCTGCTGCATCGACAAATCAAACAGCCAAGAACTTCAAGAAGCAATTAACTCTATGTTCAGCTGGTATCAGAACGCAAAAAAGTGTTACGTTTACCTTTCAGACGTCGAGTACAACACTCCTGATGCGGAAAGTGAATCAAGCCCGAGATGGAAGCCGGCCTTCAGGAAGAGCAAGTGGTTCAATAGAGGTTGGACACTCCAGGAACTGCTTGCGCCTGCATCGGTTGTATTCTATTCGAAAGAGGGAGACCTGCTAGGGGACAAACAGTCTCTAAAAGACACTATCCATGAGATCACCGGAATACCTATCGAAGCTCTGCAAGGGAGTCCATTAACCGACTTTAGCGTGGCCGAACGCTTTTCATGGACAGAGTATCGTGAGACAACACGCGAAGAAGACGCCGCATACTGTCTGCTAGGCATCTTTGGCATCTGTATGACACTACGATATACGGAAGGCAAAGATAGGGCAATTACACGACTGCGGCAAAAGGTACAAAGGCCTATAAAAGACATCGAAGAGAGGTTTAGCAAGATCTGCAGCTGGCTTTCGGCGCCTGACCCATCTACGAACTACCACAAAGCGCACAAGCAGCGGCAGGCTGAGACTGGGCTCTGGCTGCTGGAAAGCGCAAAGTTCACTAAATGGAAGGAGAGTGCAGCATCGCGACTGTGGCTGTACGGGATTCCAGGCTGTGGAAAGACTATCCTGAGCTCTACTATCATCCAGCATCTGATACATCATTGCGATGATGACGTTCGTGTAGTGACAGCATACTTCTACTTCGACTTCAATGATGCACAAAAGCAGGATGCAGAGCTAATGCTGCGCTCGTTGCTCTGCCAGCTCCTGCAGCGTTCTTTGACGATACCCAAGGGCGTTGACGCGTTGTTTTCGTCCTGCGAGAATGGGCAACGGCAACCGTCATTGGATGCACTTTTAGAGGTAACGCGGCAGGCGATGCAAGAGTTCGCGTACGTCTACGTCGTTGTCGATGCTCTCGACGAATGCACGCAGCGCTCTGAGCTGATGGACATGCTCGAAACGGTGGCTGGATGGCGGCTTGACAACCTGCATCTGCTTATGACCAGCCGAAAAGAGCGGGATATTGAGACATCCTTAGAGAGTTACGTCGGTGAAGAGGCCACTGTCTGTCTTCAGACAGATGTAGTTGATCAGGACATACAACGATACGTTCGACAAAGGCTGCGTGTTAACAAGGGCTTGGCAAAATGGAACAAAGACGCTGCTATTAGACAAGAGATTGAGACTGCAATGATGCGCGGAGCTTGCGGGATGTACGTGGTTCTTCCCAGTTCTTTACAAAGTTAAAGCTGACAATAGGGCAGGTTTCGGTGGGCTGCATGCCAGCTGGACACACTTGAAAAGTGTTGCAATCGAGCGATGCTGCGCAAGTCTCTTGCCACTTTGCCGCGAACGTTAGACCAGACATACGACCGCATTCTCTTCACGATAAGCGAGGAATATTCTGAGTATGCGATGCGCATCCTCCAATGGCTGACGTTTTCTGCGCGGCCGCTGTCCGTCGAGGAGATGGCTGAAGTCGTCGCTATCGACGTGGCACGCGACCCAGCGTTCGACCGTGACGAGGTGCTAGAAGACCCGCTAGAAGTGCTGAACATTTGCTCGAGTCTAGTCACTATTACAAGGAGTGAAGCGGATGGAACATCAAGGCCTGCTCAACAGATCATCGCTCTAGCACACTACTCAGTCCAGGAGTACCTTGTGTCGGACAGGATCAAGCAAGGATCAGCAAAGCAGTACAGTATGCAAGAGGCCGAATGTCACAATGCGATAACGAAAGGCTCTTTGAAGATACGATAATGCAGCTCCAGCAACCATTATCCGAAGAAGCCTTACAGATGTCGGCGCTGGCACGGTATGCGGCAGAATTCTGGAGCAACCATTTTCGGAAGATGGGAGAGAAGGTGGAAGGACTGTGTCAGCTAGCGATGGATCTATATGTCAGTTAAAACCCCCGCGTATCTTACCTGGGTTCAGCTATATAATCCGGACTATCCTTGGATGAAGCTTAATTTGGAAAAAGGTCTGGACAGCATAGCCGCGCCGCTTTACTATGCAGCGCTTTTAGACCTGAATACGATTACGAGAATGTTACTGGACCAAGGCGCTGAGGTTAACAAACAAGGCGGACGCTACGGCAACGCACTCCACGCAGCTTCCTTGAGAGGCCACAAGCGTATAGTCCAGATACTGATTAAAGCAGGCGCTGAGGTTGATGCACAGAATGGAGACTACGGTAACGCACTGCAGGGCAGCTTCATCTGAAGGCCACGAGCTAATAGTCAAGATGCTGCTCGACAACAAGGCCAATATCAACGCGCAAGGTGGCAAATATAGCAATGCGCTCCAGGCAGCTGCAGCTGCAGGTCACCAAGCAATAGTACAGCTGCTTCTTGATAACGGTGCGGATGTCAACAGACAGGGTGGTCTCTATGGCAACGCTCTAAATGCGGCTGCAGCTGAGTGTCATGCAACCATCGTCAAGCTCTTACTCGAGAATGCTGCCGAGATCTCGCGACACGATGACCAAGGGAAGAGTGTTCTGCATCATGCTACGAACAGCGCGTATTGCACTCACACTCTCGTCGAGTTTCTGCTCTCACAAGGTGCTCCGGCAAACACGATCGACATGGAGAACATGACTCCACTACATTACAGCGTCAAGCTCGGCCACGAACGCATAGCAGGATTGCTTCTTGACAACGGGGTGTCCATTGATGCCGGTGTTCATCGAAAGACATGTTCTCGGAACACCGTCAAGACCGACCCCTCTTGCCGGATGTCGATTCCAGAGTCCAAGCCCGATATCTCCTGTATTTCAGCTGGTCTAACGCCTTTACACTTCGCTGCCTTGGCTGGCAATTCGGTCATGACCAAGTTCCTGCTGAAGCGTGGCGCTGATCCGAACGCTCTGTCCGAATACAACGAGTCCCCGATGCATCTCACGTTACGTAAGACCCTGCACGGACCAAAGTATGCCGACGATTGGACCAACCAGGACTGGAGGGTAGAAAATTTGTTAGATTTCCTGGACTTTGAAGACGAGACCGATGCAATTCATGCGGACATAAGAACGCATCGTGAAGGCGTGCTCGATGCAATGTTCGCAGATGTTAGAACCAGTTTGACGATCAGAGACCATCACCATGACCACCCTTTGCACTGCGTCGAGTATGGGAAATTTGGAAGTGTGGAGATGGTCGAGAAACTAGTGTCTAGAGGAGCAAATCCGTTCGAAAGGAACATGAAGCAGCAGAGCGCACTGCATCTTGCTAGTCAAGCTGGCAACCACGACGCGGTCGCTGTTCTACTTTCCCTTGGAGTTGAACTTGCCTTGACGGACTCTGAGGGACTCCATGCTCTTCACCACGCCGCACGGAGTGGAAACCATCAAACAATCAATATCCTTCTAGAAACAGCTATGGCAACAAGACCAAGCTTACTGGTGTCGAAGGACACTTTGGGTAGAAACTCGCTCCACCACCTGTTGTCTACGACCTCTAGGGTTCAGCATGAGACATTACAGTTGATGCTCGACAAGGGGATAGATGGTTCAGAGTTGGATGCATCTGGCAACTCACCGTTGGCAAGCTACTTCAAAGGACATTGGTTGGGACCTAATGTGAACATCTGCCAACAATTGCTTTTGGTCAAAGGAAGCTCTTTGTTTGTTGACAGAAAAGGACAAAACCTTGGACACTTATGCGCTTCGACTTTGAGATGCAGCGTTCGAGTTTTCGAAACCCTGAGGGAACACGGTGTTGATCTGACACAAAAAGACTTACAAAGCAGGACACTATTGCACTGTGCTGCGTTAAGAGGATCCATTACCGAAGAATCCCTGCATTACCTTCTCCATGTTATCGGGGTTGAGATTAATGCAGAGGACGCGCTCTGGAAAAACAGCGTTACAGCATGCAACAGAGATGGCATCGAAAGACCGCAACCCACGAATATTCGATCCTAGACGTTGGGACAGAAGCGAGAAGCTTTTGTCGAAATCAGATGTCAGTCAAGTACCTTCAAGAGCTATAGAGGGCTAGATATAGCTATTTTTGTTGTGTTTTCCATCCATGTTATAGACGTTCTCCGGCAAGACGTCTGACCTACAGTGTTCCTCTTTGGTCACATCGAACCCAATGTACCACCCTTTCACATATACTATTACCATGGCGCTCCTGCGGCATATCTGAGTGCCCGTTCTCAAATCAGTGGCTAAAGGCTAGCTGGCTGAAGAAGGAAGTCTTGATTCGAAGGACTGGCGCGTATCTTGTACAGCTATTCGGAAAGCAATTTAGTAGTATGGGGAACATCTTCGCCACATACAATCTTCAACAACTGCCTACCGCACAAATTCCTAACACCACACTTCTCGGCTCAGAATTTCGCTGCAGCGATACTGGAACCTGTCTGAGTGAGATAGTCTCTGTGCCATTCTTCAGCGACAAACTCCTCCAAGCCAACGTTGAACGCGGGCCCTTCAAGAACAGCTGTGCCTAGCTTGCCGCTCAGCTTCAACTATACATGAAGGGCGCCGACGATCCAATCCAATACGAGGGTTCAGAAAGCGACTCGGATGACGAGCTCGATGAGTTGACTACTCCCGAGGCCGTTCAATCGCGTGCAAATCGCTTGATCGCCCTTCTTCCTAAAGTCTTCTCTAAAGAAGTTGCTGAGGAGTTTGTTCTGCATCACGGTGATTTGAACGAAACCAACATCATGGTCGACCACCTCAACCACGAGATCACAGGTGTCATCGACTGGAAATCTGATCAAACTGTGCCTCTTTGGCAAGCATGCCAGAGATTCCTAAGTTCTTGGACACCATTTTCGTGCGCAACAACGTCCCTGTGCCCGAAACGTACTCCAAAGACGAAGCAAGGCGATGGTACATTCATCACCGATGACTCGTACTTTGCGCATCGCCATGAATACGAGAAGGCGTAGCTGAGGCGCTTCTTTTTGGAAGAAATGGCACGTGTTTGTCCAGGACTTCATGCATGGCCGCAACCTTGCAGACGCTTGGAAGACCATGAGCTGACTAAAGAAAGAGGTTCTTGTACGCAACATCGTCAGCTACTTTGTGCAGCTGTTCAATAAGCTCCACTGAAACTGAGGGCTTCTGTCAGGGCCGATTTATCTCTTTGCCTTTCTTTTGGGGCAAGCACCTCTCCTGCGACGTCACTCGTGGCCCTTTCACCAATAGCCGAGATTGGTTAGCGGCATAGCTGCAACTTCACCTCATCGATCTAGACGAAGAGCCAAACCCAGACGCAGACTCGGACTCGGGCTCGGACTCTGATTTTAAGGACCTTTAAAATACTGATGAGGCTGTCAAGCATCGCGCAGCTCACCTCATAGCCGTACTAGCTAAGCTGTTTCCTGAAGACGAGGCGGAAGAGTTTGTGCTGCGTTATCATCACCTGACCCAAGGTAACATCCTCCTCGACTCGGATGATAATATTTCTGGGATCATCGACTGGAACTGTATCCACACTGTCCCACTCTACCTGGCCTGTCAAAAGCCCGAGTTCCTCGACGCCCCCATGGACCGATCGGTCTGGCCCGATCCCGCAAACTACGCTCGCGATACACTCGACGACGGTACAGTGGAGATCAACGAGATGTACTACCGCCACCTAGAAGAGTACCAGAACCAGCGTCTTCGGTAGTTCTTCCTGCAGGAGATGGGCCGCCAGTGTCCCGAGTGGATCACCTGGCACAAGCTCGGTAAGCTCAAATCTGGATTGGAGGACTGTGTAGCTTCTTTCGGCACTACATTCGGCTCACGGGATATTGACGAGTGGCTGGACAATATGAAGAAGAAAGGTAGGAGGCGTAGCTTACAGGAGATTCGTCGAGTGTGTCAGCATTGTCTCAATGCTCCACAGACGTACAGAAGCCCACTGGACAGCAATGCCGAGTGAGTTTCTGACGAAGGCTCAGACAGGGACAGTGAGTCTGCTTGGGAAACTACTTCTGACTCCTCATTTGGATCTACGACTGTGCCTGTTTTTTCTAGATCACTAGTTTAAGGTACCTGTGGTGCCAGTAGGCGAGCAGCTTGCAATGTAGCTATGTAATTTTCTCTAGATATCGCCGTTTCAAAATAACAACGCGTAAATGTACCAATCATTCGTTCATGTGATATCATGCTTTGATTGTCCGAGCACTTCACCCGTGACCAATGTATACCAAGAATAATCAACAACTCAGCAATGACTCCAGCACCATATTTCCAATCTCCCTGCCGATAAAACCACCACACTTCTATTATGCCTGTGCACGAAAAAGTCCAATTCCAAAACCACCGCCAACGCCACCACGTGGGAAGCGGTGAAGTACAATGCGGCTCGGTGCAATCACTCCTTTCACTCGACGTCCCTATTCCCCGGTAACTTTTGATCCGTAAGATGCGGCTCGGCGTCTCTCGGTTAGATGTGCGATCTCCCCATGAGTCAAGATGGCGTCGGCATCGACTCCGCGATCCCGCAATGGCGCACCCATGGAGGGATCTGCAGATCCGTCTGATCGTCCGCTGGATTGCGCGCAGGACTACCGTGTCGTGGAAATAGGGTGCGGGAGATGTGTGGTGTAGATCTCTTATGATATGCCGAAGTGAGTGAAGAACTAGATTTTCCGTAGGAGATTCAGTTGCGTTTGCGATGTACATGGGAACACCAACACGGTCTCCACACGCCTGCCGCCGTTAAACTCTGAGCGGCCCACACGGGTCCAAGATGGAGTCGAGCCGCGGCTCCTCGGACTCGGAACATGTCCGAGGCGTGGTTGGCTAGTGGAGATACCCATATCAACGGCATGCTACTTGCAGAAAAGCCGCTTCGAGAACGCCATTACACCCCGAGAATAGCAAGAAAGGACGCTTCGACAACGCCATTGAAAGAATTAGCCCCACAACATGCACTCATGCCGACACGAACCTCCTCCAACGCCATTGATGGACCTAGTCTCCAAGGCTGTTGAACGCTTCGTCGAAATGGAAGCCCCACAATGTGCACTCATGCCAACTTGGACCTCGAAGAAAACTGCAGCTTACGCCCATTTCATGTACTCTATACTGTGAGTAAGCCTTACGACGGTTGTAAGCGCACCTAAATTACCTCCTTGCACTGCCAAACGGACGATCCAGTTCACCCGTCCGGCTAGAATCGACAATCTCACCGGATCTAAAGTCCACATGCATGGCAATCCATCAAACCCGCATGCCCAGCCCCATCCCCTAGAACAAAGACATCATGCAGGATTCCTAAGCCTACTCTCAACACGGCAGGTACGTCTCTTGTTGACATGTTCGAGCAACCACATTTCCAACCAGTCCCATCGCCCGGGGACCTGGAGCCATGACTCCGTACGACCAACATCTACCAGCCCAACGCAACGCGGCTCTTGACCTCGTGGCAATTCCACTCCACATGGCCCGGCGGCTGCGCAGGTGTACTACGATGTCCCGTCTGCAAGTGGCGTAGACGCGATTTTACCCGGCTCGAATCAAGATGCTGAACAACAGCCACAGATTGGTGTGTTACCAGCGGGCCGGTACCGACGGGCGTTTTAGCATCTGCTTGCTTTACTGGATTGGGGAGTTGGTGCCTGTCTGCTTTACTGGATAGGGGATTGGTGCCTATGTGGCGATGAGAGGACCCTGGTCAAAGACTGGGTAGACTATGTCGCGTGGAGCCATGTGGGAAGAGACTAGAATGCGTCGCGTGGAAGCCATGGAACGTGGGTCAGGGTAGTATGTTTGATAGATTAATGTCAGTGCCGGGCGTATGTGCACTACTACTAGGGGATCTAAAGCGAGGATAGACGACTTCTCAGTATCTATATAAGTTGCTGAAGCCTGGAGTGCCTTTGTTTACTCCAGTCCAGATTCATATCATACATCCAATATGGGTCGGTTTTCATTATTTGCACCTTTGCTTTTGGCCGCCAATGGCGTGCTGGCTGCGCCGCCGCCGCCGCCGTGGATGGGTGAGGTGAAGAAGGTCGATGGTGTAAATTACCAGTGCAAGTGTTATAGCGACAATGCTTGCTGGCCGACGAACAAGGATTGGGATAGGCTCAACAAGACGAGCAATGGTGCGCTGCAGGTTGCGATTCCTCCGGGTGCCGTGTGCCACAAGGAGTTTGGCAACATGACGAGCGTGTACGATGCGGCAAAGTGTGCGGATACGCAGGCGAATTGGTCCAGCGAGCAATGGCTGTACGTATCTGATTGAGTGTAGTAAGACGTTAGGCTGACCATTTGAACCAGGACCGATCACCCCATCGCAGCCCTCTGGCCGTACGGCACGAACAGCACTTGTTTACCGACATCCGACCCTTCTGAGCCATGCACTCGCGGCTTCTACGGAAACTACGTGATCGTGGCGAAGACTAAGGATCAGATCAAAGCTGGCGTCGACTTTGCACGGGAGAGAAACCTGCGTCTTATTATCCGAAACACTGGCCACGATTTCATGGGCCGTTCCACTGGATTCGGATCGTTGATTATCAACACCCACAGCTTTAAGGACGTTAAGTTCGTGAAGAAATACAGCGGACCTGGCGATTGGAGCGGCAGTGCTGCGGTTGTTGGAGCTGGTGTTCAGGGACGTGAGTTGTACCGCCAGGCTTTTGCACAAACGCCAAAGGTTGTCATAGTTGGTGGCGAGTGTCCTGTAAGTTCGGCCATTATAAGACGTGTATGCATCTCTAACACACATAGACTGTTGGCTGGGCCGGTGGCTACGTTCAGGGAGGAGGCCATGGTCCTCTGTCCGGCATTTACGGCATGGGCGCGGATAACGTCCTCTCTTTTGACGCCATCACCGCCGACGGCAAGTACGTGACTGCCAACGCAAAAGATAACACGGATCTTTTCTGGGCGCTGAGGGGCGGCGGTCCCAGCACGTTCGCTGTCGTCACCTCGATCACTGTCAAGACGTTCCCTGAAGTCCCAACGGCTGGAACCATCCTCAACATCAACTCGACCCACACCAACGATACAGCGCTCTTCACAAAGGCTTTCGGGATTTTCCACAACCTCGCAAACCACTATGCTGATAATGGCATGTTCGTGTACTTCGAACTCGGCCCTGGTCCTGGACGCCTTCACGTTGCACCGTTCGTCGGACCCAACATGGACGAGGCGAAACTCAAGACTGTCTTGCAACCACTGTATGACCAGTTAGACGCTGCCCAGGTGCCATATGACACCCATACCAAGTCGTTCCCCACATTCTTCGAGTTCTACATCGACATGTTCGAGGATGAACCGCCAAACCAGCAGTCCATCGTTGGAGGACGTCTCTTCACCCAGCAAGACATCACAGACCACGGAGACGGAATCGCCGATGCGCTCGTCAAGGCCACTCTGCCCGAGCCTACACAACTTGGGTTCAATGTCGGTCACATTGTCAACCCCGGCCACGCGTATGCCAAGGTCGACAACGCCATCCACCCCAAGTGGCGCAACGCCAGCTCTTTCGTCATCACCAACATGATCATGACCGGCACCGAGCCCTGGGCCGTCAAGAAGGAGCGCGAGAACTACAACACGAATGTGCTTGGCAAGACGTTGAGGGACGTGTCGCCGAACGGTGCGAGCTACGTCAACGAGGGTGATTTGTACGAGCCAAACTGGCAGGAGGCGTACTGGGGATCAAATTATGCGCGTCTTTTGAAGCTTCGCCAGAAGTTTGATCCCAATGGCGTTTTCTATACGCAGACTACACCGGGCACGGAGAGCTGGAGTGTAATTGACTACGGTACCAAGCTGTGCAAGAAGTCGTAGATTGGACTGTTCTCTTTAGCTTTCAAACAATAGTAATTCATGTGTTCGTATTCATGTTTATTGATGTTTCTCGCGGTATCCGTGCTTTCAATAGCGCCTTACAGCATGCTCGGCCTATGAGGTCGTGGCATAATTTATATGCAGCAGCGGTAGACAGCGAATAAGTTGCACAGCGTCGGGTAACATGCTGGTTTGTGTTTCACAGATTGACGTGGGAAGTGTGGAGAAGCGCAGAGGCGGCAGCGGGAACGATGACGAAACGCTCCCGTTCCCCGCTAGTAGACGATTAGTCCGTTAGGTCAGGGACGCGGCGATTTCACGGTGCCTTCACAAGCCAAACTGATATCCTCCGCACCAGGCCTCATCCCAAACAATCCCTCGGCCGACACTCCGGCACTCCCTATCGCCTACAGCATCCGAATCGCCTGCTGCGAATTGCGCGACCGCATCCACACAGCCCAATCCAGATATCTCACGTTCCTTTCGGCATTCCGGCACGCCGCGCACAAGGCACCTACGAAAGCAGCCAAAACGTCACTTTCCCCGGCTCGTCCGGACTACATCGCGAGCGCTGATGCTCCCCGCATGCTGAACAACCTCCCCAACCATACTTGATGTCGATTGAATGCCTCCCGTGCTGAACCCCTTCTTACGGGCCTTCTTCCGTAGTGCACTCCCCAGCCAGTGCCAGCCGGCTCAACACCACGTATGCGCTCGAGATAGCTATGGAGATAGACGCAGACACTGACTATATGCGTGCAGGTCCTTCTCGTGCCCACAACCGAAGTCCTCCTCACCTCCCGCGACAAGGAAACGAACACACTATACGCTGATTTAAGCGGCTCTGAGGACTTCCTAGCCAGTCATGTCCTGCGAGTCCCGGGTGGCGTGGGCCCGAACAACCATGTCAAGGACGCAGGGAGCTTCAGAGAGACCAGAGGAAAGGCGAAGCAGTTCACAACAGCGAATGGGCGGACGGTAATCGTCAAAGACGCCTTCATATACAGTAACAAAGGTGTGCAGACGTGTGCAGCCTTTACATGGGACGACAGGACTTACAAGATACAGGTTTCAAGACACTGAACCAGGCACAGCTCTTGGCCGACACCATCTTCTACCCCGACACGTTCGACGCGCAGCCATGGCTTGTATACTACATCTCCAAGCCGCTCATCGGGACGTGGGAGGCGAGTCCCATCATACCGGCGACGCTAGAGGCCAAGAAGGAAGTGGTTGCGATACAAGTGGCGGGATCGAGCTCTGCTGCAGGACTCAACTCGGGCATGCCGCGCAAGAAGGAAGTCAAGTCCTTTAGCGACCTCCTGAACCACTTCCCCATGATCGCAAGACAGATGCAGCCAGGTTTGGAAAGGCTGTTCAAGGAATTTGGTAGAGAGCTTGAGAAGCCCTTACCCTCAACGCCATCGCGGAGCTCGCGACGATCATCTGTGAGCTCGAGGTCAATACGGTCGCGGAGAAGCGGGTCAGTATCTTCAGCGGAGACTGCACCCCTATCGATGCACAGCAGCATGTCAGGCCCGAACGGCTTCGTGTCGCAGATCGAGATTGGTGACGAGGAGGTGCAGATGCGCAACTCGCTAGAGACAGCAGTGACCGCTGCAATTGATCTATTCCAGATGGTGGATAAGCAGCAGCTTTCTCTGCTGGGCGCGACGACCGATCTTACAGGACCCATCGTGGAGCGCATGATCGAGCGGTACATCGCCGAACAAGTACACCACCGAACACTGTTCCCCCGAATATGCGAGATACGACGACTCGAAGACATCGAACTGGAGCGGCGCACACGGCAAATGGTGGACATCGATATATCGCAGGTCGGTATAGACATTGGCAATGGGCGCAAGGGTAAACAAGAGCTGGCTGTACGGCTCTCCAAGGCAGTGGACATGTTCAAGAAAATGGGCGTTGCTGGAAGTCCACAAGAAATGTTGGAGATATTACTGGGCGTCCAGAAGCACATGACGATGCCCGACTCCGAATCGACGACGAATGACCCACAGCCGAAGACAGGCAGCAACGGCGAGCAGATTTCAGAGAAGCAGGACCCCCTTCTCACGATCAACGCCGATACGCTAGTGTCTTTACTTCTAATAGTCGTTATTCGAGCCCCAGTACGGCACTTGCAAGCGCGGCTGTCGTATATGCGGCATTTCATCTTCATCGATGATGTGGAAAGCGGAGAGCTAGGATATGCGCTCAGCACTTTTGAGGCTGTTCTGTCCTATCTGTCGCAAGACGCGGGCGGTCTGCGAAAAGCAAGTCGTCGGAATAGAGCCCTCTGGCAAGCGACGAAATCGGGCGATCTTGCGACGATGCAAAGTATCCTCGAGCCTGATCGATCGTTCCACGAAAACATGTACTCCAGCTCGGAGGACGAAGACGTTCAGGAAAACCATCGTCCAGTGCGATTTGCGGCGAGCTTCTCGGATTTATCTGCACTTGAAGGGACTACAATGAACGGCGACTACGAGTCAAATAGGAGACAGCAGAATAGACCGGGGAACAAACGGCAAAATGAGGACGGTCCACTCGCACACATATTTCCCTTTCAAAGAGCCGAGACACCCCCATTGCCAGAGAGGCCGAAGATGAAGAAACGAGTTTCCATGGACACACGAAGCATGTCTAGTGGATCAATGCGATCGTTCAGGTCTCGCACGACTCTCGATTCGCACATAAGTGGCATTGAGGGCGACACGTCAATAGAGAAGCTTACAATGACCCAAGGGACCGATGGCGAATCCGTCCTGATGATGGCCGTTGAAGCTAAACAGGACAAAGCTTTACAGTATCTGCTAAGCCTGAACGAATACTATTCTCCTCGCTGGGTTCTCGATGATCATAATAACGAGGGCACTACATTGCTCAGTGCAGCAGTACAATTGGCACATGCGAAGACGACGGACACGATCCTCGCCTACGTACTGGAACATAGCGCCAGTCCAGAGGAGTTGAGGGCCCATCTCGCAAAACAGGACGCCAAAGGACGATGTGTGGCACATTATCTCTTCCATCAACCACGACTTCTCGACCGTATAGGTCACCTCCTGCCCTGGCGGCTCAAGGATAAGAATGGTCAGACACCGATCTTCGCCTTATGCAGATCCTATGACCACGACCAGTATCACGATATGGTGGACAAGGCAATATTAGCTGCGACACATGCACAGGAGGATGGACAGCCGCTACATCTCGACGAACACGTCGACAACAAAGGCAACAGCCTACTTCACATCATTACGGACCCACAGATTGCGGTCAAGCTACTCTATCGCTGCGATTCGGACGCAAACGCAACAAATGACAGGCACTTCACGCCGCTGATGGTGGCGAGCAAGTATGGCCGAACAGACATGGTTCGGGTACTGTACCAGGACCCTCGAGTAGATCTGTCCTTTAGAGATGCGCGCGGCCTCACAGCTGTGGAGCTTGCTAAAGATGATGAAGTCCGCAACAGGATCGATGATCTTGTGCTGCTCTCTAATGAACCCGGGCCTGATGGACGCACAACTACCGTAGTCAGGTCGTTCTTTGTCGAAGATGGATCAGTACGGCTTGTGCTGAAGTCCGGAGCACCTAATGGCAATGGGACAATCACTGTGACGACCTGTCGGAGGTCATCGCACGACTTCGAGAATCTAGCCAAGTGGCTTGCGCAAGAGCATCCAGCTTCATGGCTCCCGGCCATCGCCAACCTACCCTCGCCATATCTAATACCTTCAAGACCATCCCGATCGGTCTTGCGCGATATCCAGCTCAGACTTGACGCATTCCTCAAAATCCTTCTCCGCCATCCAACCTTTTCCACTCATGAAATGGTATGGGAGTTCTTCCTCGTCCCCGACATCGACACCGCCATGCTCTCCGAACGCTCAGCCCGCAAAGCCGAGCTCCGCGTCGAACGACTGCGTGAAGAATACGCACCCATCTACGACGTCCGCGAGGTCGAACTCTGTCGTGCCAGCACATGCGTGAAAACATCCGCGCCCTCCACCACGCCTCGAAATCCGTCCTCCGCCGCACGAATAAAATCCGCTCCGCATCGCTCGATCTTCACGATGCCGCCAAGATTGCCAACACCGCCATCCACTCTCTGCAATTTCCTCTCCCCGAACCACATCTCCGCGCGTACGAACGCTACATCAAATGCCTCTCGCACAGCGAAGCCAGCCCCACCGCAGGCTTCTACTACTCCATGCACGCCATCTCCAGCACCATCACATCTATCCTCGCCTCGCTCTCCCGCCCCTCCACACTCATCACCTCCATGTCCGCCACGCAAAAAGCCATCGACCGCCACAACCTCTCCGTACGCAGATCAGATCGCTGGCCCCTCGGCCTCCTTGACGATGCGCGCTCCCGCGTCCAGCGCGACGCCCAGGATAAAATGGACAAGAGCAAACTCGAGCTCGCGGACCTTGGCCGCGAACTGCGGTATACGCAGCAAGTTGTTGCCAGCGAACTTGCGAGCTGGCAGGAGAATCGCGTGGAGATGGGGCGTAAGGCGCTGAAAGATCTAGCGAGGAGGATGGTCGTGGTGGAGAAGGCGAGGCTGGAGAGCATGCGGCGCGCGGTCAGAGGGTTGGGGATTGTCAAGTCAAACGACAGCGTCGCGGGCAATGGCGTCACTGGCCCGGAGATCCAGGATGTGCGCGTCGAGCATGCGAATCCGATCCCGAGGGATGAAGAGCTGGGCGGCGAGGTTGTGCTGGGGAATGGAGAGGCGGTGGCCGATGAGTCGGTGCCCGGGGATGAAGTTGAGCAGGAATTGATGCATGCGCGAGAGGAGGAGGAGGGGGAGGGAGGGTTTGGAGGAAGAGCAAGCTCCGCCCAGCGAGGGAGATGCTGGTGCAAATGCTAGTGCAGCGATGGGGGTAGAGACGCCGTCTGGGAGTCGTAGTGACGACGCGTAGTCGTAATTCTAATCTTCTCTTGTGTATACCATTGTTACTACCAGCTGTCTAGGACAATCTGAGTCCGTGAAGAATATGTGAGCAAGATACTATGTTAAGGTATAGATGCTGCATTTTGAGGAGCCCCGTGTAGATCACAAGCGGAAGCTCATAGAGCATGACTGAAACAAGGTGTCAGAACAAGTTGATATTGTAATGTTGCGATTTATATTGTTGACCTACCTCTTCATATATAGCGGAAGGGAATGATGAAAAAAAAAGAGGTGTGGCGCTTTGGGTAGTGGTTGCTTCGGGGTCGTTGTCGCTTTGGGCATGTCATGGTCAAATCAAATGTAACTTTTCTATGCTATGTGGTACAGCCCTCGTCTGGCCTGGGCAGTTGAATACCCCGAACATACCTTGTAACGCCAGCCGCCGTGCCGCGAAATCGCAAATGTTGAAAGAGGGAACGCGCACCCCGGCGCCACTTCTCCACTCCGCAGTCGTCTCGTCCTGTCCTTCGTCTGTCGTCTGTGTCATTCTGTACTTGCGTGATCGATCCGTCTCGTCGGCGCAAGTATCGTCGTTTCGTATCGTCTCATCTCATCCTCGCCCACATCTACGGGATCTTAGATCCCCTTCTTCCCGCCCTTCCTCTCCCTCTCTCTCTTGGCATAAATCTCCCCCGTAAACGGATCCTCCCACCTCCTCGCAACCCCATACGCTACCGCCACCACACCCGTCAGCAACACCCCCGCCGGCTTCCCGAACCACAGCGCGGTGGCCAAAAAGCTCAGCGTGCTGCCGTGATACATCGGCGCCTCGCTGACATTGAACGGGAACGTCGTCACTGGCGCGTCCATCAGGATGCCGAAGTAGTCACCGAGGTACGTGCCCGTGACGCCGAGCGCGTACATGGAGGTCAGCACGAGCGTGTTGCCGGTGAGGAAGAGCGGGATGGGCAGAGTATTTGACGAGGGGGGAGAGGAGCGCGGGGGTTGGGTTGGTTGGGCCGGCGAGGGGCTTCCATTGTAGCTGGTTTAGGGGTTAGAGTGGGTGGTAGAGGGGGGTAGGTGGGGGTTGGTACAGGTAGTCGCGGAAGATGCCTAGGGAGAAGATGGTTACTGCGAGGGCGTAGCAGCCGAGGCGGGGGTTGCCGCCAAAGAGCTTGGTTATGACTTTGTTGTGGTATTCTGGGAGGGTGTTAGATGAGGTGATGTGGGCGGTTTGCTGGTAGGTATCGTACCTTGTTGCGCAGCAATACTACAGACCACGATCAGCCATGTCTACACATGTTACCATGCAAATACTCACTTCCAGAAAGTAGGATTAAACAGTATGCTCGCCGCGGACACTGCCAAGCTCGATTAGCTACCTCCAAGTCCGAAGTTCTTCTCGGAACTCACCCCACAAGCTGCGCTGATTGAAGTCAATGTAAGTACTCATTTTGGGCAACCAAAACCACGTTGTCTGCTAGAGTAAAAGACGAGAGGTGTAAAGAACTGGAGAGTTCGCGCCGCAATGTGGGGGAACGTTGCCAGCTTGCTTAACATGTGGATGTCGGCAGTTAGCGAGACGTCATAGCTTCGGAATCCTCCAACCGCGGCAAGCGGCTATTAACGCAACGTGCACGAAACAAACATCAATATTGGGCATTCGATTGCCAGTGAGAATATCATTATCTCGGTGTGAGAGAGCTAGAGCGTGTGTTACACTGTCCCTTTACCAAAGTCATGATCATGTATACCAATCCATTTCGTTCCGTTGCGCCTTCCTAGTACTGTACAAGGAAACCGTGCTATCCAACCATCTCCTCTCTACAATGCGTTACTCCGACAAGTGAAGGGTCCGCCAAATGAAGCCTGTTTGTAGCCATCAATGATGGACTGTACAGTGGCGTATGTTCCTGCAGTCAAGAACAACAAGCCAATGAGGCAAAGAACAATGTTGAAGAAGAACCCGGCATAACCACGAATGCCGCGGGTCTTCCAGAATCCCTCGCCATATTGAGCCCTCCTCAGACGCATGTACGCAACACCCCAGAAGATGAATCCGAAGAACGAGTCGAAGAGCGAGCTCATGAGCGACAACAGGTCGGAGAAGAAGGGGATGACTTCGGCGATAATGAAGGCGAAAACCCAGAGAACAGCGAGAATTGAAATCCAGCTGATCCAGCCAAGCCATGTGTGGCTACCGAGGTGCTCGGTGCCAGCGAAGATGCGGAAGAAGACGAAGCGTGCCGAAACGGAAGCGTACAGGACTCCGAGGAAGATGATCGTAGGAACCATGAAAGTGAATGCGACCTTCTTGTACACCTCGTTCGACAGGGAACCAAAGGCAGGCGCAGTCATATACTGGTTACCTGTGTAACCATACACAACACCACCGACCAGGCTGAATATAATGATCTCGGAGATGGTAACGGCCCAGAGCGCCTTCGGGAAGTCCTTGGGATTCTTCATCTCTGCAATGAAACTAGGCAAGGTAATCTGTCCAATGAAGGTGTAGCTGATGTTCATGAAGGCGTTCATGCCAGCGACGAAGGTGGTTCCTGCGGCGGGGATGAGGAGGACTTTGGGCTCGCCCAATGATGGGTATCCCGCAGGCTTTCCTTCGACACCAGAAAATGCGGCTGCCAGGATGACGGAAATGAAAGTGAACAGGGCGGAGAATGTGGCAATCTTAGCGAGTCCTCCAAACGTACGCGGGATTGAACAAGCAAAGGAGATGACGGCAGTGATGGCCGCGAATCCAATGGTGCAGACGCCGTGGCCAGTGATAGTGTTCCACCACTTGGCGCCGACGAGGCAGTGCAGACCCATGATAAAGGTGTTGTTCAGGATGAACATGACTGCGGTCGCGTAAAAGGCCCACTTCTTGTTCCAAAAGATCATTTGACCAAGATCGCAGACATCGCGAACCTCGGGATGGCGCATACAGAATTCCCTGCACTATGTTAGATTATGATCGCGTCCGACAATTATCGATATTACACACCAAGTGATGAGAGAAGTGTAGAGCACCAGGGAGGCAATGACGACGGTGAGGATCAGACCTGGCACCAGGCCGAGAATGGAGTACGACCATGGGAAGGACATGATGGCCAAGCAGATGTACTCGGAGAACAGCAGAGCGGCCGTTTTCTGCCACGAGCAAGTACGATACTTGATGGCATTTCCAGCCTCGAGTTCCATCTGCTTGCCGACGGTGATGCTCGCATCGCTTGAGTCGTCTATGTCGCGACGGCTAGGAGACTCGATCCTGCCGAGTTCCGGATCTTTTTTCTCATTGTTGCTGCTGTTGCTGTCGCTACGAGCATCAGCGCCCTTGTTGCCGAAAATACCTATCGCCATTTTACACAGCGGATGCACTTCTTATAAGGAGTGTAAGAGAGACGACGGCGGGAGGATGTTTCCAGGAGCATTAACCACTTGACGTTGATCAATGACCCAAAGGGGAAGATGGGGTGAGGACAGCTGAAACTGCCTGTGGAAAGATGGTTGAAGAGTTCGCAAGATCGGTTAAGTTGCGACCAGCCGGAGCATGGAAATGTTAAATAGGCAGTGGAGGCAAGCTTAGCGATAGAGGGCGCGGGTGGAGAAGCGGACTGCTACAGTAGGGTTCGCTAGAGGCGCAACCTGACGTTGAGCTAGGCGCTAGTGAGAATCCTGCGGGGTGAAGGACTGCATGTCGGTCAAGGGCAGGCAACGGGTGGAGAACAACCGCACTGGCTCTTCCCTGGCGGTCGCGCCTCCCGAGTCGACAACGGCCTATCACCATAACTTTGAGGCGCGCTCCCACGGGTTTGCGCCCGCGCTATGACCGCTGCATTCTCTTTCACCGCGGCCGCACATCCGCAGGGCGTTCGAGTTTTCCCAGTCTCGCTCGGCTGACGCACACAATTGCCATCATCCCCTGGGTCAGACTATCTCCCGGTGACGAAGTGGGCACTGTTGAAATCCGCTTATCGGACCCAACTGCGGCGCATAACCAGCCCGTCTACTCGGGATCCATGTGGCAGAGGGCCTGAGTAACATATGTCCGCACGTGGAGTCTTAGCATTCCAGCGCCGACGCGGTCCCACCGCTAGAGTATACGCAAACAGCCCTGGAGCCGTCGAAATCGGCCATCGATAGAGATCAAACACATATATCTTTCTTCCTTCCACACTCTTCCCAGCCTGCAAAAAGTGCCTGCAAAGTGCCCACCACCGACGTGCGATCGGCCACCGCGCCATGACGTCGCCCCAAGATATTAGGCGCAGTAAGCATCCCGCCAAGGCGACCCAGAAGCGGACAAGCTCAGCGTGCCAACCAAGGAACTGCGCAATCTCGACGTTGAAGCACGACATGCAAGCCTTGCCAACGTTACTGCCTTTTTGCTTGTCCCGACCAAGTGCCCCAGATCGCTGCAGCCGGGTCCCACCACCACGAACGTTTGCCCACCAACGGCCGCGGTGGCTCCGACATGCGTTCTGGCTGGCTTCATGATGTGAGGATGCAGCGTAGATCTGTTGGATGCAAGGTACTCGGAGTGGAGTCTGCCGGGTTTTGGTGATGGTGAGAACCACACGGCGTTCTGCACGGCTGATCCCAGTACATGCTGTTGGTTCAATGTATGGCGAGGGAGAAACCTCAGGCTGCGTTACGCGTCACGCGCTGTGTTGTTGTAACGGTGTTGCAACCTGGGCTTGCAGATAGCTCGCATGTGCAACATTAACCGGGCGGTCGGCTGCGAGATGAATTGTCTGCCGCATTGCGTGATGCATGTGGATGTCTCGATTCGACTTACTTTCAGCCTTCATGAAATGTACAAATATCATCGTCTATTGATGATTGAGTCGAATAACCCTGATCTACGTCTTCCAAACGCCCGCTAAATTCACATATATGCCATGACAAGCACTCAAATCAAGCTGTCACTTCCGTTCCACGGAGTCTGCTGCTGTGGCTGTTGCTTCTGTTGCTGCTGTCCCTGTGTCTGTGCCCGCAACGCCGACATGCTGTTCATATTCAATCCACTCCCACTACTAGTTGTCCGGCTGCCCATACCTGCACTCGGTGGCGGTGCTATGCTAAACGAATTGCTGTTCGCAGGCTTAGGGGGCGGAATGCTAAAGGATGAGTACAGATTGCTCTGGCTCGGTTGAGACGACGGCGGTGCTATCGAGAAGTTGGAGAGGCTGCTTGTCATGTTTGAGGTAGAGGATGATGCACCCCACGGATTCGACGATAACGTGCTTGAACTGGACGCCTTACTCCAGTCGATGCCGCCACTCGTATTTTGGCTACTGTACGACGGCGTGGTGGTAGGAGCAATCGCACTGTTCATGCTCATTGTCGGTCGTGCCTGTTGTGATGGTGCAGCAAACGAGGGACTGCCAATGCCTGGGTTGCTGGGTGCCATCGCTGGGAACGATGTGTTCAGACCACCGAATGTGCTGTCCGGACTTACAGCTCGAGTCTGTGCTTTTGGCGCGTTCAAGGACATGTTGTTTTGCGGGGGCGGGGATACAGGTGGTGTAGACCACGAAAACGTCGCCGCTGGAGACGCATTGTTGGACGACCGCGAACGGTTTGCGGATGCGTGAGATGGAAGAATAGTAGAAGACGACGCAGACGCAGATCCGTTGCCCCATGGGTCGCCACCAAGCATATCTGTACCACCAGAAGAGCCCTGTGGGCCACCACGTACAAGCGCTGCAAAGTCAGCTTCGCCGCCTCCATCAGCGGTATCGAGACCATTTGTCGTGCTTGGGCCTCCAAAGCTCATGAACTCGTTGCGCGTGGTCACAGTGGCATTGTTAGCGCCCAGCTCCTGGAGTTTACGTGTTTGTTCATTCTCAACACGCGCTGACATCGATTTGATCAGTGTCATGTAAGCCTGGAACTGCGGGAGGTTTAACAGCGGGCCTAAGCTGAATTGCCAGATTATAGGAAGGACATCCATAGCAAGAAAGTCGCTGTCGACCTGGTGGCTGATAGCTTTGAAGACATCAAGAGCAGCCATCTGGACAAAGGGTTAGTGATATGCGGCGACACGAAGTTATCTTACTGGACACATACCATGACAGCCGGTTCCTTAGTCTTGATGCCTCGAAGTAACGGTGTGACCTTTTCCTGGATCGTGTATTTGTCCAATATCGACACATTCGAACTCTTCGCTTTGGGTGCTTCTACCATGCCAGTCAACCCATCTCCCTGGTAGTCGCTCTGTTCGTCTATGCCGCCACCACAAAGACTTCTCAGAGCCTCCAACCCCCGTATCTTGATGCCCATGCTGCTGGTTTTTGCGAAAATAGTGGCAATGACTGGGAAAAGTTCGTTCTTGATCGTCGAGAAATCGAGTTTTGGAAGGACCACGGGCAATGTACGCAATGCAGCGTCGACTAGGGAATGCGTTGGTGACTCAAGCGCATAGTTGATTATCGGTAGAATGTCGTCCTTGAATTCTTTTCCGCTACTGTTCTCTGCAGCAATTTGCATGTTTTCGAGCAACACCATCAGGCCTGCCTCCTTCAAGCTGTCGCGTTCTTGTGCTGCTCCCTTAGCGCTTGGTGCCGCGTTCGACAAAAACGTTTCACGAAGTTTAGGTATGACCTTTTCGGTAAATGCACGTTTACCCGTTGGTAACATGGTAACGATTTTGAAGACATTTTGAAGAATCAGAGTGAGCAGTTCGCGGTCCTTCATCTCTTCAAGCAACGCAGGAAGTATCTTCTTCTCCATCACAGACTTTGGGAACTGGCTGAGAATGCGTGGTAACCCACGCAGGAACTGTGACTTCTCGTTGGGGGTTTTCGCGGGCAGCGAATCTAAGAAACGAATCGTAGAGACTAGTATATTGTCGAAATATTGCGCTTGCTGGAACTCTCGTGCATCCAGTCGTTGCGCCGGACGTCTTGTGATTAAGCGATCGAGGACGCCATTGGCAACGTCCCTGGGGAGTGGCTGTGATGACATGAAGTTATTTGCCTTGCTTGGCACCGATGAAGATGACGCGAATGCCCTCTTATACGAAGATGTGCTTCCGTTGAAATCCAGCGGACTTTTGTGAGGCGAGTTGTACAATGCGATAATCAGCATTCCCAGGCTGTGTAACTGGTGAGTCGCGTGTGGGGTATGGGGTGTGGGTTGGAGCTTACGAGAACATGTCTGCTGCCGGTGTGACATTGCCATCCATGACAAAGTCAGGCGAGGTATAATCAATGTTCAGTTGTACGTGTCGCGGCAATCGCGCATCATGGTTGAGCGCTTCTGAAAGAGATATCGGGACTACGGACGTGGGCTTCGTGGAGTTTTCGGGAGGTGTTGAGAAACCGAGACCTGAGATCTTCCAGTCAGACTATGACGATGGTCAGCGACGAACAGCATGTGCGAGTGATATCGTTCTGCGTACTTTCGCATTGATGAAGATAGCTTCTGGCGTTATATTGGCGTGGACCAGGCCAGCACTCTCGTGCAAGAACTCCAAGCCTTTTGCGATTTGCAGTAGTCCTTTTTGAATCTCGAGCTCGTCAATCTCGAGTTCCCGCCTTCGTTTCTGCCCGTCTGCCTCTTCTATGACATAGCGACTCCGGCGGCCACCAACGCCACCAGCCTTCTCTTGCTCATCCTTTTCCTGTAGCAGTCCGGCAAGGGATGCAGTGACAGGCTCCGTTGCGAATTGAAGCCCACCGCCGCGAGTCTCCTCCACGGGCTCTACAAGCTCTAGCACGCTGGGGTGTCGCAAGCGGGCCAGAGAGCTTCCTTCCTTCTTGAGCCTCTCGACAACCTCCTCGTGTGCTCGCTTGAGGCCGGAGGCAGCAGACCGCCCGCCGAAGCCAGCTCCGGCCGGGGGCTCTAGCGACTTCTTGTCAAAGACGAAGACGGACGCCGCTTTGCCTGTTGATTTCTTCTTCGCATCGTATATTTTCCATGGCCCAGAGAACGAGGTGGGCTGTGGACTGATGGTGTAGTTACTCGAGATGTTGGATGTGAACGACTTCAGCGCATTGGAGAACATGGTGGTCCTGTCGCCCGCACGGCGAATCCTTCGCAGTCTAGCAAGCGCGTCATGGAACGGGAGGTGAGTTGTAGAGGTCTCGTGTTGTGGACAGATGTCTCGATCTCGCGAGCTGGAACTGCGCCTAGTTATTTAGCGCATTGCTGGTGATGTGGCCAAAGTTCAGCGATGGTATGCGACTGGAGTTACTGCATATGTCGATGAGGAGCACGTCGAAAGTCGTTTGTCGGGGCGCCAATCGTAGTAAAGGCCCCACGCGAGCTGTGAAGCAAGCCAGGGTCTCTTAGCCCGATGCTTCAGAAGTTCACGTTGGGCTGTGCATGACATAAGCCTTCACACGCATGCACCTCCCCATTTCGCAGCCTAGTAAGGGAGGGCAGTATGAGATGAGCATTGACGACGTGAATAGCCATCAGTATCCGGTTGAGCTGACAAGATGCTGTCCAAGACACGAGCGCGCCCTACGGAGGTCTTTGCGGCGGTGCGGTCCATTCCCGATGACTGTATATACACAGAGCTAAGGGTCAGCTTCGGCCGTTCTCCAAATAATAGTTCGCGTGCACCATATCCACCATCGCTCCAGTGCTTCTTCCTCACAACACCACCCATTGTTCCTCGATAGATATCCCGACACAATGCTACAACAGCGGTCAATGCGAATGCTTTCTTCGCTATCGCATTGCGCTCCCCGTCGAGCTGCTGCACCTATCAGCGCATCGCTGCGATGTCGGAGGGCATACAGCATCCACGCTGATGCCTCAGTTGGCACCACGATACAGGACATTGATCCTACGAAGCTTACTATCACGAAGACAAGTACACCGAAGGACCTGTTGCCTCCGGAAGAGCTAGTCTTTGGCCGCAACTTTTCGGGTGAGAGCTTCAATGCGTTCGAGTACAATTTCACCGCTGACTGTAAGTAAGATCATATGCTCTCGCTCGAATGGACAGCTTCTCAAGGATGGCTGGCCCCGCGCATTACACCCTACCAGAATCTCAGCCTCGATCCTGCGACATGTGTGTTCCATTATGCGTTTGAGTGCTTCGAAGGCATGAAGGCGTATAAAGACAAGGACGGCAACATTAGGTTATTCCGACCAGACAGGAATATGGCCAGGCTGAACAAATCGTCGACACGGATTGCACTGCCCTCGTTCGACGCAGATGCCATGATCGACCTCATTGGCCAATTTGTCAAGACTGACAAGCGCTTCATCCCCGAGTGAGTGTGTTTTGGGGCTTGGGATAATCACCACTGATGCATCTCAGCGCACGCGGATACTCGCTCTACCTTCGCCCGACCATGATCGGTACTCAGCGCACATTGGGAGTTGGTCCTCCCGCTTCGGCACTCCTCTACGTGATCGCGTCGCCTGTTGGCCCATACTATCCCACCGGTTTCAAGGCAGTTTCGCTAGAGGCTACCGACTACGCTGTGCGCGCCTGGCCAGGAGGCGTCGGAGACAAGAAGCTTGGAGCAAACTACGCGCCCTGCATTGTACCGCAGATGCAGGCAGCCAGTCGAGGGTTCCACCAGAACCTGTGGCTGTTTGGCGAGGAGGAGTATGTGACAGAGGTTGGCACTATGAATCTGTTTGCCGCTATCAAGAACAAGGAGACGGGTCAGCCTGAGCTGCTTACCGCACCGCTTGATGGCACCATTCTTGAAGGTGTCACACGCGACTCAATACTAGGGCCTCGCACGCGAGCGACTGGTGCCAAAGGGTTGGAACGTGGAAGAACGCAAGTTTACCATGAAGGAGATATCGGATGCCGCCGATGAGGGCCGTATGATGGAAATCTTTGGCGCAGGTACTGCTGCCATCGTCAGCCCTGTGCGCAAGATCAGCTGGAAGGGACGTCTCGTCGACTGCGGACTCGAGGACCATGTCGAAGCTGGTCCCATTGCGCTGCAGATGAAGGACTGGATGGAAGCTATCCAGTATGGCGACGAGGACCATCCATGGAGGTAAGCTTTGACGCGCCCACCTGACTTGACAGCTGCTGACTCATAACAGTTACAAGGTGGTGTAGATGGAGGATGCGGAATAGACGTCGATTACAGATGTGTCACGCACACTGGCGTGCATGGTTGTGGCGTTCGTCCAGATTGCGTAGGGATGGCAAGGAGCCAAACATGTATCGTGCAAGAAACGAAACAAGTGCAACACGTGCATCCGGATGTGGCTACTCACACGTGCACGTATATGTAATGTCTGTCAGCTGCTTTCGCGTAGATGGCAGCGTCGATCGTGGGGCGCGGGCGGTTTGGCGTGCGCACTAGGCGACAGCTACCCCCGGCATTGCTTGGCATCGGTAGGGCTGCATACCAGCCACATCCCACACAGCTCCACACAGCTCCACACGATAGCTTTCTCCCGCCGCACCACGACAACAACGCGGCCAACTGACCGCCTGGCGCTGCACACTCGCCACTCAATATTTCCAGCACCGCGCATTGCTGCCACCGTCACCATGCTGACCCACAGCGCCCTCGCCCGCCTGGCTGCCGCCAACACATCGGCGCGCAACCTCCCCCAGCTCGCCCGCTTCCTCCACCGCACCCTCCTCGCCCGCAATGCCTCCGACCTGCCAGCTGCGCGTGCCCTGACACGTGCCCTCAACTCGGCGATTGAGGCGCGTCGATGCTACGCTACCACGACGAGCGCAACGACACCCACGGCGACTGTGAAGAAGGCAGTCAAGGCCCAGGCAGTCAAAAAACCCGCTCCTCGCAAGACTGCAGCTACGAAGAAAACAAGGGCAGCTGCAAAGAAACCAGCAGCGGCCAAGTCCAAGCCGAAGAAGAAGGCTGCTCCCAAGAAAAAAGTAGTCGTGAAGAAGCGCGTGAAGAAGGTGCTCACGCCCGAAGAGCAGCGGAAGGCGAAGATTGCTGAGCTGCGCAAGCGGGCGCTCAAAGAACCCGTGGGCCACGGGGTCGTATCATCATACGCCGTGTTCGTCAGTGAACACGCCAAGGGCAGCAAGGGCGGCAAGGATCTCGCTGCAACTTCAAAGGAGACTGCAGCCAAATACAAGGAACTTACGCCTGCGGAGCGTGAGGTGAGTCAATGTCTAGTGACAGGAGCTCCGTGAACAACTTGTCTGACCGATGCACAGCACTACAACCACTTGGCTGCCGAACGGACAGCAGCAAGACGTGCCGAGTACAAGGCCTGGATCCAGTCTCATACGCCCGCACAGATTCAGGATGCCAATAAAGCGCGCTCCGCTTTGCGGCGACTTAAAGCTTCGGCCCGCTCAACTAAGCTCGTCGACGACCGTCAAGTCAAGCAACCTCCGGGCGCTTATATCCATTTCTTCACTGAAAGAAAATCCACCCCTGACTTCAGAGGCATTTCTGTTCAAGAGTCTGCCAAACTGATCGGCGCCGAGTGGAAAGCATTGAATGCTGGCGAGAAGAAGGTTAGCTCACAATTACTCGGCAAAATAACCGCGCTTACAACCTCGTAGAAGTATGAAGACCAAGCCGCAGCAAGCAAGGTAGAGTATCAGCGTCAGGTGGCCGCTGCCGCCTGAAAGACAGACGTTATAGATCGGAAGGTGACACTTTTGGGTCAGTAAACAAATCAGTGCGGACGAGATGCCGTATGCAGGCCACATACTGGTGTTACCGTCACTAACGCAGATCGACGTGCGTAATACGATCAACTTCAGCCTTGCGTATTGGGTTCTTGCGGTAAGCATGATCACTTGTTTGGTTTAATCTTCTAAGGGCGGGCTACCGTCTTGCCGACTCGTGTATCATTTGTGTAAAGTATACAAATACAAGTATGTACGCAATCCTTTGCTAGTCTTGCAATCACTGCTTTAAGGTCCAGCGTTGTGCTTCGTTCGATATGCACCCAAAACAGCTAGCGTTGTTCTTATCTCTCCACATGCATGTCCCCAAACCCCAGCACTCTCGACCCTCCACGGCAGCCTTCCAAGCCAACCGTCGGTCCCCTTTTCCGCGGTAGATAAGCGTGCAGTGCGGAGATGGTCAGGCGCGTCACCTGTCAAACCACTGCTAGGGTTTGCGCCTTTAACCTCGCAGTGGCCGCGTTGTGGTGAACTCGCACACTCTTCGCGCTGCGCGATTGCAAGATGGCTTCGGACCATGAACGCACGCCTTTGCTCCAGCCAAGCAGATTGTCTCAGCTGCAGCATGAACAGGACGAGGAGGCGCAGTCGACTATTTCGTCTGCGGTGAGCAAGGAGGAACAAGAATTGGCTGGGAGTACGGTTGGAGAGAGACTGCCGTATAACGATTATACTACTATTGACTGGCTGCATGATTTGGTATATCTTCTTCGCGATTCACCATTCTGTGTGATCGAGGAATTGTGAATTAACAGGACATAGGTCAAGGACTCGTACCGCTTTCGATATATTCAATCCCGGCGAGGTCTTCGCTACAGAGCACTCGCCCTCTTCGACGCGGCGTCTGGCTGGATTGCTGTCGTTTTAATTGGTGGAATGACGGCATGCGTTGCTTTCGTCGTCGATATCGCTGTTGCTACGGTATCAGATTGGAAGCAAGGCTGCTGTAAACGCAACCCATTCCTAAACATCGAACGCTGCTGTGCAGGCAAGGTCGCGGCGGAACTCGGAAATGGGTACTGTGATGAATGGCACGTATGGAGTTCATACTACAACAAGAGCTTCGCAGTCTATGTCGCCCTCGCACTCATCTTCGGAATCATATCCTCCAGCGCTACAATGACAACCCGGAGCGAACTCCCTTCTGCACCAACTCCGAGCAAAGAAGAATCACTGCCGCAGATCAAAGTCAACGGCCTGGCAGACGACACACCCCCTTCAACTCCAACGAAACGAGAGCGTGGGAAGGTCATGTACATGGCCTCTGGCAGCGGCATCCCCGAAATCAAAACCATCCTTTCCGGCTTCAACATCCCGTCCTTCCTCTCCTTCAAAGTCCTCTTCATCAAGGCCTTTGGCGCCATCTTCGCCGTTTCGACGGGCATGTGTCTCGGCAAAGAAGGCCCCTTTGTGCACATCTCGACATGCGTCGGATACCTAGTTGGCATGCTGTTCCCCAAATACCGCACTAACGGCCGGAAAATGCGCGAACTACTCAGCGCCGCATGCTCCAGTGGTCTATCCGTAGCCTTTGGCGCGCCCATCGGCGGCGTCCTCTTTAGCTACGAGGAAATCAGCACATACTTCCCGCGTAAAGTGCTTTGGCGCGCGTTCCTATGCTCGCTCGTGGCCGCCATGGTGCTGAAGGAACTCAACCCAACAGGCACGGGCAAACTCGTGCTCTTCGAGACAAACTACGGCACAGAATACAAACCAATCCACTACCTCGTCTTCATCCTGCTCGGAATCGCAGGCGGCATCTTCGGCGGCGTGTTCTGCAAATTAAACTTCATCTGGGGCAAATGGTTCCGCGCCTTCCCTATCATCAAGAAGAATCCCGTCCTTGAAGTCGCCCTCGTAACGCTGCTCACCGCGCTGATTCAATTCCCCAACCCTTTAACCCACGAGCCGGGAGACGTCACTATCAAGAACCTGCTTATAGATTGCTCACAACCCTCTTCCCGCCCCTCGTACATATGCCACCAAGAGAGCCTCACCACCACGCCAAACTGGCCATACATCACCTCCCTCCTAACCGGCACCCTCTCCAAACTCCTCCTCACAATCCTCACCTTCGGCATCAAAGTCCCCAGCGGCGTCATAATCCCCGCCCTGTCCGCCGGCGCCCTCTTCGGCCGTCTCGTCGCGCAATTCCTGCCCTCCTCCAGCAGTGCCAGCCCGGGCATCTTCGCCATGGTCGGCAGCGCCGCCTTCCTCGCCGGCATCAGTCGCATGAGCATATCGCTCGCCGTCATCATGTTCGAACTCACCGGCCAGCTGTCTTACGTCGTGCCACACATGCTCGCCATCTTGGTTGCGAAATGGGTCGCGGACACGATTAGTGCAGAGGGCGTGTACGACCTCGCGCAAACCGTGCTGGGCCACCCGTTTCTCGACGCCGATGTCGCGCTGCAAATCGCTAGAAGGAAGAAGTTGAACACGAGTGTGTTGGTCCCGCCGAAGCGCACGATGGCCGAGATTACTGTGGAGGTGCCCGCGTGCAATAAAGTCCCCTACGAGGTGCTGAAGCAGAAACTCGAGCAGTTGCATGACAGGGGATTGATGGATGCGGGATTGGTGCTGGTGCAGACTCATCCGCACAATACGGTGCCCATCTTGCAGGGCTATATTGCGCAGACGGAGTTGGAGTTTGGGCTTACGAAACTTATTCCGAGCTCGTTTCCAGCTGATTTACAGGTTAGGGTGCTGGGACATGCGATTGACGATGAGGCAGCGCCTGAAAGTCTGGAGGTAGATTTGACACCCTTCGTGGATCGTACGCCGTTGAGTATTTGTGCGAAAGCGCCATTGGAATATGCGGTTGAAATGTTTTCGAAGCTGGGACTGCGGTATCTTTGCATCACTGAGGAAGGAACGGGGAGGCTGGTGGGAGTGGTCATCAAGAAAAGACTGGTTGGATACCTTGAGCATCTCAGAGAGCATGGCGAAGATGAGTAGTCACTGTTAGTGGTAAGCATGTCTTCACCAGAGCATTGATCGTGGACATTGGTTGGGGAATATTATCAAATCTTTGCATTAACAAGAGTTGCTTTACGCTCGAAGGTACGCCTACTGCTTGTATGATAGCGCTTTATAGCAGCAACAATTGCCTCTGCCATACTCGCTTGCCATCAACACAGTCATATTCATAGCCAATTGCCAACAACCAAGCACAGCGTGGTATTATGGGATCAACAGCCAGTTTACTCCTCAGCCTCGAGAGGAGCCTCCTCGTCGTACTCCTCCTCGCCCTCGGAGATGGAGGCCTCCTGGTACTGCTGGTATTCGGACACCAAGTCGTTCATGTTGGACTCAGCCTCAGTGAACTCCATCTCGTCCATACCCTCACCAGTGTACCAATGCAAGAAAGCCTTGCGCCTGAACATGGCAGTGAACTGGTCACCGATACGCTTGAAGAGCTCCTGGATGGAGGTGGAGTTACCGACGAAGGTGGCGGACATCTTGAGACCACGCGGGGGCACGGAGCAGAGAGCGGTCTGGACGTTGTTGGGGATCCACTCAACGAAGTAGGACGAGTTCTTGTTCTGGACGTTGCGCATCTGGTCTTCGACCTCCTTCATGGAGACCTTTCCGCGGAAGTAAGCGGAGCAGGTCAGGTAGCGACCGTTGCGGAAGTCAGAGGCAGCCATCATGTTCTTGGGGTCGAACATCTGCTGGGTGAGCTCATGGACGGTGACAGCACGGAAAGGAGTGCGCGCCACGGCTGGTCAGAGGGGCGAAACCGACCCATGAAGAAGTGGAGACGGGGGAAAGGGCACCATGTTGACGGCCCAACTTCCATCAGGTCAAGAGTTGAGCTGACCCGGGGAAACGCAGGCAGGGGGTGACACCCGACATGACGGCGTAAACCAGGTGGTTCAGGTCACCGTATGAGGGGTTGTTCAGCTTGAGGGTCCTCATGCAAATGTCGTAGAGAGCCTCGTTGTCGATACAGAAGGTCTCGTCAGAGTTCTCGACCAGCTGGTGGATGGAGAGGGTGGCGTTGTAGGGCTCGACAACGGTGTCGGAGACCTTGGGGGAAGGCACAACGGAGAAGGTGGCCATCATGCGGTCGGGGAACTCCTCGCGGATCTTGGAGATCAAAAGCGTACCCATACCGGCACCAGTACCGCCACCGAGAGAGTGGGTGATCTGGAAACCCTGGAGGCAGTCGCAGCCCTCGGCCTCACGGCGGACGACGTCGAGGACCTGGTCGACCAGCTCGGCACCCTCAGTATAATGACCCTTTGCCCAGTTGTTACCGGCACCAGACTGGCCGAAGACGAAGTTGTCGGGACGGAAGAGCTGTCCGAAGGGGCCAGCGCGGACGGCATCCATCGTACCGGGCTCGAGATCGACGAGGACGGCACGGGGCACGAACTTGTTGCCGGAAGCCTGTCTGCTGTCAGTATGCGCGCGTGCTGCAAATTCGACCACGGGTCCGCACCTCGTTGAAGTAGACGTTCATGCGCTCGAGCTGGAGATCCGAAGTGCCATTGTAGACACCGGAGCCGTCGAGGCCGTGCTCGCCGGAGATGGTCTGCCAGAAGGCGGCACCAATTTGGTTACCCTGCGAGCTGTTAGATTTTCCGTCTCAATGAGCGGCGGAGAGGCGGGCTTACGCATTGACCGGTCTGAAGGTGGACCTATTGCTCGCGAGTGCTGTTAGCAGTTGTTCCTGGTGTTTTGTTGACCCTGAAAACGCGGGGTTGACGCGCGCTGCAGAAATCCTGCGAAGGGGTGTCAATACGTACGATCTCACGCATGTTGGCGGTTGTGGGTGTGTAAAGGTGTTGAGTGGACTGAAGATGGGACGTTTCGCTGGGTTGAGGCTGGTGGTGGTCGCTGGTGTCGAGGAAGAAGATGGAGGAGCGACAAGTCGGTGAGAACGCTTGAGTGGGTCCACTAGCGGCATCCACACTAGTAAATAACAGGCGCGTCCGGGCGGCAACAGGCAGCTACAAATGCACCCCCGCATAATTATCCCTCATGAACACTTGGTGGACTGTGTGGTCTTATGCATTCTCCGTACTTTAGTATCGTCACTACTTGTCATGCCGTGATTTGGTGAAGCTGTCCTATAACCGCATGTGAGGCGCGCCTTCCGTCCCAAAATTAAGCGAGGGGTTCCGAGGCTCGATGTTTACTTCCACTAGTCGTGCCATTGCATCTGTATATAATGCAGCACCGCGAAGCTACCACATGGAACTTATAGTTCCTTCCTTCCTTTTGCTTGATCTCTCGCCGCTGAAGAGCCCTTCCCTTTGATCTCCGGTACAGTCCAAAAGTTTGGCCAATCGAGCTCATACTCATTCTGCTTGTAATTGAGATGATGCCTGAGCCAGATACCCCATACAATATAATAGTATGCTCCAGTACCCGTCATAAGATGCCTGAAGAAAGTTAGCCAGATGTTTGATTAGCTAGATCGATGAACTCACCACCAGCCATGCCCTTCAAGCACAAACCCCCACGGCATACCAATCTCCCTCCGCCATTTGATAAGCTTTGAGCAGTACTCATTGTCGAGATGCCAGATTGCGAAACCGCCCAGGAAGATGCTCAGCCCGAAAGTAATCATCTGCCACATGACTCGAAGCGTTACCAAATCACGCTGATCCTCGCGAGCCTTGACAGCTGCTACTCCACCGTGAGGCCTGGGGTTCGCTGCTTCGCGTTCCTTGGACCGGAATCTGGGCCGGATGTTGACTTCCATGACATAAATGGCGCGGAACAACACGACAGCCGTGAGGAGGGCATAGGCGTTCTGGTGGAAGCTAGGGTCCTGTAGATAGTGGTAGTAGACGGTAATACCGACTGCGATTGACACCAAAGCTATCGCTAAGGTTACTGAGTATCGCTTCGACTTTCCATACGAAAATGTTGCGTAATTCATCAGACATGTTGTGTAGATCATCGATAGCTCATCGACGAGTTGCATTGGGTCTGCAATTGTTAATTGTCTAAGACTTAAGATCTTCAATTGAACAACTTAACCTACATTTGAGTGTCGCATGGAACAGAAAGCTTCCAGTCCCGACAAGGAGATAGCCGATGAAAGCTACGAGGAAGACCGTGTCGTGGCCATATTTCAGACAACTTCGGATTCCCTTGGCAGCCAGGTACATGAACAGTAGATTTGTCAACGTGTTTATGATCTCTGCTGAGTACTGCGTAACAACGTAGTTCTACAACCATTAGCATTTTCCTCCAATAAAATATCATGCGGACTAACCTCTTCACACCAATCCAGAGTCGAAGTAACAGGCGACCATCTTCCATCCTGCTCAGGTGGATAAGGAATCGAGGGGAGCCTCGAAAAGAACGCAGCAGCCATGTTCGCCGAGAGAATTTGACAATCACAGTTTCCGACGTAGTGTAAGACAGACGCAGGCCCAGAAGTGCAAAAGAATTGGCGTGTACCCTTAGCCCGGCACGTTTCGGATCCCAGACTGATGAGTGAACCGTGAGCGAGGATTAGTACGTCATGCTTGAACGATAGGCTGTGGGGAGAAGAATGAGTAAAACAAACACCCGAAGAATGCCAAATATCGAGTAAAGTGATTGAAGTCGCCAAACACGTAGAAAATGTGAAGTGCCAACGCAAAGTCAACTGCGATTGTCATTCCTGTCGCAAAAGAAAGCAGCCAATCACACGTCACGCGCCCGCAGAACCGAGAAAGCTTGATGGACCCTGCAATTCACGCCGCCGCCGCCTTGAACCAGACGCTCCAACATCCCCCGAAACTCACAACTCAAGATGTCGATGAATAACGAGGCCTTGCAGAAGGTATACACTGTCCCTTTCTCAGCTTGGGAGTTGAAATTTAATCCCCACAGGTCTTCCAAGAAATCTCTCAAAAGAAAGCATTCGCCGAACAACAACTCGTCATCGTGCGCCAGCAAAAAGTCGCGCGCACGCGAGAAGGCCGCATGCTGCAATTAACTGCATCCGAAGTATCGTCACTACCGTCTGATACAAAGGTGTATGAGGGCGTTGGGAAAATGTAAGAAGGACCCGTGACACCTGCACCCCACCAAGATATCGTGATTGATGAGATGAGCAGGTTTGTGTGCACGCCGATTCCAGATGTGCAGAACAGGCTCAAGGCGGAGAGTGAGGCATTGACGAAGGAGATGGCCAATCTGGAGAAGAAGGAGGATTATTTGGAGAAGACGTATACAAATAGCAAGAATAGCTTGGAGCAGGTGTTGAAGGGGGCGAGCTGAGCGGTGGGGTTTGGAAAGCGGCAACAGCAGGAACAACGAAATGTGAAACTGATACTGGGAGAAGCTAGAAAGGCTTTCCCTGGGTATATCATGTGGACTCCTGGTGAAGATAGCGGGCTCTACCAGACGGCATGATACGTAGGAATACGCCAAACATTACAAACAAAAGCAGCATAGAATATGTACGTGTGTGAAAATGCACATTGAAGGCTTTTAGTCTTTGCTTGCTACAACACTCTATACGCGAATCACTTCATCCTCATCAACATGCCCTCCACACCCTCAACACATTTCCTAACCTCCTCGGCCGCTCTCGCGACGTACGCTCCATCAACAACTCTATGATCCGCACTCCAGCTAAACACACACTCCTCTTTCTTTACCAGCTCGCCATTCTCGTCAAATGCAGGCACAAGCCTAGCTTTGCCAATACCTACAATACCAACTTGAGGTCCCACAATGACTGGCGCCACGGCTGTACCGCCTATGCTGCCGATATTACTGACTGTGAAGGTCGCGCCTGTCAGGTCGGCAGAGGAAAGTTTGCCATTGCGTGCCAAGTTAGCCAGGCGTGTGATTTCCTGAGCCAGTGAGGCGATGCTATGGTTCTGGACGTTTTTGATGACAGGGACAAGAAGGCCAGAGGGGGAATCCACTGCAACACCAATGTTGTGGCTTCCTTTGAGCACGATCTGGGGTTTGTTGGGGTTGGAGGTGGTGTCCAGATGCGAATTGAGTAGCGGGAATTGTTGGAAGGTGAGGGAGATAGCCTTGATGATGACTGGCAGTGGTGTTATCCGGTCGGTCTTCTCGCGACCAGCATTATACTTCTTCCGCATGGAGGTGAGATTGCTGAAGTCTACAGAGTCTGTGTAGAGGAAGTGTGGTATTGAGAGGGACTTTGTCATCTGCTTGAACATGCCGGACTGGTTTGGTGTCAAAGGCTGGACGCGGTCTTCCATGAGTGGTTGAGGAACAGGTGTTGCAGCCGATAATGTCGCGCCAACTGTCTGCTTCGCTGCTGTCAGCATGCCGTTGTACATCTTCCTTCAGCACGCGGCCTTCCTTTCCTGTGCCTTCTATGTCTTCGATCTTCAGCTTATGTTCCTTGACCATGTGCCGTACAGCAGGTGTCGCAAGAGAAGCATGCTTTCCAAGTATACGCTCTGGTTTCGAATCGTCCTTTGTTGGATTGGGAGGCAGAGGCGATGTTTGTTCTGGCAGTGGTGTATCACCTATCGAGGCCTTTGTATCGTTTCTTTCTACTTCTAACGCCTGCTCTTGTGGGCTTGTTTGCTGAGCAGCGTCCTGCTTCGCTTCCTTCTCCGATGCGCCGTTGAGGAGTGCTTCGTCGGCTGCGGAGATCTCGCTTTGGATGTCGATGTCTACAAGAGGCTGTCAAAGTCAGTTCTTGTTCGATTTGTGGTGAAAACAGAATTCCTTACCTTTCCAACCTTGGCCATATCATCTGGCTCGTAGTACAGCTTCTTGATTACACCATCAAATCGCGATGTGATCTGGTTATGGCTTAGTACATGCCATTTCTATGAGATCATTGCCTGTATACCTCCACAGATGCCTTGTCGGACTGTACTTCGCATATCGGGTCAAATTGTTCGACGCGGGCGCCGGGCTTCACAAACCATTGGATAACTTGACATTCAGTGATACCTGACTACAGCATTAGCTTCCTGTATCATCCATGCGATTCTTGAAAGTATTTACCTTCTCCAATGTCCGCCAGTAAGTATGGCTTGACCACCAGCAGTCTTTGCGAGCCATGGAACGCTCGTCGTTGCCCTTGTATACATATGTTTGCTCGACGCGATACAGGCGTGTGTGTTTTGGTGACGTTGCTTTGGGATAGCAGCCTGGAGGCTTCTCTGCGCGCGAAAGATTTCATGGTGGATTGTACTTTTGGACGATTTTTGCTTGCAAGAGGAACATGATCAAGTAATGTGCCCGTCGTTATGGTTCCGCCTGTGTTGTGTTGTGCCGATGAAACCCGGCCTCGGCTCACCCGCTGATGTTTAGCGTCATCTGGGGAAGCGCTAAGCGATTCCGAGCAAAGCAGAAAGACGGCTTAAGCTCGCTCCTTCTTTTTCCATCTCGTTTGTGATATGCCCTGACTCTTGACACTGCGAGCTTTCATGTACATCTTGTCACCGCTCGGCTTTACTTCGCCCAGACAAAGCCAAGCAATGTAGTATTTTTCGCCATGCAATCCTTTCTCGCCCACGATTTTATTTACGGACAGACACACTGCTCTTTCATACACGTACTGTGTGTCATCAGCTACAAGAACAGGCGGAGAGGGTCTTGCTATCACATACGAGGCCCGGCTCTGTTATATACTGATCCGTTTCGAACAACAACAACATGTTCCCGTCAGCCGAAGTCAATTTACTCCGAATGTGAGAATATATGTTGTTCGAACGATGGTTGATCTCACCCTTCGCTCTGAAAGCTTTGGAGTGCCGTCTCTTGCAAAACACTGGTACAATCTCCACGGACTGGTTCCTCTGCTGAGTGACGGAGATTGATCTTGGACGTATCTTAGTATCAGACCACAAATGCTAAAGTTCCACACCTGGGCTGGGTATGGTGCATGCACTCGCAGAAAGAGACTAGGGAGCACTTTCAAATCTAGGACATGGTTCTGTCAGAGGGATGGCGGTAGTGCGGGCGAAAGCTGTCCATGCCACGGTGGGACGAAGCATTGCTGCATGGATTAGGCAAACATGCTGACTATCGAAAGAACGCGAGGCAAGAGATGGATGGAAATGGAAGTAAGGCTAGCTAAGAGCAATTTTCTGACCATGCATCACGAATAGTTAACCACCAGTGATAATTTGACGTCCCCGGGGATCTCTGCTTTGTGAGCCGTTCTCGAGCAATCTCTCAACAACTATCTGGAGCGCGAACTACCGATTCTCTCGTCTACAAAAGCGTGTCATCTACATACCAAGACATCTGAATACGAAAATCAATGAACACCTACCTTGATGTGGGTTATTTAGATTACCGAAATTGAGATGTGCAAGTACGCGCCAGGGTCTTACCATGCAGGCGGAATAACCGTACGCGCGAACGCAAGTAATCTTCATATACGTTCCCTCAATATACCCGGACAACCGGTCGAACTCCGATGCCAATCAGCAGGAACCGCAGAAAGAGTACATATCTCATCAATGTTGATGAGATGGCTTCGGTATTAGGCCCCTCATCTCATCAGTGCAGTAGCTCAGGAGGTCAGAGATCTGGGTAGAAAAAGCACAACCCTGCCCTTACATTGACGAAAGTGTAGCGCATCGAATTCATCAGCTAACATCAGCCAAACCACAGTTGGCAGCCTTTGAACAATTTTCAGCATGCTCGTCTCGACTTCAGTCCTCCTGTCACTGGTGGTATCTGTCCTAGCCCGACCCCAAGATGGGGCACCAGCAGCTGCAGCCGGGTCCAAAAAGAATGTCTATCTCTCGAGCTGCACCTCTCGTAGTCTCCTCGACAGTATGTGTCATTCTACCAAACGTTCCAAGCCGAAAGCTAACCCCCGCAGCTGACACGGCCTCCGCCGCGGTATACTACGACGGTCCCGCCAGCTCTCGCACATCGCCCAAGGACATTGGCGTAGTGTCTGAGCCCGCACGGAAATGGGAAGGTGTCTCAAGAAGAACTACCTTGGATGGTGGGAGGTTTACGAGCAGCATTGCGGCTGGCGCTGAAAGTCTACCGAAGAGTCAGATAGCTGGCACTGCGACCCTAGGCACTGAATCCTTCGTATGTTTTGTGGATGGATCATCGACATTCAGGTTCAGAGAAGGCCTCCTTGGTCTGCGCGAAACAAACTGCAAGGCAGATTATTGGTGTGCTAGTACCAACGTCGGTCAATAGGTTGCCACTGGGTATGGATTCCGAGAGACGATTTGGTCGGTTCTTGTATTCAATACATTGAGGCTCATGGGACGATGTTTTGTGATTTGTAACCTTCCAAAGTAATGCAAAATATACAAATACATTGCGTAGCAGATACGGATATGTTTTCGATGTTCAAGGCTTTAGCAAAGTGCAGCTGGCCACTCCGTCAGCTTTTAAGAGAGACAAAGTCGTAGACCAGACGGTCCGAGCCCAATGAAATTTATAGCTCTCAATGTTACAGTGGACATCCTGTCAGCATTTCGTAGTCGACGACTTCCAAGGGTCACCCATGGATTGAAAGACACGCTAGTGACTTTGGCCCGGATAAACCTGCAGCCGCGACCCCGCGCATGCATGGATCCTAGGACGCTGCAGCCCACCTTCCGCGCGCAATTCACTCCACTGTCGCGTCCCGCAGCACCCTGACACGATTCCGCGATCAGCAACGTAGCTGCTCTCTTTGCCCCGACCACAACGCTGTACATACACCGGTAAAGCTCTACGTAGAGCAGGCGCGACATGGACGACTTCAATAGCGAGACGGACAGCGACTACACGAGCTACTGGAGGGATTGGGTAGGTACTTCACTTTCGTACCTACGTATACACTAGAGCGCCACTCGCTGTCGCTGGGCTTCTACCATGGCCGTCATCTCGCATCCATACTATGGCAATGTCTTCGTTGCATGGTATGTCTGGCCCAGCCGCTACACGTGCGCGGCTCTGACGCTTGGGCAGCAAGAGTTGTGCATTCGAGGGATACATTGCTTCTGTTTTATGCCGCGATCATGACCTAGCTAGCCCAAAACAGCGGTATCTCGTCATACCGTGGATGCCCGCGACGATTCTCATGGCTGAGCATTGGCCTCCCGACTACGAGCACTGCCTGTCGCCTGTACATGGGCGTGACCACAAGCTTCAAGGATGCAGCTAATTCGAGACCAGTTCATATCTTCGCGAGGGAATGAGTACTTCTGCGAGATTGACGAAGAATACCTCACCGATCGGTTCAACCTGACGGGGCTCAACACGGAGGTCCAGTACTACCAATACGCGCTTGACCTCGTGACGGATGTCTTCGACTTCGATTGCGACGATGAGATGCGGGAAGCGATAGAAAAGTCGGCGCGGCATCTGTATGGCCTGGTACATGCGAGATACATTGTTACTACTAGGGGTCTAGCAAAGATGGTACGTCTTGCCTCGATGCTCCGAGCCGTAGACAATACTAACATGACCTGCACCAGCTCGAGAAGTTCAAGAAATCAGACTTTGGCAAATGCCCCCGCGTCATGTGCGAATCACAACCGCTCCTCCCCATGGGTCAATCTGATGTCCCCAACTCGTCACCCGTCAAACTCTACTGCGCGCGCTGCGAAGATCTCTACAACCCAAAGTCGTCACGACATGCTATAATCGATGGCGCGTACTTTGGCACCTCGTTTCACAACATCCTGTTTCAGGTATACCCAGCGATGCTGCCGCCCAAGTCGCAGAGACGGTTCGAGCCCAGAGTCTTTGGATTCAAAGTACACGCAGCAGCAGCGCTAGCAAGATGGCAGAGCGAGCAGCGAGACGCCATGAAAGACCGACTGAGGGCAGTGAAGATGGAGACTGGATTTGAAGACGAGGACGAAGATCTGGAAGAAGACGAGGAGGACGAGGACATGGTCGAAGAGGGCGTCGAGGGCGCTGTTGTACAAGTATAAACAGGCTATTGGAACATGAGATACCACGATCAGAACATGCCGCAGTGGGGGCTAAGCATAGGCACGGCGTTGAGAGTATACCAGTCGTCAGCAATTCATCACGTTTATATCACTCCTTGGGTTTGCTTGCATGAACGTGTCGTGCTGGAAGCAGGCTGATGTGCGGGGTCAGCGGAACTGTCCAACAGCAAGCGTACACGACACGAAGCAGCTGTCCCATCCAGTCATACTCCAGCAGTGCCGTATCAGTTGATAACCACAACGAATCACAATTCACTGGGCACCAGGGGACAAAGTTGTTCGTCGCAACATTGTTCATAAAGAAGGGTATCTCTCTCATAACTACGTATACGCTCGCGAAAGAGACAAGCGGCAATGAACCAAATCCCATCCATCCATCCACTCTCTTTGAACAACACACTTTCATACACAGACCCCGTATTACAAGATCCGATACTAAATGCTTAAAGACTGAGGAGAATGTGTGCTGGTATCCAAAAAAACAAGCGGCTGAAGGAAGAAAACAAGAAACGCCGCGCAATGCAATGCATGCAAGAGAAAGGCCAAAAAAAAATTCCCAAAAGTTGTTCGTATCCATCGTTTCCTCCAAATCATGTCGTCAAAATAATTCCCCCCCAAAAAACTTCACGCCGTTCACTCAGATCTAAAAAATCTTCTTAAACCAACTTCCCCTCTTCCCCTGCCCGCCATTCCCATCGACCGCCGGTCTTCCATCCCATGTACGCACGGGCACCTCTTCATACGGCGGATTCGCATAAGTCTTGCGGCGCTCCTTCTTCCTCTCAGCGCCGGCGCCAGCGTCTTCGACCGTGCCCTCGTAATGGCTCTTACGGCGCGAATGCTTCCTGTCTTTGTCGTCCTTGCGCTCCTTGTCGCCGCGCTTGCCGCGATTGCGGCCCTGGATGCGCATGCGGATCTCGTCGTCTTGGGAGGGCGTGTCTTCCTCGTCGAGGGCGCCGGGGACGGGGTCGAGCACCGTTTCGGAAATGGGTGGCGGGAGAGGGGGTTCTTCGGTGAGGGATTGGACCCACGAGGAGGTCTTGTCGGGACCTTTGTTGATGTAGGGCATGTTTTGCTCTTCGTCGGCCGTGCGGCGCGAGTTGCGCTTGGTGGTTGAGGGGCGGTGCGCGCCATTGCGCTCGTCGAAGTAGTCGTTGATGGGCTCGCCGTTGGGCTGGGCTGGGTATTCCGAGTTGCGGCGGGCGGCGCGGCGCTCCTCGTGGCGGCGGCGACGTTCGGCATCGTCGTCGAGATGAGAGCGACGGCGTTCGTTGTGAGGTCGAGATGTCTCGCGCGGCTCCTTGTCTTTGCGGCGCGAAGAGCGATGTTCGCGAGTGCCGTCCTCGGCGGGTCGGCGCGACTTGCGCTTCTCTTCCTTTTCTGCCATGCGACGCAGTTCCTCTTCGGCCAGCTTGTTGCGACGCTCGAGCTCAGCCCTCTGCCGGGCCTTCTTCTCTGCGAGTGTGTCTGCCTCGGTATCGCGCGTCTTTTCGCGGCGGCGCTCAGCCTTGGCCTCAACTTCCTCAAGCTCAGCTCGTCGAGACTCCTTCTCCTGCTCATGTCTGGCCCGGCGCGCTGCTCGGCGGGCTTCGCGCTCAGCATCGACCTCCCCACTGCCATTGGCGCCAGTCATCATCGGCTCTGGCTCACCATCGGGTACGCGCGTGGACTTGCGCACGCTACGGCGCTCATGTCGCAATCGCTTTGCTTCATCTTCAGTCATGCCACCGCGGGTGGTAGACTGCTTGCGACGTCTGCGGTCGTCCTCGGTCTCGTAAGCGTTGCGCCGGGCGCGACGGTCGTCTTCGGGTGCAGCACCCTTCTTGCGACCGAGACCAAACATATTCTTGAAGCCGCTCACAGCAGCAGCAGTGCCTGCGACACCAGCGAGGGTAGCCATTGCGTCGGAGTTGCCACGTTCGCGGCGAGGGCGTTCTCGTTCTCGCTCTCGTTCGCGGTGGCGGGGACGTTCAGCCTCAGCTGGGGCAGGATCCACTTCCATGCGTTCGATAACAACCGGATCGTCGGCGCTTGGCGGTGCCGTCAAGGGTTCTGCCGGCTGCACCGAGTCGCGCTTTGATTTTCGGCGCGATGGTTCAGGTCGTGACGTTGGTGCAGGAGACTCATCGTCGAGCAGATCCAGGTCATCGTCGATGGGATACGGGTCTGGAACGGCTGCGCAATGGGTTAGCACGCTGATATTGCTCACGCCAGCACCAGCCAATCGCGGGCTGGCCTGGCCGAACGAGGGGATCTTACCTCGACTCTTGCCCTTCTCCCTGGTGCTTGTCCTGCGCGACGCTGATTTCATGCCCATGACCCTGGCGGCTTTCGAAGAGGCCTTCCTCTCTGTGTCGGTGTGCGGTGGAGACATCATGGCTGCGTCCTGGTCAACAGAAGGCCGGCGCGAGTGCGCTTTGGGTGTAGCGGAGGTTCTATGCGATTTGGACCGAGAAGGTGGGGGCGCAACCCCAAATAGTCCAAAGCCAGACGCAGTGCGAACCGACTTTGCGCGGGACGGGTTTTTCGACATCTTGTCAGAACCAGACGATCTTGAGATGACGTCCTTGTCCCTGGTAGACGTAGTGCGTACCGACTTTGTGCGAACCATGCCTGGGTTGGGACCAGTCACAGCGCTGGCAGACTCGTCACCCGACTTGGTGCGAGTGCCAGACTTCTTCGCTGGTGCACCACCGCCCCAGAAACCCCATGACCCTGATCCGCCGCCGCGATTGACCTTGGCGCGCTCTTTCTTTGGTGAGATGGATTTGGGGACCGGCACAGGCTCAGGAGGGGGCGTTGGAGGTCGTGCGGCGTCTTCATCGGCGTCCTCTGGTGCAGGCTCATCGAAGTCCATCAAGTCGCGCTCTCCTGAAGCATCTACAAACTCAGCATCTGACTCAGGCGCTGGAGGCGGCGGAGGTGGAGGTGGAGCCTCTTCGACAATGGGCTCTTCCCTGTGTCTACTGCTCTTCTTAGACTTTTTGAGCCTCCGCCTTTCTTTCTCAGTCAGAACTGGCTCTGGTTCTGGTTCTGGTTCCGGTTCCGGTACCACTTCTGGTTCTGCTTCAGCTTCAGGTTCTCCCTCTGCCTCTGCTTCTGCTTCCGCTTCAGGCTCTGCCTCTGCTTCAGGCTCTGCTTCGGGTTCGGGTTCAGGATCTGCTTCAGGCTCAGGTGGAGGCGGCGGAGCTTCTTCGATAATGGGCTCTGTCTTGTGTCTGCTACTCTTCTTAGACTTCTTGAGCTTTCTGAGTTCCTTCTCCGTCATGACAGGCTCAGGCTCAGGCGGAGGCGGAGGTGGGGCGTCTTCAAAGTAGTCTGTCCTCTTACTGCTCTTCTTGGATTTCTTGAGCTTCCTAATTTCCTTCTCAGTCAGAACAGGCTCCGGTGCAGGTTCAGGTTCAGCTTCCGGTTCAGCTTCCGGTTCAGCTTCCGGTTCTGGATCAGGTGATGCGTCGACAAATTCGGGTTCGGCCTCCTCCAAGTTGATCAAATCCGCATCTTCGTCGGGGAATCCGCCTGGTACAGGCGATCGCCTCGCGATAGACTCATCAGGCTCCGGATCGGGCGGGGGGATCTCGAGTGGAGGAGCGTCTTCAAGAACCTTATGCCTCTTAGACTTTTTGTCCTTCTTGGACGACTCCTTGTCTTTCTTGGAGGACTTCTTCTTCGGTGCCTCATCGATAATCTCAACGATATCATCCGGAGATGGCTCAGGTTCTGGGGCAGGTTCTTCGACGATCGGTTCGGGCTCTGGCTCCTTGTGTTTGTCTCTCTTGCTTGACTTTGACTTCTTAGATCCCTTGACGCGAATGGGGAGTTCTTCGACAGGAGGCTCTGGGACTTCGGGCACCTCTTCCGGAACCTCTTCCGGAACCTCTTCTGGAACCTCTTCAGGTTCTGGTTCTGGTTCAGGTTCTGGTTCAGCGACGGGCTCTTCTTCAACGACCTCAGGCTCGACTTTCTTCGTCTTGCGCAGCGAGATGCCCCAAGCACTTCCCCACCCGTTGCCGCCTGACTCCTCCTTCTTGGGCTCTGTCTTCTTGATATCCTTCTTGATGCTGTCTCCCCAACTGCCGAACGGTGTTTCATCCTTGGGTTCACTCCTGAGCTCTTCGCCGAGCTCTGCTAACAGCTCATCTTCGGGTATATCTTTGACCAAGTCGAACAGGGCCGCGTCGGGATCGTCGTTCGCGGGTTCGGGTGGCGGAGGCGGAGGTTCTTCTTCGACAACAACACCCCTTTTCTTCTTCTTTTTCTTCTCTTTTGACGAAACGGGTGCTGCCGCTGCGGCTTCTGCCTCTGCTGCAATGCGAGCTGCCTCGGCCTCTTCTTCCGCGATGCGCGCGGCCTCAGCTTCTTCCTCCGCAATCCGTGTTGCCTCAGCCTCTTCTTCTGCAATTCGCGCAGCTTCCGCCTCAGCCTCTTCAGCTTCCTTCGCCTCTTGAGCGCGTTTCTCTTCCTCCTCGCGTGCCTTCTTCTCCTTGGCTTCACGCTCGCGCTTTTGCTTCGAGGTCTCCTTCTTCTTGGTGAGACCGAAAAGACCCCATCCAGAGCTCTTTGATGCAGCCTCTTCTTCCTCCTTCTCTTTCCTCTTGCGCTCTTCTTCTTCTGCGGCGAGTCTAGCGGCCTCGGCCTCAGCCTCTTCTGCTGCGATGCGAGCTGCTTCGGCTTCTTCAGCGATCCGCGCGGCCTCAGCTTCTTCTTCCGCAACGCGTGCTGCCTCGGCCTCTTCTTCCGCAATTCGCGCAGCTTCCGCAGCCTCTTCAGCTGCAATCCTATCAGCCTCTTCCTGTGCGAGGCGCTCCTTCTCCTCCTGTTCTTCCTTCTCCCTCTTCTCACGAGCTTTGCGATCCTTGGTGCTCTCCTTTTTCTTTGAAGAGCCCCAGATGCTGGCCGCCCATCCCGTGCTCTTTGACGCCTCTTCCTCCTCTTTCTTCTTCCGCTCCTCTTCCTCTGCCGCGAGACGAGCTGTTTCTGCTTCTTCCTCGGCGATGCGAGCTGCTTCTGCTTCTGCTTCTGCTGCCTCGGCCTCGATCTTGGGCCTGTTCAGCGGCAGCAGCCTCTTCGGCTTCTCGTGCAAGACGCTCCTCTTCTGCCTTTCTCTGCAGCCTCCTTCTTTTCTTGCTCCTCGCGTTCTTTCCTCTCGCGCCTTTCACGGACCCTCTTCTCAGTCGGTGTTTCTGCCTTAGGAGGCTTCTCGACCGTCTTTTCCTTCTTGGCAGACTTCAAAGACACACCAAAGACGCTTCCGAACTTGGACTCTTTCTTTTCCTTCTTCTCTTCCACTGGGGGAGGATCGTCAAGAGAAATGAGGTCTTCTACCATGTCATTTTTCGGCGCAGATTCTTTACTTGTTGTCTTGGTGAGCGGCTCCTCTATGACTTCACCCTTCTTTTTCTTCTTCTTCGTAACAGGTGCAAGCCCTCGAGGAATCCACAGGTCATCATCGTTGGGAGCCTCCTCTGGCGGCGCTTCGATCTCTTTGGGGGGTGGGGCTTCTGGCTCTGCCTCAGGAGGCGGCGATGCCAAGTCTGCAATGAGGCCTTTCTTGCTCTTTTTGCTTTTCTTCCCGATGTTGAATGCAGCGCTTCCCCATGGGTCGTCTTCGTCAGGCTTCTGAACAGGTGTCGTAGTGTCTTCGATGACTTCGACTGGAGCGCCCTTCTTCGGATCCTTCTTCTTGTTACCCCATGATGGCATGCCCCATTCGTCTTCGTCCTCCGCTTTCGGCTCTTCGACGGCATCGGGTTCTTGAGCAGCAGCTTCGATTTGTAACGGTTCTGGCGGCGGTGGCGGCGGTTCAAGTTCGGCGCCTTTACCCTTCTTCTTCTTCTTGCCGCCGCCCCATATCGAACTGAATCCCCAATCACCGCCTTCTTCTGCTGCATCCTCTTTCGCAGGCTCAGGTTCAGGTACCGCTTCGGGTTCGGGTTCGGGTTCGACGATGGGCTCTTCTTCCTTGGGCGGATCTGGAACGACAGCGGCTGCGCCCTTCTTACCTTTCTTCTTCTTCACTGGAGCAGCGGCTGCACCCCAATCACCCCAATCTTCTACAGGTTTCTCTTCCGTAGGAGGACTAGGTTCAGGCTCGACTACCGGCTCAGGTTCTGGGGGAGGCGGGGGCGGAGGTGCAGGGTCCTCCTCAACGGCGCCCTTCTTCTTTTTCTTCTTCTTGCTAGTCGTAGGTGCAACCTCGGCGGCGGCGACAGCGGCAGCAGCAGCCTCTTCCTCGAGTCTCTTCTTTTCGGCCTCTTCCTCCTCTAAACGTAGACGTTCTGCCTCCGCCTCCGCCTCTTGCGCCGCAAGCTCAGCTGCAGCATCCTCTTCCTCTTTCCGCTTGGCGTCTTCTTCTGCCTTGGCTGCAGCATCTTCTTCCGCTTTCGCTGCCGCCTCTTTGGCCTCTTTCTTCATCTTGTCCTGGAGCTTCTTCTTTTGCGACTTGCTGAGTCCAGCAAACGGGTCGACCGCCGGCTCTTCTTTGGCCGGCTCGGGTTCAGGTTCAGGTTCAGGTTCAGGCTCAGGCTCAGGTTCAGGTTCAGGTATGACTTCCGGCTCTGGAGGGGGTTCCTCGACCTTGGGCTCTTCTTTGCCCTTCTTTTTCTTCTTCTTCGTTGACGTCGATGCAAATCCCCACGGGTCGTCCTCCTTCACAGGCTCTGGTTCCGGGACTGGTTCAGGTTCCGCGGGCGGTTCGGGATCTGGTGGAGGAGGTGGTGCTTCTTCGACGGCGCCTTTCTTCTTTTTCTTCTTGTCCTTTGACGAAGCGCCAAAGGAGAAAGCCCACGGGTCATCCTCGTCCTTCTTCTCAGGTTCAGGTGGTGAAGGCTCTGGTTCTGCCACTGGCTCCGGAACGGGTTCCTCGATCAGTGCTCCCTTCTTACCCTTCTTTTTCGATTTCGTCGTAGTGATGCCTCCCCAGCCATCGTCCTCTGGTGGTGGTGCCGCCTGCGAACCGCCCTTGAACGCATCGAAATCGAAGTCGAAGCCCGAAGAGTCCTTCTTTTTCTTATCCGCAGAATCCCAAGGGTTGTCACCTCCACCGTCCCCGCCTTTGGAGTCGCCAAATCCCCAGCCACCAGCTGACTTGGTCGATTCACCCCATCCAGAAGACCAGTTATCCAACCCGCCGAGTCCAGATCCCGACTTATCCTTGGAGTCGCCGAAATTCATGTCGATCTTTGGCGCACCGTCATCTAGGTTGACATCGTCCAGTTTGATATCGTCGAATGAAGTCGCTGGCTCTGCTGGGGCTGGCGGAGGAGGTGGTGGTGTCGGCTCCGCCTACGGTATGGTTAGCGCCCTCAATGGTGTCATTACGTATGCGAGATTACAAACCTTCCCCTTTTTGCCCTTCTTCTTCTTCCCCGTTGTTGTCGCTGCAAAGCTTCCCCAGTCGTCATTATTAGCGGCTGGTTCCGCCGCAGCAGCAGCGGCTTCTTCCTCTTCCTTCTTCTTGCGCTCGGCCTCTTCTTCCGCCTCTTTTGCTAGTCGTGCTTCCTCCTCCTCCTTGGCTATCCGCTCTTCCTCCTCTTTCTTGGCGCGCTCCTCTTCCTCCTCCTCCTCTTTCTTGCTCTTCTTTCCTCCTTTCTTGTCGTCGCCACCATCGCCGCCCGCACCATCTGCGGGAGCATCGCCTCCGCCACCGTCTCCACCTCCAGCCGCGCCCTCGTTCTTATCGCCATCATCGAGCGCATTCGAAATATTGTTTTTCTTAGCTGCAGCTTTCTTCTTTTTCGCATGCGATCTGACTCCTTCTTCACTGAAGCCAAAGTCGATGTCCACGTACAGCGACTTCTCGTCGAAAAATAGAGATGAACTAGGTGATGTGTCGCGGCTGAGCCGCAGGCAATTAGGGACGTTGGAGCATATAGACGCATTTAGTGACGAAAAAGGCGTGTACTCGGGCGATTGTACAAAGGCTAGCGCATCGGTACGCGTGTAGTCTGGCGGTAAGTCTGCGACGGAATCATCGTAGGAAGGTGGTGGGGACCCAAAACTCCGGGAAGCCTCATTCCACAGGTCCGGAGACGGATTAGACGGCGGAGGGCGGACTGCGGGCAGCCGGTTCGCGAGGTGGAGTTGCTGCGTAGTGTTAGATACCAAATCATGCTGAATACTGCCATAAACGGTCTTGGGTTCTGAAGTTTGGCAGCGGCGCGGGAAACGTTGCGACCAAAATGTCGGGAACCACCAGAACAAAGAAGTGTCGTCATACCGAGAATGCGCTTCCTCTGTCCGCTTTCTTCTCTCCGATGCTGCGACGTCCCAGCCGATCCAGCGCATGGATAACGTCGTCCAGCATGTTGGCCACGGGCTCGTCGTTGTCGGACTCCCATGCCGTCACACTCCCCGAAATATATCCACTTGCCTCCCAGGCGCTCGTATACTGCGATTCCAGCTCTTTCCTGCTCCAGCGCTGTTCAGCCGATGCAGTCCTCGAGGGCGGCCGGGTCCTTCGTCTCGCCGATGGCGCGGCGTGGCGAGAGCTGGCGGAGGACATTGTGCGGGTCTCTTGAGACGCGCAAACAGAAGGAGCACGGCGTCGGACGGCACATGAGCGCGCGTGCGAGACCGCAGGGCAGGCGCGGCGATTGCAGAGCGGGAGCAACAAGACAGGAGGGCAAATGGCGTGTAGCGCGGCGTGACGTGCAGTGTTGTCTCTGCTGCAGGGCTCGTCGAAAAGCGAAGCGTCGTGGTACACGAGGGTGGAAGGAGTAGTATGGCAGCGCAGATCAGGTTACACCAAATAATGCACTTTGTTCTTTTTCTCCGACGTCTTCACAGATTGGCGCCCTGGATCTCGCAGGACAGGCAAGTCAGATGTGCAGGTGCGTGCAGCCAAATCTGCGAGGATCAGTGGTCACAAGCCTCTCCAGGGCTCCCCAACGTCGATTGGCGTCGCGGAAACGTTATCGGCGTCTGATTGCCTTCCTCCTCTAGCCTCTTCCAGTCCCCAAATCGTTTCATCCACGCTCGTCACACTGCCGCTCGGGCCAGAGTCCAAAATTGAGGGGAAAGCCAGGCGGTCGAGGGGCAAAATATACCCGGCGCAGTCTGGGGGGGTGAGTAAGGCGGGAACTGTGCAGGGTACGAATGAAGTCCGGACGGCAATGTTTGGCAAGCTGTCAACAACAAGCAAGATGCAGGGCAAGGACAATAGTGCGGGCCGAGCGAGGAAAAGAGGAAAATTTTAGGTTAGGTAGGTTTGGTCACTTGCATGCGCGAGCGTAGCAAGCTGCGGCGCGTGTGGTGGGAGAAACAGCGCCTCGAGATGAAGAGAAGCATAGCTCTCCCGGCGCCCACTTCGTCTTTTGCCTAGCCCTGCCAGCCAACACCTCCAGCCACGCACATATCATATGTCTCAACTCGTAAACTCCACACGTCCTAAACCGAGTGTGGGTGTTGGGGTGGGCTTCATGTCTACACCGCCAGTCCTAATAGGCCAATCGTGGCGCGAGCTACCCCATCGCCGGAGATGGGGCGGCACGTCTAATGCACGTCTTCCTTTGGTACATGGACAACGCACACCAGTTCAGATTCTGCGCCGTAGCAATACAAGCGGATGACGCTGTAGTGGGGTCGCTGACAGCTTGTCAACCACATGTAGAGTCGCCTTGCAGTGCCCGAGGAGGGGTAGCATGTTGCGAACGACTCCACTCTTGCGACTTCACCTTGCCTCGTGCTTCTAGTTCGTGTCTAGATCGATGCATCTCGGGAACGTTAAGGCCCAATCTTAGCTGTGAGATAGGGCTGCTGTCAGTTTGTCAATTGAGTCTAGGAGCCGGAGATGCGTGGTGTTGCAGTACTTCACATTCACAACGCATACCACATTTGATCAGTCCCAACATAAGCAGTAAATATGAGGCTACTATCATTCCATTCGAGACGCATTGGCGTCCTGTCTGAAAGTAAAACATATGTGCAACCCTACATCCACCAAAACCGGGATCAACAACACCACCGGGTATCAAAATAAGCAGCCAGATTCTATATTCATGAAGATCCCATCCCAGGCAAGTCGCGTGTACAAAGGAAACAGATTCGCCGAAGCGAAAAGAGAGACCAAGTTTGTGAGTATCTGTAAGGGCATAAGAAGAAGTATTAACATAAGCATATATGGCCGTATACAGACGGCATGCTGAAGGAAAAACGCGCTGAACGCTACAGCCGTTTAGACATTACCATTTAAGTGTGTGAAACTTTCGAAATGCAAGAAAATCAAGAGCAATAGTTTGGAAACGCTTTAGAATGAATCATCGTCCTCGGTCTCTCCATCAAGTGCTCTTCTTGCGTCGTCAAGACGACGCCGCCACGCTTTGCGGTCGTATTGCTCGCTGTACGTGTGCTGCAGGTTCGAGCAGACTTGCTGGAAGCTCGATGCGAGGCTATAAATGAGCTGCTTCTCCTCCTCGCTCAGTGCGAGGCGTGGCTCCTCGCGGCCGGGAGAAGTCGATTCGGTAAGGATGGAGAAGATCTTGGACACTTGAAGGCCGCTTGCGAGGTCAGCTGGCGAAGCAGATCCTCGGGCGATTGACGTTTGCGGCGGGGAGAAGCCAGGACTACGGCGCATGTTGATGGCAGAGTCGGAACGAAGCGACATGTGGCTGTTGGAGGTAGCTGGTCGTGATGATGCCCTGGGTTGCTGCTGTGCGAGAATCTGCTCGGAGAATTGGTCCATCTGTTCGTTCTCCTCTTCATCGTCGGACTGATTCTCCGCGGCCGTGGCAAAGGATGCGACTGTCGAAATCGAGTCTGAGCTTTGCGAGCGGCCATGAAGAGACAGCCGCTTCTCGGCATCACTGGTTTCATCATCTTCCTGGACCTGGACGGCGGTGACCGGTCTTGTAGTTTCTGTCGAACTTTGGGACCCTACGCTGGAACGACGGCCTTCGATACTGTACGTGCCCATGGCGCTGTGGAGAAAGAAGTGCTCGTAATCGAACGCATCCACGCGGTCTTCGTGGCGCTCTGTGGCAGCCATCTCGTAGACTGCATCCTCGTAAACGCTCTCACCGCTGGGCTCAAGATCTTCCTCGTCTATCGACTCGAACTCTCCTTGTTGTGCTTCGTCAAAGTCCTTCTCGTCGTCGTACGACTCCAGATCATCGAAGTCGTCTGCATCGTTGTAGTAAGACGACCCTGAGTGTCCGTTGCCCTGGCCGCTGTGCCCCTCGGTCTCGTGATTGACCATCTTCTCTCCTTCTCTTTGAGACAACGTAGTCTCCGGAGTGTGTGACCTGCGTTGACCCTCTTCGAACAAGGCCTGGCGCGTCAGAGATTCTGTTTGAATGCCCAGTCCCGCATTTGCTGAGACAGGTGCTCCTCCAGCATTGTATGTATCCGAACCAGAGTACCACTCTTGCGCATTCGTGAAGGGACTCGAGCGGAGGCTTTGCATACTTCGTCGCCGCAATTGGTCTTCTTGTGCCCTCAGCTTCAGGCTTGAGATTCGGCCTTTCAGGTCGTTCATCTGGTCGCGCAGTCCGCTTGCTGCTGAGGCTGATCGGTGTACTCTCTTCTCCTCGTCATCGTCGTCTTCTTGCAGTGTTTCCAGAAGAGGCGGGGATCTCGAGTTTCGCGATGTAGTTCGAACAGGATACTGCGGCTCAGCGCGAACTGGCACATCACGTGGATTGCGCATTACTTCAAAGCTACGCGATTCCTTGATCGGGAAGCGCCCCTGGCCAAAACCTTCAGGCGACCATGGACCGCTGTTATGACCAAACGCGCTCGAAGCTCGCTTGTTCGATGCGCTGCGCGTCAGATATGAGGGCGAGGAGAAGGGCAGCGGGACGGATGTCTCGCTCAGACCACGTGAATGGTTCGGGCTCGATTGCGTAAGAGTAGACGATCGGAAAGAGGACACACGTGGTGGGATCGGGCCAAGTCCGGCATATAATCTGCGGTCTCGCTCGCGTGTAGTATTGACGTGGTGCGACAAGTCAGAGGAGCTTCGCGAGAAGGTTGGAGATACTACGAGCGACTCTCGAGCACCTCGGAGGTTTCCTTCCATGACCTGGAACAGTCAGCACCATCCAATAGTTCAAGTTAAGGTTTCGCTTACATTGAGTCGCTTCTTTGCATTGGCCAGAATGATTTCGGCGCGTCTGCTCAGGGCTGCAGACGAATATGGGTCGTCGCTCTCGTCGCTCCCAGAGCTGTGTTGGCCGAGCCATCTGTCGCCGTCCATGTCGTCGCCGTGCTTCTCGTCGCCGGGGAAATGGTCGCGCTTCTCCTGCTCCTCCAAGCCCAAGCCACTGTCATCAAAGGCGTCGTGGCTGTCGAACCCCGGCCAATTCTCAAAGTCCTCGCTCAGCATGCTCGATGCAACGCTTGCCCTGCGCTGGTCCTGGGGTGTCCAATCCTTCGGCGAAGGGCTGCTCAAGCCATTTTGAATGGTGGGAGATGAGGCCAAAAGGTTATCACGGGAAGGCGCGCGTCTAGCAGGCGTATTAGAGTCGCCCATGTTCCGCAGCGTCGAGCGGGACGACTGCGACGACAGCGCTGGCGATTGGGATTGTTGCGATGTACGACGGCGGCGCTGTGGTGCCAACGCTAATTTGACGTGACTCGAGTTGGTGTGTGTATACAAGACTGGTGGAGATGGGGGCCGTTCCTTAAGCAGTTCGAGAGATACAGCGCGTGCATGTCCTTCAGGAAGTATCATGCCCGCGTCGCTGAGGGTGGGAGACCGCGGTCCTGACTGGCCATTTTGCGCGGGACGGGCTGCTGCTGCCACGGCCATGGTTGTGTCCTTGGTAAGCTATGCTAGCCTGCGGGGCCAAGAGGGCATATCCAGGGGAGTCGCAAGAAGAAAGCAGCACCTGTATCACGGGTTTCCCAGTCGTAGATTGTTTCGGAGAGAGTGACTGGATTCAAAGAACGAGAGACATCGGCCACGCCCGCGCCTTTCGAGCTTCGACATGTTCAGGTTGGTTAAGATTTCTGGACGGTTCGGGCACTGGCCAACGGCGACCGTGTGATGGCTTGAAAGGGGACGCTAAATGCCCCGAAGATGGATCCGCCCCGGTAAATTGGCTGGCACTTTGCACGGTCCGGCCAACGTTATTCGACGAGTCTTCAGCTGCATCTCGCGTGCAATTCGCCTGCTGCAAGGGCTTCGGAAATGGGTCCTGAGCATCCCTGTCGCGCGTGTGCCTGAACCTTATGGTTTGAGGCAATGCATGCGTATGCGTGTAACAACCGAAGAACTCCTGATCCAGAAATGCTCGTAGACCGGCCTTGACGTCGCACGGCTCCCACCAATCTTTGAGAATGAAGCTGAAGTGTTTCATTATTTGCGCATACGGGGGCCCGGCCGCCTACTAGCCAGCTGAGCTAAGACATGGCACTGAGATCACTGCTTGCGCCAGGCACGCGTGCACGGCGACAACGACATGGACGCGGGTCGCCTTGCTTGTTGCATGCTATAATTCAGACATAATAGTGGCATGGAATATGCTCGATGGCTGACGCAACACACGGCACGATATGAGGGGACGTTCATGCATTGAAATGATCACACTCTGAGGCTTTGATACAGGACTGCCTGTGGCTGTTCTACAGCCCTATCCATGTCCCTACATGCAAATATGCGTAGTTCGGCATTTATTACCAACTCTGATTGCTGATGCATATGCGCCGCCCTGATGCGCCGTGCAAATGCAGATTCCAACGCGCTCGCTATGCAATAAGAATGTAAACAAAACTATACAAAGTCCTCGTCGTCGTCCCAGCCCAACGAGGCATATATAGAGCGCTCTTCGTCCTGGACCGGCTTCAAAGTTACGGCTGGTTGGGCCTCACTGACAGGTGTGCTAAAAGACTTAATGGGTGTTGCAGCGACCGTCGTGTGCCGAAAATTAGCGGAAGTAGGAGGCGAGCTTCCGACTGCCTTGACTGGTGATTCAAAAACATGCTCTGCCGATCTGTTTGCTGGAGCCACGTGTGACTTGGAAGGTGTTGCGAAGATCGTTCTCCGAGCTGCCCCTGACTCGAAGACCTTCATGGTCGGCGCCTTTGACGGTGTCTCGGCTACATTGTGGAGCGCTAGGTTTCGGGCCGTGGCGCTACGGTGCACCGTTCCGGGAACCATGGGTTGCTGGCGAGAACCGGACGACGGGTTAAAGAAGTCGCTTGATGGAGGCGCCGCAGATGTGGAGGTTCGAGCAAATGGGTTGCTGATGCGATGGTGATAACCTGGTGTCTGGCCCACCATGTCTTTTGTTCTGCGGCCGATTCTTGGAGTCGCAGACACCTGGACTTCCTTCACCACCTTTCGAACAGGATTCAACTGCTTTCTAGATCTGCTGAATGGACCGAGGCTGCGGCGCTCGACTTCTTCTACGTAGCCGCCGGCAGCTAGCCCCCGGTTGGGCTTCTTCAGAGCTGTTATAGCGTCCTTCAGCTCCTCTTCTACGCGCTGTTTCTGTTTCAACTTCGCGGTGACGGCTGCCGAAGGTGTTGTGAGATCGAGCTCACGCCCTACGAGATGCCGGTACTGCGACATCGATCGCCGAGTATCTCTAGAAGGACTGCGCTGGAACGGAATGGTTGATAGCGGTGCCTCACTTCCTTCGCGCTTAACGCCCTTGATGAGAGCAGAATCAGTGGCGGATCGACTCAAGGATGGCGTGGCGCGAGACGTTGACCTGCGCATGGTTTCTGTCGCTACTCTGGCTAATGACCGCCTAGACTTCTTCAAGTCCGGCTCTTTCGGTTCCCCAGACGCACGTGATGTGGTCGGAGGCTTCATTGCCTTTCGCTTTGGTGGAGAGGTGTGCGCTGGCCCACCCAACTTCTTATTGATCATAAGCGCCTGCTCGGGAAGGCGATTCATGTAGAAGGGAATGATAACTTCGATGCAGAAATCGCGTAGGCGGTCACTTGCACCGCCTCTACCGAGTCCTTCCGCATCATCATATTGCTGGGTGATTTTCGCGTCGAAGTCGAGGATGCCTGCTTCTTCCGTGGCGTGCCAGATGCACAGCCTGTCGAGCAACAAGTCCAGCTGCAGGCCTATATCGTCAAGCTTCCTTTTACGCTTCTTCGGTTTCGCCTGAGAGTCTTCCAGGGCTTGGGTTTCGTCCACAGGAAGGTCGTCCTCGGGTGGCGGTTTGTACGTTGAGAGAGCTTCGAGCGCAATGACTTCGAGCATGAGTGTCAACTGCGCCAATGTCTCGCGAACTCGCAATTCGCCTATTCGTCTCTTGATACGCTGATCAATCGTCTCTTCGCCGGTAGGCATGTTTGAGTGCCACCACTTCTTAATCATAGCCTCCTCATGTGGGTATACGCCTTCTCGACTGAGCTTCAGCTTCTTCTTGGTCTTCTTGGGCTTGCTAGCCGCCACGGTAGGCTCATCGTCTGAGAAGCTTCCAGGCGGGAGTGCTCTGATGACTGCAGGCAATTTCTCATAGTATTTCTTTTCACTCGCCTTTGGAGTCAGAAGCATCGACCTCAAAAAGGTCACCAGTTCGTGCGTAGGAGGCGCACCCTCGTCGGGTGATGTGAAAGCGGTACGAATCCGGGCGATAGGTCCCTTCGAGAAGTATGCCAGCGAAGTCTTGGACATATAGATTGCATCCAAGTACTGTTGTACGATTGACTCGAGTTGCTCCTGAGGGGACGGTGCTGCGAACTGCACTTCTGGAACATCGGCCGGGATTGAGTCCGACAGAATGTGCTCATGGTCTGCCGGGCTATCGAACCGTTGCGAGATCTTCTCCTTCTCTGGTTGTGGAGCCTGTGTCTTACGCATCATGGTCATCCTTGCTCTCTTTACAGGCCGCTCTGCAGACGGGGCCTCCGCTGCCGCATGCTGCCACCACTCTCCAGTGTTGGGTGTGCTTTGCTCAGGTCGAGGTAATACGGGGTAACTCTGCAGACCCGAAGGATCCCATAGCTCAGACACGTCCTTCTCTTTCAGCCAACTCGCAAGTCGACATATGCTGTATACTCGTGTTTGTACACGCTCTATAGCATACAAGGTCCTCTTCGTGTCGTAACGTGCTATGAGGACCTTGGGGGCGTCCTTTTCTGATCCATATTCACTCTCCAACACGTCGATGTGGGCGGAGAAGAGCGAGTTGGCGGCGAAACTCTCATCGGCCGTCGTATCGAGGAATGTCAGAGGCAGCTGTGAGCGTCCGATTATGCGGACAGGCTTGAAGCTGGCGGGCTTATCGGAGGAAGATCCGGTGTACGGCTTGATTTCGAAGGGTTTGGTGAAGGTTCCCAGGCCACATATGGCATCCCTCTTGCGCTTCGATGGCAGCTGTGGCTTCGCTTCGTCGCGTTTGGTGGTTACTCCGAGAAGTTTGATAGGGTTGCTAGATACGGAGTGAAGCATTGTTTTCGTCTGCAATGCGTACGTGGACATCGGATATGCTCATGGCGGGTTTGAGTATTCGGCGGGGTGCGTTCTTGTTAGACATCTCCTGCTGGAGTCGACGCGTTGAGCAAAACGCGTAGGCTCGTGCACAACTCCGCGCTAATGCGTCATTGCAGGGATCGACCGACCCGCGGACCCCACATCGAGATCACTCAAGCAGCCGCAACACACATCTTACTCCAGGATAAGGGGGGGATAGCAACACCGCTGTCAGAGTGTGATATGCTCTCCTCATCCCTCGGCGGGCTATTCCGGTCGCTTCGGGTGTACCCCTCAACAAATCTCTCTTTGTATGCCGGCAGATCTTCGTACGCACACGCACTAACCTTGTAAACCTTAATGGCTCCGGGTTCCTGCTGCGGTAAACACGATGAAGAGCCGATCAGTCCGGGTAAATATTGCTAACGACTGTATACCTCACGTCATTGACTGCAAACGTTGTTCAATGAAATATACGTTGCTTTCGTGCCTGTAGCCACGTAATCACGCTAGCACCCTCTCTTTCCCTTCAACTCACTATCAAGATGTGGCGCCACCTATTCGTACCTAGTATTTTGTTCCTTCACTGTTCAGCGGACGCTTACTTTGACACACCATCTGGCGGCTTTCGACCCTTCGGGCCTGGCTACAACTATGGATCCTATCCCCAAGACTTCTCCATTGTGGGACCACCGCTTGAAGCAATACACGACAGTCAATCGCCTTCTACTGGTCTAGCCGTGGACGCGAACCACAGCCTCTACCTCACATACCCTCGCAACGCTGGTCAGACGCCTAGTAACGTCGTCATCTGCACTTCATTCAATGATGAAAAGCCCTGGCCGACTGCGGAGATACAAAATTGCACCACAGGCCAGGACCCTAGCACGTGCTTCATCAACGTTCAGAATGTCGTCCGCGATGACAAGGGTCGTCTTTGGGTCGTGGACAATGGCATTGCTGCCGGCGCACCTGCAGGATCTGATGCCGTCTATGGTGGTGCAAAACTCATGAGCTTCAACGAGACTACGGCGGAGCACATCAAGACGTACAAGATACCTAAAGACCTCCTTGCACATGAAATGAACATGAATGACATGAAAGTCAACACGACCCTTGGCGGAAGAGGTGGCTATGCTTTCATCACAGATGCTAGTACGAACAGCTCGCTCGTAGCGATTGACCTCGAAAATGGCAGTGGAGTGCGCAGGTTGTTCAACACTAGCGTTGTGAGAGCGGATGAGAAGTACGTTGGATCATATGATGGAGAATTAATGTACAGATGGAATGGGACACAGAAAAGCTATCTTACTACAGCCGCAGATGGTATAACTTTGGGTATGTAGGCTGTGTTTTAACTAAGCTGCATTGCTAACACGAACAAAGCATCGGGCAACTTTTACTGGGGCGTTCTCGCATCGCGCCGCTTCTATTACATTTCCCAAGAAACACTCGTCAACACCAACTTGACGGATGCGCAAGTCCTCGCAGCTGTCCAGAACCCTGGTCAAGTCGGCTCAGAGCAAGCTGGTTTCACATCCGACGACCGTGGTCGCGTTTATGTTGCAGCCAGCGAACAAAACGCCATTTACTACGTCGACACACTCAAGAGCGAGCAGAACATGACTGTCAATGGTAACGCGCCTGGAGGCACCGGGCTCATTCCAGCAGAAGACTATGTCGTGAAGACGCTTGTGAGGAATGCCATGATCCAGCATGCAGACTCGATGGCGATTCTGGACGGGTGGTTGTACTTCAACACGAACCAGCTGACTCTGGGCCCGCAATTTCAATACAACAATGTTGACAAGCGCAGAGGGCCGTTTCGAAGCTTTAAAGTTTGGATTGGCAGAGGACAAGCTGTAGGATAATCATCACCGATGTCGGAAAATGAGCATGTATACGGTACCTGGCCGATGACCAGACAAGACGCCTAATTCAATGACGCATAAAACTCTCTAGTAAATGGGGTATCTCGCAAACCAATAAAGCATCATATCAAAAACGCTGCTCACATCTCATACTCCCATCCCGCAGCCGCATACATCAACTCCTCCACCTCCTCATCCTCGTCCTCGTCCTCAATCTCCAGCGGCTCCCCCTGGGTACCCTTTCCCCCACCCTGTCCCAACGCCTCCCACTCCTTCGCCAGTGCCTTCCTTACGTACTCCCTCCTCCCCTCCTCCGTCTGCATACTCTTCGCCGCCTTCTCCAGCGCCGCAGAGCTCATCGACGGCGCGCGACTCCAGCCGCGATTCGGGGAGTAATGCAGGCCCATGTGGTTGACGATGCGATCGTGCGCCGCGGGCCTGCGACGCATACTCTTGTCCGCCTTCGCACCGAGGCGGGCTTTTATGTGTGCTTCGCGCGCTCGGACGTCGGCTTCAAGCAGCATGATTGCGGGACTTCCCATCACAGTATAGAGCCCAGATATAAGGGGAGGTAGCTCGGGGTGCAGGGCGTTGGGGGTGAAGAGGTCGAGTTTGGAGAGGGAGTGGGCTTTGTGGGCTTGTGTCATTGTCTGTATATATGATTAGCTTGCATGCCTTTCTCTATCCTACGATACTGTCGAATGGGTAACGTATGCGAAGAAGGGGTGCAGCTCCTTACCATCTTGGGAAAATACTGCTTATCACACATGCGACAGCACGTCAAACTGCCGTACAGAATCGCGCGGCGCATGCTCTTGCGCTTGCAAAACTGACACGTCTCGCCGAGCCACCTGCGCCGGCAGCTAAACGCCCTACTCCGCGGCGGCGTGAAGTTGGCATATTTCTTGAGTCGGTTGCGGCAGTATTCTTCCACGACGGTGTGTAGGTGCTTGTTCGTGAGGGCGAGGGCGTTGAGCGGGTGTGGAGCTGTGGGAAGCCGGCTTTGCGTAAGGGCGTTGTAGGAGAGGATTTCGAGGAGGATTTCTAGCGGGAGGTCGACGAGACGCGGCATGGTTGTGGTGCTGGTGGTGGATGTGTGGGGGCGGAGGTGAGGTCAGCGGAAGGCGTGGGGTGGAGATTGTGGGGAAGACGCGACGCGCGACAAGGGAGAGCTGCGGCGCAGTGGACTTTAACTTTTCACTCGATGCGACATAACAAGTCAACGCGCAGAAGGTCACGGGCTGGCGGTTACCTTCACTTGCTTCGTGGCGTGTAGAGGCTCACGAACAACGCGAAAGCATGCGCACGTTGATGGACCTTGGGGAAGGTGTATAATTCACGCAGCTTGCTGTTTGAACTATCGGCCCTACTTGATCTTGCTACAAAGCCCAAGCTCTCAAACCACAAAGGCACCCCCAAACATGTTTAAACATCAAGAATACCCTGCTCTTGCAGGCCCACAAGAATTGTCTTGGTCTCCATGTCGAGCTGGACATCAGACATCCATCCCGCTCCATCCCAGATATCCCAACTACTCTTTCCGAGCCAATAACTCCAACCTTGTTTGTCCCATAGACTGTCTTCCATCTGCCACCTGTGTACCCGCTTCATTATAATCCCGAAGTTGTGTTGTGAGGCGTTGCGCGCATCTTGCTTTTTGCGGAGCTGCTGCAACTCTGCTTCGCGCTGTGCGGTCTCTTTGGGGTGAAGACAGCGTGGTACGTGTTTGAACTTCTTGGGCGGAGCGATGGCGGAGTCTCTGCGAGCGGGGCTTTTACTTGTCTTCTCTTGGCTGGCCTCATTCTCCATGATCTGTTTGCTCGTAAATGTGTCGCTCCTGTATCCCTTCTTAGCTTTAAAAGCATACGCAGCCCTCACCGGCGCGTCCCTTGCCCAAGCATCCCTCAGCCCCTCAATCTCCACCTCATACTCCCGCATCTGTCCCAAAATCTTCGGCAACACATCCTCTTCCACACGCGCCTTGCTCATCTTCACAGCATCAAATGCCTCGGTGGTGACCTGAAGATCGCGTTCCAGCGTCCGCACCTTCTCATGCAAAGGCTTGAGGTCGAAATTCGCCGGATCGTTGAGTTTCTCATGGTACTCCTTCATGCATACCATCATGTCCTTCCGCTGCTGCTCGTAGGCGAGTACGAAACCCTCGGATTCTTTCTCAGCACGGGATTTGATCGATTTGAATTCGGCTTCCCAGCGCTGAGCGCGTTCCCTCAGTGTCTTGGTTTGTTCTTGCAGTCTTGCGTTCTTGTCCTGACTGGTGTAGAGATCAGTTTGGAGCTCTCTGTTCTTTTCCCCTAGGTCGGGTTGGTACATTGCCTCTGCCTTAACTTTCCAGTCTGCGAGTCTGCACTCTACTTGCTCCCTCTTCTTCTGCTCTTTTTCCATCAGTGCCTTCCAGTATTTTTCTGACTGTTCTAGCGCCTGTATATCTTTCTGTGCTGTCGCGAGCTCCTCGTTCCTAACATCGAGGTCAGTCGATGCAGCTTGCAATTTTTCCTCCATGAAGATGGTGAAGCGGGCGATGTGCATATGCAAATCCGTGGCCTCTGGGCTGGAGTAAGGCTTCCATCTCAAATCCCTCAAAGTCTTCGTCTTAGGAGCGTCGCCTGCGTTGGTCTTTTTCAGTGCGTTTGCGAGATACTCCACATCGTCCCGCAATCTTGTGAGCTTCTCACTAGACGTACTGGTACTCGCTTTGGCTTCGTCCAGTTCATCATCTTTAGTTCTGACGTCTTGGTTCAGGTTCTTGACAGCCTTCCTGAGAGCACCTATCTCCGCCAAAGCTGCTTCTTCTTGCTCGATCGCAGCATTTGTGGCAACAATCTCTGTGTCGGCCAGATAGTCTTCCAACTTCTGATTTCGTTGCTGTAATTTAATGATAGCGTTTTCCAGCTTTTGATTACGCCGTTGCAGTTCGTAAATGTTTTTTATCTCAACAGACTGAACCTCGGACTTTGGTAGGTCTTGTTCCTTCTGCTTCGGATTTTGCTGTTTGGTCGACTCATGTGCCTCCACCTCGCCCTGGATGACAACCGGAAGTCCAGACTCCTCCTCATTACTACTCACCGCATCCTCGATATTGACCCCATTCGCGTCTTGTAATTCAGCTTCCAAAGGCCCATCACGTTGTCCCTTCAGCCTGTCCTCTTCAACACCACGCTCGAACTCAGCGATTTCATCCATCAGCTCCTCGTCTTGCATCTTACGTTCTATTTCTTCAGTCCGAGGATCTTTTGCGCTCGTGCTCTGTGACAACGGCGCCTCTTTGCATTCTCGAGACTCTGGCTGCTCATCGGGACGAGATGGTTGAGCATTCTGGTCGTTCACGCCTCCATTTCGTGCTCCGGGTTCAGGCAAAGGGGTTTCTAGCTGCTTTCCCTTACCCTTCTGTCTTCGAGTAGGAACACTTGGAGTAGCATTCGCAGAACCGACACCCTCTCTCCGATTAGCAGCGGAAGTCGTCCTCGCAGTTTTTTTTTTTGGAGTGCTAAGCCCTCTATCTGCCTGCTTCTCCTTCGATGCTTTTGTCTTTAGAGCGAATGATGATGACGTTTGTTCATCATCGATCTGTTTCCCTGTTGATGATTGTGTGCCGCGAGCATAAGCGGGCGTGTTGGGTGCTGAGTAAGTTGGCGGCTTTATGGATGTTGTTGATCGTTCTGCGGTCGAAGGGTCGTCATGGTCTTCGGCTTTGCTTCTGGGTGTGGACTTGACTGGAAACCTGGTAGAAGACTTTTGCTGCTTGCGCTCATCGTCCGCCATGTTTTTAAAATGTACAGTGTGTATTCGAAAGAGGTGTAACAGGTTCTAGCTCTCATCATCTCACGCGTCTTCACCCAATGCCCACTTACAATATGTACCATGGCCATCATCCCTTCTACCCTAACAACCACCCATTGTCCCAGACTCTCCTCCATTGTCCTCGATTACCTTCTCTTTGTCTCTGCATCACCAGGGCTTTGTACCCCGTCATTCATGGGTATAAAAGTCCTTTTAGCATTGTCACTGTCAGGTCTCACTCTAGCTCTAGACCATCGCGACTCAAAGCCCGATTCCAAATTTTCTCATCTTCCCCACCTTCACTAAGGCGCGATCGACGCCCCGCCAGCATACACCCGATGATATTTTGTCATCATCTCCCCCGCCTCACAGCTATCCCACAGACACGCTCCTCCCGCTCTCATGTGGACCTACTGTTTCAACTACGAGAATAGCCTCAAGGGATGGTCCTGTAGCTTTCGGGTTGTATCCTCGATGTGGAAAGCCATCGGTCAGAACGGCGAGCTTCATCGCGTGGGACGCCGCTCATGTCATGTCGTCCCGAATTAGAGGATCAGGGTGATACAGACATCTGGAGCTAGTCACATGCGGACGATCTGCAATCCGCCGCTTTTGGGCAGTGGTCCGTGAGGGAGCTGGGTGAGGCTCGGCAAGTGGAGGCGATTATCGAGACGTTAGAAGCCGATTGAGCTTGTCGATCGTGATAGTACAGTGAAGAAATTGTCAGCATCCAACATGCTTTTGGAGATAATGATTCTTGAAGGATAGAGATTAAGATTATCCGTAGCATGAACCCTATCGATAACGCATGATTGTGTGTGGTTGACTGGATGAATAGCGACATGAACAGGCTGTTTTGGAGGTGCGCTCACATGGATGCATGACGTTGGGGGTTGTACCTACTCCTGTATCGTGTGTTGAACAGGACAGATCTGCTGACGCTTGGCTGTCACAACAGACGAAGAGTGCAAGTATGTCCCAGTGTACTGGGAAGGTGAGCCGTGAGAAGCCGGGCCCGAAGATCTCGTGATCGTCCAGGAGGTACATGGCTGATCGTGCTTTGGGGTCGACTATAACTTAGTATACATCAGATCATACTTGCATTGCTGATTGAGATCATCGGGTTCCGCGGATCTTGTCCCCGCTGTCTCGGGGACGGCAAAGTCAATAGGTTCGCCCCGGGGCCGTTGGACTATCACGTCTCCACGACGCTCCGACGTAGCGTACCAGACATGACTTGACACTGACCCGATCAAGAGTATCTCACTGTTGAGACGCAAAGGCATGAGACTCTGCCGGTTCACTTAATACGTAAATGGATTATCTTCATCGTACATACCAACGATGTACTGGATTTCCGTGACACCCCACGGTGGTCAGATTTTGGGTTACAGACCTCGAGCTTGAATACTGTGGATACACAAGCTAGAGACGGTACTTCCGTGCCACGCGCGTGAGCCATGGTTGTCATGATGGCGTTGTGGGGTATTCGCTAGATTCCAAGCCTGCTACTGGTCTGCCATGGATTTTGGCGTCCGCGGACTGAAGTATGAGGACATGTGTCACACATGATATCCAGCCTTGTGGGTCTCACTGTGGATCGATCTCACTATGCATCTCTTTGTGGAGCCTTGAGCTGGGGATGACGATTAGCGCAAGACGCGGATGTGTTTCAACCGGTCGATGTAGACGAAGACCAGTCCAGGGCTCGACGCGTAACTGTAGTAAACGACGCAATTATTCTCGGAGCTCAAGTTCGCGTAGAATAACCGTAGCGTGAACCAGAGTCGCGAAGCGGAGGAATTGCCTGTCCGAGCAACCATAGATATCACCATGTAGCGTTGACGGCGCAATACCAGGCCCCTACTCCTCAGCTGCGTGACTATGAGTTGACATCAGCAAAGTGGAGTGTCGCGATGTGCAAGCAATAGCGTCCTATAGTCCTAGAAATGCCTTCCTGTCAAGGTGCAGTCCCTGATGAATTTCGCAAAGGCAACGCGGTTATGTTGACTTGTTTGCTCTGGGCCTGCGGCGTCCGGTCAGAACGTGCATCTCCAAACCCCACAATCCAAACAAGCCCCTGATTCAGAACCTCAACAACGACGCCGTGGATACAATTTGCATGCTTTGCTCGCTTAGCGAAGCCAATCAGTCGATAACGAGGTGTGTTTGGTGGTACAAATCCAAAAAGGCGTGTGTAAGGGCGATGGCGTGCATTCCGCAGGCCAGTTCCGAGCAGGGAAACCCCCCAGCCGCATGTCGACACGATCGTCCGGAACCATCCGAATTTCGGATGCATGCAACATGCAGGAGAGATACCTTGACGTCTGCATCTATTGGTAGGAAGACGGTACCAGTGGCTAGTGTACCAGGCGGGCTGGCCGAGCTGATCGGGACCCACCTGACGAGCACATCAGTAGTCGGCGTGGTAGGCAAGGTCTAGCGATTGGCTGCCAAACTGATGACTCCGCGGAGCTCCAGCGTAGCCGGGTAGTTGGGTCGATGGACAGCGTAGGTCCTTTGTGTCCAGAATCTGCTTTGCTGAAGCAGCATGTAGAAGTCGCAGAGTTTGATGAAACTTCACAAAATTGCCAACACGGGGGCCTTGCATGAAACCGACGCATGTTGACCGTTCATAAAATGGTTAACCATGGAGGTGGGCCTGCTGTCAGGATACAAACATGAATGCTACTGCAGCCATCCGCCATGTTCACGGCGCTCGGACCATGCGACATGTTTTAAGAGAGAATAGCTCCATGGCGTTGCCTACTCCACTAAATAGACAGATGGCGACCAAGTAGCACCCTGGCAAATGATCATTGAGGAAGGGGCAGGTAGCCCTACAGGTTCTTGGTGTAGGAATGCGGACATTTGACTGGTGCAACTCGTTCACCAAGGGCTGCGGCAACGGCTGGGAGAACCATGGAACTCAAGGCTTACAACACTGTACAGTAGGCGCGCATGACTACTGCAAGCCACAAGGTAGCCTTGTCTGGCAGGGTCTGCGATTCCAGTATGTGTAAGGGTGCTTGGCGCGGAGCCCTGGGCCACTTCTCGTGGTGGAGGGGCTGAGCGCCGTTTTCAACTGCAAGGCACGGTCGACGATGGTATTTTCAACTCCGGGCCGGTGAACGGACCAGTAGGCGAAGTCACCTATCATCGATACACAATCGATTGCTAGTGGGGACTTGCTCGTCCAAAAGCAGCGAGAAGTTCCTATCGCGGAATGGTCGCGAAGCCATCACCAATCCGGCTGTCTCTTTGTCCGGGTTCAGACGAGCAAGTGAATTACACTGTACGTGAGCAGTCGAATTCGAGGCCAAGTAGTCGGTACAAATATCTTCTCTGGACTGACCTTCAAACAAAGAATCGCCTTCCGTCACTTGCATCCAGAAACTGCTCAAGCTGCTCGTCTACGACAAAGAAACGAGCCGATACACCATAACTCAGACGATCCAGAAGATCCGACTAGTAGATCTGTGTCGCATAGTCATCCAAATCAATTGCCAACGTGCCAAAGCATTGGAGCCGGTGAAAAACGGGTAGCTGCAACAGGTTCGTTCCCTGAACACTTTGCGAACTGTTATGCATCGACGCAATGAAGCAAACACACCAGCGCAAAGACTTAGCCTATCCCGTTACTGACTTACATTTAGTTCCATATCTGAACTAAGACATTCTCGTTGGGAAGGCTTCTGGAATTCTGTCGGAACAGTAACACTCGTCACTCTCAGCAGTGAAGCATTGGACGCTTAGCATCAGTTCTGTTCGCAAGCAGTTATCGCCACCGAAAATCGCTCCAGCGTTAGTACCGTTACTTACTGGTATTGATATCGCCATACGTTTCGGCACAAGCTCAGGACCTGCAATCCGCTAGCACTATTCACTTCGCATTGTTGGCGACTTCCATCATTCCAGTCGGTGTGGGCCTGCTCCTGCTCTCAGTCTTTACTTCGTCATGAGAGGCGAAACGCTCATCCAACAACATCCCCCCACCCCGCCAAGTACTGGTGCGGAGTACCAGGTGGGCCTGCAACATATTGCGCATTACAACACAGCGCGTGGCTTCGCCTATGCGTCTCCCAGATCGATAGCGCACGAAGGGATCCCTTCGCATGGGTCACATGTGGTAAGCCATCCTGGGGAGGGACACGGTCTCGGTCTTCAATATGTGAGAACATTGTCGATACCACATCGAAATGCAATGCTGATGAACATTCAGGATGGTTATGGTCCTGCCGGTGAATACTATCACGATAGACAGTATGGTGGGTTGCCAGTGAGTTCACCTTTAGTGCACGCCTTCATCCATGCAGCAGCTGACGTATCATAGAACGAGCAGCCACTATTCTCGCCACCAACGCCCAGGTCCACAGCTGATGATGATGTCGAGCGAAGAACGACGCGAAATGGGCGAGCAGTTGCAGCATCCAGTTCGCCACGACGAAAAGAAGCAAGTCCACGACCAAAGGCCACACCAAAGGCAAAAAAGCCGAAGGCTTCGAAGGGCGAGAAGGCAGCGACCCCTAAACTGAATGCGCCTCTGAGCATATTGACGGCAGGACTACTCCACATTCCTGTCAAGAACATGGAAGAGTGGGTCAACAGGTCGGCTGACACCAGGAGAGACGAAGCAGAGAAGCGGAACGGGTACATCACTCGGCCCATGAACTCGTTCATGCTGTACCGATCCGCGTACGCAGAGAGGGCCAAGTCCTGGTGCGCGCAGAACAACCACCAGATCGTGTCGTCCGTGGCAGGCGAGAGCTGGCCATTGGAACCCGCTGGCATCCGTGACTTGTACAACGAGTATGCGAAGATTGAGAGGATCAACCACCAGAACGCACACCCGACATACAAGTTCTCTCCAAGCAAAGCGGCGGCTCCACCCAAGAAGAGGAAGGGTGAATGGTCCGACGATGAAGAGCCGAGCGATCTCGACGATGCTGAGTGGGCGCCTGGTAGCGGCAGGACTCGTAACAGGCAAGCAAGGAGGATTGAACGGTCCCTTAGCTACCCCTCGAACGGCATGAACCCGGAATTCTTCGACCAGCGCTTTGGGCCCAATGGCCATGGAGTCAACAAGTCCTCGTGGGAGATTACGAACGAGGGAAGGCCGTTGCCGATGCCGATGCACCACGACATGTACAACCAGTATTACCAGACTGCTGCGTACCCTGCCATGATGGGCGCAAATTATCAGGAAGACATGCGCATGCGAAGAGTTGGTATTCCAGCCCCTCAGCCACAATTCTCGTCAGACCATGCCCTGTTAGGACTTCCTGGAGGCAACTCGGGCGACCTAATGCAGCAAACGCACTCGCACGTTGGCAGGCCCTTCGAAGATGGCCAATTGGATCCGATGCTGCTGGCTTATGATGGCAGCCACTCCGACTTCGATCCAAACGCGCTCCAACACGGCTACCGAAACGGCCATGGCATCATGCTCGACGCAAGGCTGGAGCAGCATGATATCGATAGCCTTCTGGAGATCTCACCAACGCGCAACGACTATCATTCTGGCCCGTGGCAGTCCGACCCAACCATGGTCTCACTTGAGCAGGAGTCTGAGTTCGACAAGTGGATGGGTGAGCAACAGTAGTGCACGAGTAAAAGAATTTCTTCCTGTTGCTGTTATTATTGTTGTTATCGTAGATTTGTTTCCTTTTTTTGTACGCGACTATTATACTCATAACAATCGCTCAACGCGATAAGCATGCATGCTTATGGAGTTCTGGAAGCTGGAGATACCCGTTGCCATGACGCGTTGGGTTACATGCAAGGCGTTGGTCGGATCGGAAGCTCTTGAGCTTGTATCGCATTACAGGCGTTCCCATGTACTTGTAGGCTACTGTTTCAATGTAAAGACAACCACTGTCCTTCAATCTTGTCGCGCTTTAATCAACTCGTATGCTTGTGACAAGCTGCAACTGAAGATATGCCTAGACAGCATCGAAGTGACATGCCAAGACCCATCGTGGGACTGGTGGACACGACCTGAGCATCGGCAAGCTACATTGCGCGGGAGGATTCGCAAGCCTGGGCCAATAACCGGGAAGGAATCAAAGTGCGCTCTCAAGAACCGCGAGCGGCGCACCCGAACTCGGGTGTAGACTGGGATGATTGGGTGTTGTGAAGATGTTATCTTGTAAGGGATCTCTGGAAGGAGGAAGAGATGTAGTCGGACTCGGCGAGGGCATGGACCACTTATTTCGCTACGCCACTCGCACCTGCCTTCGCGACGCGAACGCGCCTACCCATCCATGTCATGGTGGGGGGGGTCTAACAAACAAACAGGCCTTTTCCGCTTTATGCTCCAGACCTTTACAACGTGCGAGTGACTGTACTATCACAAAGGCTGCCGAATACAAAGATAGTACTCATATACATAAAGTCACGGAAACGTCCAAAATGTACGGCGAAACCGCCAACAAGCTCGTCCAAAATGCCAAACGCACCCAGGCCCTCCCGCACCTCCCGCCATACGCTTCGGACCTATCACGCACCATCGTTCGGGAAGTCCGTGACCTCGACCGTGATGTCAGCGCCATACTCGCCCCATACGGCAGCTCCTTCAACCCATCGGCCGACCCGTCCACCGCATGCGCACTCCTCGTGAACCACCTGTGCATGCGCCGCAATAAGCGCTGCCTGCTCGCCTATCACAAAGTGCGCACCGAAAAGCTGGAGGGATACTGCTGGGAAGGCATCGACATCCTTGAGCAGACAGGCAGCGGCAAAGAAGGCGAGGGCGGCATGGCAGGCAAAAAGGAAGAAAGCAGTCTGAGCCCCGAAGAGGAGGAGTACGTGCGGCAATACAGCGACTTGTTGGCGGCGTACAAGGGCCAATGGACAGACATCGATTTGACAGGGAGTTTGGAGCCACCGAGAGATCTCTTCATTGACGTCCGCGTGCTCAAGGACGCGGGCGAGATTCAGACTGAGTACGGGTACGTTGGCCATTTGTCAGGGTTTCGTTCAAGCACAGCCGTGGAGACTGACCTATTCTTAGGTCCATCACTTTGACGAAGAATAGCCAGTTCTACGTGCGTCATGGCGATGTGGAACGTCTGATCGCACAGGGATATCTTCAGCGACTGAGTTAACGGGATCGATGAGTCGTTGAGAAGTAAGGACTGAAAAGCAAAGCACTCAATCCCGCTGCAGCAATGTGCGTTGCACTCATGTGTCACAACACTTGCAACTATGTGCGGAATCGCCAGCACAACCACTTTCCGTATGCGACGGAACGCTTGGGAGTTATCGCTGCGCCATGTCAAGGTAGAAGAGCCTCAAGATGTTCACAAAGCTGGGACAGTTCCGGCATGATATGTGAGAGGCGCATATGTCTTCGGGGCCTATCATTAGAGCTACAGTCTCGACATTGCACACAAGATTCCCGTCTGTCTAAAGTGTTCTGTTGGACGTGCAGGGACGCGGTGTGGTCTTTTGGCCTGGGATCTGCGCTCTAATGCGCGTGTTGGAACGTCAAGGGATCTCCCCACGCGGATTGAGGGCTGTGTGTACATTCTACAAGCTACCGCCGGGAAGGCTGGGTTATTGGAGCTCTGGAAAGGACACCATCAGGAATGCTAAGAATAGGTCTCGAAAACACACACTACTCAACCAGTGGCTATACATGCAAAGTCAGCTGGGTACGATTCAGTTTACATGAATTATTGTTCTAGAAAGGTCACGCATGTGCATTGAGGGACATGAGTACTATTACGACTTCATTCATTCTTTAGCTTTTCTTCAAGCTCTCATATTCATCCCCACTGGCCATTCTGCATGCATTCCGTGCGTAATCTTGTGATCGTCCGCCAGATGCAACATGTTGAACATGGTGATCCGGCTTCTGTGCACGTCGAGTGCCGACAATGCGCAACAACCAGGAAAAGTATTGTACCTAAAAAGAGGTTATGCTGGTCAGAGAATTTCTTCAATGGGGAAGAGAATGACTTACAATGAAAGGCATGCGGAGCCGTTTTTTGAAGACCGTTGATGCCCATACCTCCAAGTCCATACTCCAAGTCGAAAGACTGAAAACCCCAGAACTCCAAGATTTTGTTTGTCGAAGTGAGTCACATTAAATTTATGACAAGGGAGGGGAAATGGGGGAGACACAAGGTGACTAGTCTTGGCCGAAGTTAGTTTTATGCATACCTCGACTTATGACATGACGCTGTAGCGGCCTGTAGGGCCACGAGTTGAAGCAGCCTCCTCTGCAGCAACAGTGGCATCTGTCAGGAGACGAGTGAGCTCCAACATCGCCTGAGTGACAACACCTTCGGTATCGCCTTCGACGAGAATGTATAGCTTGGGCAAATCCGTTTCTGTAGAGTTTTTAGTGTGCACTTGAGTTGAAAAGCCTATGTCATACATACCTCCTGGTTCTTTGCCTGGCCCATAAAAGTTGCCCTTTGTGGTAATGGACACACCGGTCGCATCCAAAATCTTGGCGACGTTGGTGCGATTGGTAACTGCCCATCGCGCCTTCTGGGGAAAGTCGTTGATCTCGAGGGTGGAATGGTAGAGGCCAGCATCCGGACCCTTGTTGTCGATTGGCTGGCCGGCGTGAACGGTGCCCTTCCTACTCAAATTGCCATCGATCTTCCTCGCAGCCGCCATGGCTCGCTCTTTAGCAGTCGTTGGCTTGCCAGTTTCAGCGCGCTCAGTCTTGTTGACGACTATCTTGCCTAACAACAGCTTCTTCCAGGCTGGCTCATCTTGAACCGGCTCGGCAGCAGCGTCTCCATTCGTAGATTTAGCGACACCCGGACCGGACGCCTCTGGCTTCTTGAGTTTGGGGAGGTCGGGTTCGTCGTCGCTAGCGTCATCATCGCCAAGCTTGAGTGCACGCTTCTCGCGTTTCTTGTCCAAAGCACGCGACGCATCGAGCTCGTCGAGACCCTTGCCTTTGAAACCAACATTATAGTACTTCTCGGTACCCGACTTCACTTTCTCATGGAAAGCGTTAGCCATAGCTTGTAGATCATCAGGTACTTCTGCTCCGCTTTCCTTAAGAGCTTTGACAATGTGAACAGCAAAACGCTCCTGACCAGGGTTCTCGATTAGCGTAACAGCAAGGCCCTTGTTGCCAGCACGGCCAGTACGACCACACCGGTGCACATAGTCTTCCAAATGTGTTGGGCAATCAAAGTTATACACCAAGGCTAGGCCGGGTACATCGAGACCGCGAGCTGCCACTGATGTGGCGATCAAAATGTTAAGTAGACCTTGCTTGAACTCGTTGATAGCCTCGTTGCGATCGGTTTGATCTTTTGCTCCATGAATTGTGTTGACGGCAAAATACTTAGCCTTGAACAGCTTAGAGAGAAGATCCTCAGCTGTCTCCTGACGCTCGGTGAAGATAAGGACCTGGGCATTCTCATCGTCGCTGAAGGTCTGGCCAAGGTGATGAAGTAGCTTGGCAATTTTCTTCTCATACGAAGGCGGTACGATAGTGATGTGCTGGGTAATTTCAGGTGCAACCTTGCTACGACCGCCAATAATCACTTCTGCTGGCTTGTCAAGAGCCTTCCTCGCAAGAGCAGCCATGGTCTTGGGGAATGTGGCTGAGAAGAGGATGGTCTGGCGATCAGGGCGGATACTGGCAAGAATTTTCATGACCTGAGGTTCGAAACCCATATCGAACATGCGATCAGCTTCATCAAGAACGACGTAAGTAATGCGCCTAAAGCTGAGCACTCGACCGGAGTTGCTCTGCAACAAATCGATAAGACGGCCAGCAGTCGCACACAGAATGTGGATGCCGCCTCGCTTGATCATAGCAATCTGATCGGAAATAGGTTGACCTCCGTAGGCACACTTGATAGTGATGCCTGACGCGTTGAGGAAAGGTTTCAGCTCATTCACGATCTGCAGAGAGAGTTCTCGAGTGGGAGCCAAGATCAGGCCGATGGGTCCATCAGCAGGCTTCAGTGGACGCTGATCGAGCACATGGCGAATCATTGGAATACCGAAAGCAAGCGTCTTGCCAGATCCAGTTTTGGCAACTCCGATAAGGTCACGACCTGATTCAGCAATAGGGATAGCCTGAGCTTGGATAGCAGTGGGCCTCGCGTACCCAACACGAGTGAAGACATCCATGGTTTGCTGAAGCAGCCCCATCTGGGCCCACTTCGTGACTGGACGAGGCACGTCGTCGGGCTTGACTTTAATGCCATCGAGCTCGTGGCGAAGATCTGCAACGTCTTCGGCAGACATCTGAGTGATCTCGGCAGGCTCAGTGTAGAAGTCTTTGCGGAATGGCTCGTACTCAACTTTCTCATGATTGATCGTAGGCACCTCTTTCTTCTTCTTCTTGGCAGCACGAAGAGCAAGAAGGTCCTCGCCTTCGACAGCGGTCTGCTCAGGTTCGAGGTCGTCGTTGAACATAGTCTCGCCTTGCGGGGCGGCCCGGCTTGGCTGTTGAGGCACAGAAAGATCGGCCATGAAAGCGTCAAGGGGGTCGACGTCATCTTCCTCGGCGCCTGCGTTATCGTCAACGTCCATCTGGTCGCCAGTGTTGTCGGCAGTAGGAACTTCTTCCATGTTGGTGTCTTTGTCTGCAGCTTGGTCATGCGAAAGTTCAGCCCGACGTGACTGGAGTTTGGCTTGTAATTGCGCGTTCGTCTCGTCATCATCAGTGCCGATATCGCTCATCGCAGCATCATCCTCGACACCTGCTGTGGTCTCAGGTTCATCGTGTGTTGCAAAGACTGGTAGAGCTTGAAGCTTGCGCTTGCCAGTATCGATCTCGTCATCGAGAAGAGCCTTCGAGGAGATGTCCTCCTCGGCCGTAGACTTTGTCTTGAGGCCGAAGCTGCCTATGTTGCCATTGGCCTTGGTGGTGGCGGCGGCGGCGGCGCCATCTGTCTGTGTGAGCTGGTTTGAACACTTGTAGTCAATGTGATGGTACTTACTGGCGGCTGCAATGGCCACTGGCTTTCCGGCTGGCTTGGCAATGAGTGGGCGGGCTGCGGCAGACTCGTCAAGCTTGAAGCTGGACTTCTCCGGCTGCTTCTGCTTCACTTTCTCAGTAGCGGGCTTGGGTACCTTGCTCTTAGCGACAGTGGGTTTGGCCTCCCTCGGTGGAGGCGTGGCAGCAACTGCTGGGGTCGAAGGCACACTGCCGGCTGGCGAGGCTCCTGAGCCGGGTGTGCCTGCCTTCTCTTGGGCAAGACGCTCAGCTTCTTTGCGCTTCTTCCACTCAAGAAGCTTAGCAGCTCGCTCTGCAAGCTTGTCCTCCTTTTGCTTCTCGGGATTAACCCTCTCTTCACGTGTGGCAGCGCCTACACGATCATACTTGTCCGGGGCCGGTGTGGCTGAAGCACGTCCCGAGCCTGGCCGACGTGGCGGGGAACTTCGACGCCTGTCCCTATCATCGCGACGGTCGTCCCGGCGGTCGTCCCGGCGGTCGTCTCGGCGGTAACGATCATCTCGGCGGTTCTGTGACCTCTCGCGACGGGGTGGTGAACGTGAGCGGCGGCGGTCTCGGCGGTCGTCTCGACGGTCATCGCGGCGGTCGTCTCGGCGGTCGTCACGTCTATCTCGAGCACGGTCACGGTCGTCACGACCTCTGCCACCGCCGTAGCGATCTCCGTAGCGATCTCGCGAGCGATCTCGGCGGCCTGGAGACCTCGAGCGGGCACGGCGGGGCGGAGAGTATCGTCCACGGTCGCGGTCGAACCTTGAACTATCAGCGTGGCGCGTCGCCATGTCGACTCGCGGTGCGTTACTGGCTGATACAGTGCAGTAGAAACGGTTCCTCGAAATCGCAGTTCGGTGCGGCGACTAGGCGGTAGTCGCGTGGTTGTCGCAGTTGAAGTGACGGAGGTGGAAGGAGTTTGTAGCTTGCATAGTCGGGGTGGATCGCGCTAGCGCTAGCGCGATGGCCGTGCATCGAAATCTTGGCCAAAAATTTTGGGAAGCTGCACCTCGGGGTGAATTTAACTTTTCCACAAAATACTGTCAAAATGTCTGTTAATTCGCGCAAGAGGAAGGTAGCGACAAAGGCTGCGCCTGTACAGAGCAGCTCGGATGAAGAACTGGCGGATGGTCTGCTCGATGGCATCTTGTCGCATTCGGAAGACGAGTCGGAAGACGACCAGGATGCAGAGGATACCGATGCGAGCAGTGTGATCGAGGGGTTATCGGACGAGGATTTTGAAGACGAAGAAGATTCAGGCGACGAGGCCGAAGAGATTCGCAAGCAGATGCGAAATCTCAACACCTCCGGAGGCTCACAGCAGCGCAAGACAAGACAGCCAGCGCATGAAAGACTAGACGACGGCGCAGATGGCGAGTTGGAAGGAGAAGAAGACGAGAGCTTAAAACCAAACTACACTGTCACGACCGATGCGCATGGTCAGGTCCGTTACCTGTACAAAGAAATCGACCCCGTCTACGAGTCCGACGATTCCGATGCTGAGGCGACCAACACGATTGGAAACATTCCTCTGACATACTACGACGAATACCCACACATTGGCTATGATATCAATGGAAAGAAGATCATGCGACCTGCGAAGGGCGAGGCCCTCGATGCGCTCCTGGACAGCATCGACATACCCAAGGGATGGACTGGCCTGACGGATCCTCAGACAGGCAAACCATTGAATCTGTCAGAGGAAGAGCTAGACGTACTGAAGAGGTTGACTAGAAATGAAGTTGTAGAAGATGGCTATGACCCCTATCCCGAGATGGTGGCATACTTTTCTGGAAAGCAGGAGATCATGCCCTTGAGCGCTGCGCCAGAGCCGAAACGACGATTCATTCCTTCCAAGCACGAAGCCAAGCGCGTCATGAAGATTGTGAAGGCGATCAGAGAAGGCCGCATTAAGCCGTATAAGGCGCCGGAGGAGCGGGAAGAAGATGAGCAGATTTCGTATGATGTTTGGGCAGATGAAAAGCCTCGTCCTGAGCACTCGATGCACATACCTGCCCCCAAGCTACCTCCACCAGGGTACGAGGCGAGCTACCATCCACCGCCGGAGTATTTACCAGACAAGGCCGAGGAAGAAGCATGGCTGCAAGCGGACGAGGAGGATCGCGAGAAGGACTTCCTGCCCAAAAACTACGAAGCATTGCGCAAAGTTCCCGGGTACGAGACGTTTGTCAAAGAGCGTTTCGAGCGCAGTCTGGATCTATACCTGGCACCTCGAGTGCGCAGGAACAGGCTCAATATCGATCCCGAATCCTTATTACCAAAGCTACCTGATCCCGAAGATCTTAAACCGTTCCCAACCACCTGCGCAGCAATCTTTAGAGGCCAGGAAGGCCGTGTTCGTTGTGTCTCTGTTGATCCACAGGGTATATTCGTTGCCAGTGGAGGCGATGATGGATATGTGCGCATATGGGAGCTTCTGACCGGCCGACAAGTATGGAATGCGAAATTGTCAGACGAGGAAGCCGTCGATGCTGTACAATGGAGACCTACCAAAGATGCTTCAGTCCTGGCTGCTGCCTCCGGAGAGCACGTCTACCTGATTGTTCCCTTTACGCTTTTGTCTCCCGACGTCGAACAATCTAGTCGCGATGTACTGGACGCAGGTTGGGGTTACGCAACTTCGAAACCCTCCACGGCAGCCAATGGCGAAGCCCCGAAGCAATCACCCGGGAAGTGGAGTCGCCCTGGTAGCCGCATGGAGAATAAGGGAATACTGGTCCAGATTGAAGTTCGTTCCGCCGTCAAGATCATCAACTGGCATAGGCGAGGAGACTACTTCGCCACAGTTTCTCCTCGGGGACAAAGTACTGCAGTAGCCATACACACAGTCTCGAAGCACCTGACTCAACTCCCATTCCGTCGCCTCAAGGGAATCGCTCAGACCGCGCAATTCCACCCTTCCAAAGCCATTTTCTTCGTTGCCACGCGCAATACTATCCGCAGCTACGATCTCGCGAAGCAAGAGCTTGTCAAGATCCTGCAACCTGGTGCCAAGTGGATCTCATCCATCGACGTCCACCCCGGCGGAGACAACATCATCGTAGGCACTTACGATAAGCGACTCCTGTGGCACGACTTGGATCTCTCAAACAAGCCTTACAAGACTCTGCGGTTCCACAAGGAAGCCATCCGAGCTGTCAAGTTTCACCAAGGAGGTCTGCCACTCTTTGCGGATGCTAGCGACGACGGTAGCTTGCAAATCTTCCACGGCAAGGTCGTGGACGATCTCATGGAAAATGCTACTATTGTGCCATTGAAGGTGCTTCGGGGTCACAAGGTCAAGAGCAGGTTGGGTGTGATGGATCTGGACTGGCATCCCAGGGAGCCGTGGTGTGTTAGTGCTGGAGCTGACGGGACGCTGAGACTGTGGAACTAGATGGACATGATACCAAAGTAGCATTGAAAGGCGTCACGGGGTTGCAAAAATGCATTGTCAACTACATCTTCTTGTTTTCGCTGTACGTAGGTAGTACTAAGCAATGAGCCGATATTGTCGATCCAGGACCCTGTACAGCGTTCCGCTGCAACGCCCTCGGCTACCAAACAACTCATGTATTGCACCTTCCGTCATCTCACACGACCCTACGGATATTGCGCAAAGTGTCATCTGTCCGAGGTTCACATGTCAGCGGCTAAATGGTGCTCGACGAGACTTTTGGGCCGCGTACCATCGGAAACATGCAGCACGTGCTCGCATGCGACGTCCCCAGCGAACGGCGTTGTGCGCAACGCCCTCGACTTTTGGTCCACCCGTTCTTGTCGATGCGCGCCCACGCAGCGCTCGAGCCAACGCAATAGTCGGCACGCCTTCGTCAGAGCGATCTTATTCGAGGCGCCATGGCCGCTTTGATCTGCGACGGTACTGCTGCAGCCAATCACGGTGCCAAATCCCCCCATGCACTCGTTCGAACCGCAGTCCCCAGGGCTGCTACACAAGAGCCCACGCGACACCCCCAACAGTGATAATCATGCCGAGACAGTGCCCTGATACCGGTAGTCTCTTTAACCCCTCAACTCCAGTCTGCTTCTTTGAGCAGACGCTGGATACCGACGAGCTCGTCCCATGAACATCACGGCTGCCCGATCAATCATGCCGAAACCCAGCTTTCCGCCGACGCCAGCAGCAAGCCTCGACATCACAGGCGACAGCAGCGCAAATGCCCCTCGGTTGGAGAACGGCTTCACACTCCCTCCTGCGGCTTTGGGTGGTGGTAGAGGCAGTGTAGCTAGCTCGTCCGGACCGTCTGAAAATGCCTCAGATTCCTCCTACCGACCTATCTCGCCATCGTCCCCGGTCGCGAGCTCCAAACCTAGCCATGCGCGGAAACGCTCCAGTACCACTGCCCAACAGGGTAGTGTCGTCACCAAAGACGATTACTCTCTCCCCCCTCCACCAACAAGGTCTCGCAAGATCATCCAGATGAAGCCGAAAGATCAAGAACCGGCCAAGCCGGCACAGTCGCAGAACACCAAAAGTCAAGCGCCCGCAAGCACAACAAGTGGCACCAAAAGGAAACAGGCGAGCAATACCAATGCCGCCGGGCGCAAGATCGCCAGGAAGACGGCGCATAGCTTGATCGAGCGGAGGCGGAGGTCGAAGATGAATGAGGAGTTTGGGGTACTCAAGGACATGATTCCGGCCTGCCGGGGCCAAGAGATGCACAAGCTGGCTATACTTCAGGTACGCCCACCCACTTCCAGTGTCAGATGGCAACATGTGCTCACTTCACCAGGCCTCGATTGAATACATGCGATACTTGGAGCAATGCATCTCAGACTTGAAGTCTGCGCACTCCCGTCGTGATTCGCCCTCGTCTGTCGTATCAGTTCCACCTCCACTCCGGCGCATACAAGACGACGACGAGGCAGACGAAGACGACGACGAGGATGAAGAAATGGAAGACGCAACATCCCCAACGCACGTCGCCAGTGCCGTTCAAAAGTCGGTGTATACCTTCGTGAACCCCTCACCATCGCCAGTCATATATCCCTCAGACCGAAGTGTGTATAGCAGTCACTCCACAACAACTTCCCCGGCAATTCTTCCCCGCGATAGCGGCCACGGGCACTACTCGGCGAGCACACAGTCCTCGGACCCACATCGCTACTCCCTGACCTCATCGACGATCCGCTCCACTGTAACTTCACCCTCGATTCAAGCCTCGCCAGCTTTCAGTGCCCACACCCCGTCTGCTACACTATTCAGTAATCCTTTTGGGAACGGACCTCCGAGTACTGGTCCGCTCGCGGCTCCTGGGTCGTCTCACGGTGCAGCCCCGTTCTCGCTCACATCGCCAGCACTGAAGCCTCAAGCCGATCGCGAGGACCACGAGGCGACGGAAGCCTTGCTGATGTTGAACACAGACCGCAGAAGCTGGAGTGGAGCTCGAGGCATGAGTGTCAAGGACATGCTCAGTGGATAAGAAGCCGCGTCTTGGAGCTATACGCGACTATTTTTGTTCAGAAGTCAGTGCTCGGATCCCTCATGTTTCCGGGGCTTAAAAGGATGGTCTCTTCGTGGTCTCTTAGACGCGTGCGATTGTTATAGATGCGTGGTTATGATTTTATCGGAAAAGCATATGCTTTTCTCTAGCATCATGTGGGCACGACACGGGGCAAGGGAGGGAAATTGATTTACTGCAGAGGCGCTGGAGGTCATCTGCTATACTTTGCTGTCCCTGGCCGGATTATGAGATTTTGCTTTTGTGGCCATTGTCCATTGTGCTTTTGTTCTCAAAGGAAGGATTAATGTAGTACGGAAATGCAATGTTTTAGCCACCTGCTCATGGTAGGACAAAGTCTCGATCATCATCACTAGTGTTGATCCTATCGCTGTTATAGTAGGTAGCTGTCTTACCGTGGGGACCCGGGAGCCGGTGACCGAGAAGGACCGATAGTGACTAAATACATATATACCAACCTCACCTCAACGTTGCCCTCGTGAACATCATGCACAATAGCAGTGTGTTCAAACTGCGTGACTCCGCCTACGTTATGCAGCATGCTGGTGTCAGCAACGCCAATCAACCACGTGGACCAAGGCCACCCAAGGTTTGCCCCTTGGCACGGAAGATTTCCTTTGACAACTTAAAGTCAACTTCAGTCTGTCACTTCTGTCACATTGTTTCTCCACCTTTACAATACCCTTTGATAGATGAGGGTACTCAGTCGGGCGATGCACCAGCTGTACGATGACGCACAAGATGTGGTACTAGATTCCACTTAGCACGTATATCCCCTACGAGTACCTGCCGGACTTTCATGAAAGCCGCCTCAGCAAGGCAAACAGAGCATATTCATCGGGACCCCGTTTCATTATCGTCTGTAAGAGTGGGATTACGGAATCATGGTGGCTACTGAGCTGCGCAGCACAGTCAGAGATCACAATCGCTCTGCATTCCTGGAACATATCGGAGGATAACAGCCTCCGACGGGACTCGAAAGGTGTTGCTTTCCGAGCCCAGGCTCGTCAATGTGGGCCATTCCTAACGCTCTTTGGGTGCCTCGTCGGCTCTTGGCGAAAGAAGAGTCATGCTCTCGCAGGGCTGAGACGGCGTCGGATTCAAACTTCGCACCGAGCAACAATGTCCTTTACATTTCTGCACATGCAAGTGCCGCAAGCCACCTACGAAGTAGGCAAATGATCCTGAGCTTCCTCGGCAGCGCTGCACCAGGTTGCTCAAGCTTTCAGCTGCAAAAGATGCACGAATGGTCGCAGTCTAAAAGCCGACCCCGCGCAACCCATCTCGCTCTCTTGCTAACGCCGTGCACCGAGCATCCACACGCTGAACGCGGCCTAGCGCAGCGGAGATAGTGATTGTCCTGTCTTTTCAGCATTTGCGACACGGCCATGTGGAACGCGGGCTAACCTGAAGCTGTATGTGAGCTCCTCTAATAAACTCTGCGTCGTCCTGCTTCGCTCTTCAACAAGTCAAGCTGGTGTCGCATCTTCGCCTGCTACCCTCAATAGCGGCTACGCGTGATCTGCGCCATCGAACATATCGCCACACTTCAACAGTGCTGCGTGGGCCTTGATAATACCTGACATAACGACGAAATCGTTTGCGACCAGCACATAACATAGGATCCATTCGCAATGTCCGCCATACACGAGAGCGACCGGCGCTCGAGGAGCAGCTCGAGGACCAGAATCCAGGATCTAGAAATGGGTGAAGCGAGACCAGAGAAAGAGGAGGAAGTCGTTGAAGAAATGGTGCGTCTACACATCAAACTGTCATAGCCCGTCGTCTAACATTCAGGAGCCAAAACAAGCAGACCAAGACACCGGCGCAGATCTAGAAAAGCATTTGTCGAGGAAAAGTACACGAAAAGACCAACTAGCACCAGAGAAATACCCCTTGACCGATCTTGACAACAACCTCATCGGCTGGGACTCACAAGATGATCCAACAAACCCGCGCAACTTCCCCGACCGGCGCAAATGGACTATTCTCGGCATGGTCGCCGCCATCACATTCCTCAGCCCCCTCGCCTCATCCATCTTCGCGCCAGGCATCCCATTCGTCAACGCAGACTTTAACAACACATCCCAAATCCTAGGATCGTTCGCCGTCAGTGTGTACGTTCTTGGATTCGCGATCGGCCCGCTTATTCTGAGCCCGCTGTCGGAGATCTATGGGCGACGCATAGTCCTGAATGTATGCAATGTTTTTTTCTGCGCATTTACGCTGGGCTGTGCGCTTGCACCCAATCTAGAAGGGCTTATCACTATGCGGTTTCTCGCTGGGTTTGCGGGTTCGGCTTGTCTCACGTTGGGTACGGGGGTCATTGCGGACCTGTTTGTGCCTGCGCAGCGTGGCAAAGCCGTTGCCGTATACTCGATGGGAATCTTATTTGGACCCATCCTGGGCCCCCTATGTGGTGGCTTTATCGCGCAGCGAGCCGGATGGCGATGGGACATGTGGGTTGTGCTCATCGTCGGATGCATCGTCACGATTGGCCTTCTCATTTTCAACACCGAAACTTACCATCCGGTCCTCCTGGAACAGAAGCTGAAGAAGCTTCGCAACGAGCTTAGCCGACCGGACCTTCAGAACATCATGACATACAAAGAGGGCGTGCCTGCACGTACCCCGGTCGATGTTCTCAAGCACGGCATCACCCGGCCCCCTGAAGATGCTGACAAAATCACCCATCGTCCTGCTCTGTTCGCTCTACATGTCCTTCCTATTCGGCCTCCTGTTCCTGCTCTTCACCACGATTACCTCAGTCTTCATCTCGACATATGGCTGGCAGGCTGAAATGACTGGGCTTGCTTACCTGGGAATTGGTATCGGTAACTTCATGGGTATTATATTTGTTGCGAAGACGTCAGATGCGACTATCATTCGTCTAGCGAAGAGGAATAAGGGCGTGTATGAGCCTGAGATGCGCTTGCCGCTTTGCGTCTTCTTCGGTATGCTGATACCGATATCGTTCTTCATGTAAGAGGATTGCTATGCTTGGATATCCTCAAATCACTAACGTGTCTGCAGCTATGGTTGGACTTCGAACTTTAAAGTACATTGGAGTAAGCATTTCCAACCCCAACTGTCAAACTACGCTAATCTTCCCAGTCGTACCCATTATCTCCCTCGTCCCCTTCGGCGTCGGCCTCATGGGCATCTTCGCCCCCCTCCAAACCTACATGATCGACTGTTTCCCGCAATTCGCCGCATCCGCCATCGCAGGAATGACCGCGCTGCGCTGTCTCTTTGGCGCTCTGCTTCCCCTCGCCGGACCGAAAATGTACGAGTCCCTAGGACTTGGGTGGGGAAACAGCATGTTGGGCTTCCTGGCTATTGCTTTCATTCCCGTGCCGGCGCTGCTGTTTAAGTATGGCAAGACGATTCGTCAGCGGTGGCCTATTAATGTGTAGGTGGTGGAGGAGAGAGAGAGAGGAACATGAATTTGAGAGGAGTATTCACGATACCCAGACTAAGCACGGGTACATGGTGCTGATTTGTAGAGATATTGTAATACTATAACGACTAGCATAGACAGCAAGTGTAAAATTCCAGTTGTTCAAAAGTTTTCAAATGCCATCCATAAATTTGCAGAGCTGTGTTCGATTTCCTAGCAATACATCACATACCAATCACTCATCACCATCCCCATCAAAAGCTAGACACACCCAACGACCATCCCCAGAAATCTTACCTTCCACCACACCTACCTAATCCGCCTCCAAGCCACCCATTTCTCCCACGCACTCTCCTCCTCCTCCTCTAACCTATCCTCCGCACATTCGCAACACAACTTTGTCTCCTCAGCAACTTCTGCGTGCCCATTTGCGCACTCGACAGTCATGCCCGATGGGCCGAGGATAGCTAGACCGTGCCCGCAATTTATCAGGCGCGAGGTGAGCGTCTGTTGGCAGGCTTTGCAGCGGGTGATGAGGAAGTGGCACATTTGTTTGGGTTGGGGTGTGGATGGTGAGCAGGGGGGAAGGGGGATGGAGTGGTTTTGTAGGTGGCAAGGGAGACGGGGAGGTGGAGGTGGAGTGAGAACATCATAGGTGTATGAAGCTGGAGGGTGAATATGTGGTGAGATGTGAAGTGGACGTATACGTGTATTTGTACATGTCATGGAGGTCGTGTCGAAACAAGTCAATTGCCACACCCTTGTGACTTGGCCGTGTCTATGTATTCGAGCCCTCCGCGAATCTGACAAGTGTTGACTGCCACTTTTCGAAGTGAGGATGTTCCACATGCGAATTGGCGTGATGCCATGAGAGGACTTTATGCAGCGGTCTCTGACGGCGTGGCGTTGATGACCTATGCGAAAAAAAAAAGTTTCCAAACCTTTAGCCATTTTTCATGATCCTCAAATCTTTCTGTACTCTACCGCGGCTCAAAGGACATGGTCGTGCCTGCTTCTGTTCGGCGATCGTTCCGATATTGAAAGTTTCTTAGATTGGGTGCTTAGTAGAAGTCTCGGAATACTCTTCGAGGAACCAACATAGCCTAAAAGGCAAAAAAGAATACGCAGTCACAGCAAGTATCCTCTGTTTTCCTAGAACAGCAGAAACCTATTAACAAGACGCGCTATCCAGTCTTTATTAGCATTATGTAGCCACCTAAATATCTTGTCATGTTCCCAAGCTGCCTTGGGAATGTCGGCGTCTTCTCCTTGATCATAGTCTCCCGCAAGTAAGACCAGCTCGGTGCCAAAATAGACGCGCACAAGCAATTTTGCTGCCCATTGGGCACCTATTTCTTTGATCATCTTGCGCCGCATTGCGCTCGGGGCCGGGCCATCTTAGTGTGAACGTCCGATCGTTCGAAACAATGGCACGAGCGCAAGGAATGGCGAATGCTCAAGTCAGTGCTCGTTTCGTAGCGAGGGTGTCTAGACCTCGTGATCGTGGTATTATTGACGACCTAGTTCTTATCAATACCTATATGAGCGAAGTTTTTCTGAGTCGTGCCGATTGACCGCAGCTTCAGTCGGGTGTAGTCGTCTCGAGGACGTATAGCATCATTATGGCGCTGCAGATTATCGACAATTCCGTCAGGTATGTCCGACGGTTGAAATTGTTAAGATGACACGATCGTGTTCGTTTGATGAAGCAAGTTGAAAGGCCATGAGAGGAAGAGACTGTTTGCGACTAGGCTCCGAAAGGGGCAAGGCGCGGCCCGCTTGGCGGCTTCCATCCGCGCTGGTGAGGCTTACATGGCTCCACATCCTCACATCACTGCCAGCTGCATCGGCATAGATGACTCTGTATAGCAAGGCCGCAATCGAGGGTCATTGCTAGATCCCCTTGTCCTACACATAGCGACTTAGTTGATCATAATACAAAGTGATTCCTCGTCCATTCCCTGTGCAAACCATGTCTCGCCGGCAACATCACAGCTGCAACCAGCATCTACAAACTCAATACTGTTCGAGCTCCGCACGTTCTCGGAACGGTTCTTATCCCAACACTGTAAAATTCTCCTGATGGTTGAACTAACGGGTCCTGGTTCGGTAGGCGCGGCTCGAGATGTCTCGCAGTCCCAGCGAGCAGGAAACCTTGTGCTAGTACGTCAGATTGATGCAGCACAGAAGAAACATTTTGATCACCAACCAGTCGCATGTGGCACTCGTAAAAGAAACTCAGCTTACGTTTGATACTGGCTGAGCAAGTAAAAGAGCTTCGTATCGTTATGTCGATCCCTTAGTCCTTGATCAGGCACTCTTTGCCCAAAGGCGCTTCCTCGGACATGTGATTTGCGGAAGGTCCCGGGCTGCGCCCGGTAAGGAGATGCTTTGTTGTCACAAGTTTGCAGCTCTACGATGAACCACTTCGCTCCAGACAAACAATTCATCGGCAAACAGGATTCTTCATCGGTTCAATGATCAAATGGTGGCCTAACTTGGTCTTCACAAATGCCTGCGCCAGCGTCTTTATTCACTTTCGGGTAAAGAGCTCGGGGCTGTAGCGTTATGTCTATGCTCTTACACCGCGTGACCCCTGCTGCTTTTACTTGCGTCGTGTCGAGACCGCTTCTCCAAACGGCTGGACACCGGAAACACTAGCACGTTCCGCAGCCAATGAGGACAGTATCAGCAATGACTGAAGACGGTGTAGAGACGATCGACGTCCATCCGCTTTAATGCCCACTTCCCCACGCACTCAGGAGAACGCGAAGAAGTTTACTTTAATGCTCCTACAGTCTCCCCGCCCGGCCGCTTGACCAGCCTCACCCCATCTGCCGGCGACTGGAGAACATCCTTCCTTTCTTTTGTTCATAGCATCTGCATGGCGGGTGTAACGGATGAGCAAAGGAAATCATGGCCAACGCCCAACTATGACACGCCCGAGAATCACGATGGGCTGATTATCGGAATCACCGTACCGTTGCTTGCTCTAGCCATCATCTGTAAGTTACTTGCTCATGCAGATCATAGCCCTAGCTCAACTTCAAGCATTCGACTGTAACAAGCGACCTTGAGTAGACGACTTGACTGTTGATAGCCATGTAAAAGTCTACCACCACGCTTCTGCAACTGCTGACGATGCTACTGTTTAGTTCTAGCAGCACGGTTCTATGGCAGAGGTCTACTGCGCATGATTCCTTGGGGCGGATGATTGGATCATGCTTCTTGCTACGGTATGTACGATCCAGTTTATTGAACAGGCCGCTAATATGACATAGCTCTTAAGCAATTCCAGTAATCAGTATTCCCGATGATAGGTATCAAATTCGGCTTGGGACTGCACATATGGGATCAGAAGCCTGAGTGGTATACGCCTTATTGGAAGGTATGTATGGTCATAACTAAAGCCCGCAGCGCGTATTGCTAAAAGTACTAACACATCTTAGATGGGCTATGCCGCAGACTTGCTCTTCCCAGCAGCATGTTCTTTGACCAAGATATCCCTGTGTGTAACGTACCTTCGACTGTTCCCTGGTAACACTAGCAAGGTGTTCTGCTACGTCCTGGGGACATTTGTCGTATTGTTCTCTCTTGCAAGCTTCTTCCTGTCATTGTTTCAATGCCGGCCGATCAGAGGATATTGGGACCCCAGCATTACGCAGCAGTGTATCAACATGCGGGCTGCGCTTGTCGCTATCGCTGCGCTCAACTCTCTCAGCGACTTTTTAATCTACCTGTATGTAAGGAAACAAACAGTCCTGCACGTGAGCTGACACTTCGCAGATACCCTGCAAAGCCACTTTGGAGTCTACACCTACCTATCAAGCAACGACTGGGACTCATTTGCCTCTTCTCGATAGGATTATTCGTCTGTATTGCAGGCGTTCTGAGGATGTACTATCTCGAGAAGTTTTTCACCTCTTTCGATCCTCGCTGTAAGCCACCTGTTCAGGCTGTCTTATCGAACGCGCTAACTTGATGATAAAGGGAACGGCGTTCCAGTCTGGCTCTGCATGGTACTCGAGATGAACATCGGCATCATCTGCGCTTGTCTTTCAGGCGTAAAGCCCGTCCTCGCAACCTTGCTCCCAATTCTCTTTGGTACATCCTACAGAACACGAAGTGGCAATACACGGCCAAAATGTGGCAACCAGAGCAGGAAGACAACACGGAATGACTCGTTCACATTCGACACGCTTCCCTACGCACACGGCAAACACAACGCTCACAACAGGAACCAATCACACGCATGCTCGATCGAAGCGATCATCGCTGGAGACGACGGGGGAAGGCGAAATTTCGCGTGGGCGAGCGCAAATGGGAATACGGAGGCCAATATTGATATTCCATCGAATGCGATCGGGGTCAGTCAAGAGGTGTCTGTCGAGGAAGAAGACGTGGTTACCATGGCACCTGGAGGCGAGGGGCAGAAGCAGTTGTCGGATGCGGGTAGCGAGGAATGGATTATGGACGCTGGGCCCACGCAATGCAAAGTATAACACCCGGGTTGTTCGAGGTTGTAACTACCGACCCACAAAAAAGACTTCACGATCTTGCCTGACGTCATTTGCGTCGAAAAAACCAAACGAAGACACAGAGTTGAGTGACCTCACAGCCCTCAATTTACACAGATTGAAACACGGCCACACGTTCACTCCCCGGATGACATTCCGAATCGCGGAGCCGCGTGGCTCAGTGGTGTCCAGAACGGGCGAAGTTGGCACGTCGCATGGTCCCAAAGTGTAACGATGACGTAGCGTTGCGCCCTGATCCGCCAGGAACACCTATTCTTTCAGCGCGCGAGCTTTACCTTGACCTTTACTTTATATCTCTCCTCTTCCTGTACCTTAACTCGACAATTCTGCCTCACAAGCATATACGAAACGTCAATTGAACTACCTGAATCCCTCTCATCATGGATGTATGTTGCGCCCTTTGTGGGAGATGCGTGCTGAGATGCTGACGGTTGCTGCGCAGGTCTACTACTTCTACAGCTATGGCACTGCTGCTTGGCTCGGTACGTTCTCTGTTTCCTACTCTGCAAGTCTGTATAACTAATAGAATCATAGCAACTCAAGCTGCGCCCTTGATCGCGTCGCCAACGATGATCGTCGCTCTGCTTAGCCCTGAAGTGCGCGAGGCATCAAGTACGTACCGACCACACAACCTCACGCACGCGAAAGTCTAATGCAAAAACCCAGCTCTCGAAGTCTACTTCTCCCGCACCCTAGGCTTCACCCTGCTTACCCTCGGCGCCCTAACCGTGCTTCTCACCGGCTCTGTCCCACTCTCTAGTCGTCTCTCCGAAGGTACTTTCCCTCTCCCCCAACTTCATCCAAATATCTCACTAACCCTCCCCACCCAGGCGCAACAACATCCAACACAGACCCCAAAGCCCCCTACGCCCTCCCCACGCTCACTATCACGGCAATTTTCCACGCCATTTACGCCTTCTACTGCTACGCGATGTGGACGGAGACGGGGGTGCTGTCGTTCAGCCTGGGCACGCTGGGCTCGACGTTCCTGGCTGCAATTGCGTTTTGGTGTATTTTGTTCGCGAGTAGCAATGGAAGGATTAGTCGCAAGACGGGCGCGGATAAGCGGACGAGTGGGTTTCCGTTCAAGAATACGGAGGCAGAGAAGAGGAAGGGGAGGTAGATGCCCTGCTAAAGTGGCTGTACGCTCTTGGCCTAGCACGGTTGAACTGGAAGCAGTTGGTGCGGCTGGGAGATGTGTGTGCATGGAGTCGCTACTCGGAGCATGAGAAGAAAAAAATCGGAGCATGTCATTGGAGCAAGCGTGTACAACATTAGCCTGGAATGAATTGAAATGAACTGAATTGATAATCAAGTGGTATCTTTTTTTCCCTGAAACCCTAGTATTACAAGCTGGCACTTCCTGCTCCCAGAGCATCAACAGCCATGCGCAAGAACACTAGTACGTACCTGCGCATCACCGCAATGCAGGTTTCGGGCCATCGAACCATTCCCAGCAATCATACCGCAAGAGATCCTCCACATACTCGAACCTGTACATTCTCTCTCTGCGTCTTGCGAGCCCATGCATTCTGTGCCACTCTTTGAGTCGGCGAGTCTTCCTCGTCGCATAATGGTAACTCCGTGCATGCAACCAACTTTGCTGCGCAGGTTCTAGTGATGCGATCCCAGGGATCGGATGTGGCTCTGTTTGTCCTGGAATGGAGTATGTAAGAGGCGCGACTATGATGTGAGGATATATGGCTGTATGGACGGGAATCGGCGGTGGGGCTACAGGCTCAGGACGAGGGAGTATGGGCGCAAGATCTGGAGCGGGAGGAGGCGAGTCCCAATCTATTCGCTGCTGCATGTGTCTGCACAGAAAGCGGTGATACTGCTGATGGATAGTTGCACCCCAGTGGAGGAGACACGGGTCGAAGCAAGAAAGTATGATGCGGACGAGCTAACTAAGCTGCGCTCGTCTCGCGCCGAATGTCTGAAGGCGGTGGGCGCGGGTGCTGGCGTGCGCGCTCCATGACTTGCTGGGGGTCGCGCCACCAGGGTAGCTTGCCGTCCTTTGGCTTGATGGGAAGTGCTCGGGCAGGCGCGACGTCTTGCTCGACTGCATCCATGCCCTCGTAGTCTTCTGGCTCTCCGCGTTCCACGCGTTGCCGGCGCTCGGTGGCTACTTGTGCTTCCATGAGGTTCTCGACCAGCAGCTCCTTGGCCTCCCACTCTTCTTTGCGCACCTTTTCCAGAGCATCTGCTTCGGCACGGAGTTGTTCGCTTTCTTGCTGCGCCCACTGGAGTTGCCGCCGTAGCAGCTGGAAGAGCTCTGGTGCGGGTAGAGATAGCTCTCGTTCTGTAAAGACAATGTCAGGCGGGAACTGCACCATGGTTGGTGCTCCCGGGGCCGCGAGATCCTGTATGTAGGTGACGTTGTTGTGCGCATAGTCGACGTCTGAAGCCGGTGGTATGGGTGCGCTGTTCGTCGGGTGTGAGTGTGATGCTGGCGAGGCTGGCGCGGAGCCCTTCTCGGGCTTTTTCTCATTGGCATTAAGAATGAGCCGGATGCGCTGCTTGTTGTTGGAGGGATTCGAGGAGTGGTGCTTCGGGACGGGGTCTGAGGGGCGCAGAGCTTCCGTCTCGTGTACAGTGCGCATGTGCTTCGCAAGAGCGTCTGAGCGGGTAAAGGAGCGGTCGCATTCTGGGATGTGTTAGTTTAGTCATAGAACATGTCGCGCCGAGGAGACGTACCAGGCAGTGTGCAGTAGAAGGGCTTCTCTCTCGTATGACTGCGCATGTGTGCTCTCAGCGCATAGCCGCTGGCATGTGGGATCCCTTTCCGCGTGCAGTCGCTCCATTCGCAGCTGTACTTCTTCTGGCGCGTGCCGATGTGGTCGTCGTGTAGATGCTCGACCAGGTTGTCCATGTTCTCCAGATCGCCGGCCTCACAGCCCTCCCATTTGCACACGGTCACCTGATCTTGGCCAAACTCGTCGAGATCTTGCGACATGCCCGGGTGGTGGTTTGGCGATGCTGGCACGGAGCCGTCGGTGTCTTCACTGAGCGGATCATCGTCGTCCAGTGGTGGGACGGTGATGGGAGGTGGCGGCGACGAGGGCGCGCGCTGGTTAAGACGCAGGCGCTTGCTTGGGCGTGCTGCATCTTGATCTGGTGTCGGCTCCATGTCGCTGCGCTGTCGGCCCTTGACGTCTTCGGGGAAGTCGTCAGAGGCGTAGTCTGAGAGGTCTGAGCCGGGTGATTCCATGACGGCCGCAGTTATGTGAGTCTGGGAGATGTGAAGGCGAGAGAGTCTTATTCAGGCCGACGCCAGGGAATTGTGCGAGTTGTCCTGAGTGGTTGAGGTCTGGCGCGGTGCGCGTCCACGGCTCGGACGTGGTAGCGAGCACGGACTTCCCAGCTTCCCAGCTTCCCAGCTTCCCAGCACTTTAGCTCCCGTTGCACTTTTTTTGGTTCCCTGTTGCATTCTCCCATTCTTCTCGACACCAACCATCACCGAGAATTCATTGCAACGAATACTCCCAAGCATGCATTGCCACGCCTCGCACCTCGTGAGACCAGCCTTTTTCACGCCATAAGGCTTATTCACAATGACCGTAAGCATACTCTCTGTCACGCCCTCATTTTTCATGATGATTTCAATGGTTCTGCAATACATAGGGTTTTGCCTCACAGCAACTCCGCATGCAGATTAGCCTATACACTACATTTTATCTGACTTTGACTGTTTCGTACATTGCACGATTGCAACTACTTCCGCACTGGCGCACACGCTGACCACGGAACTTTTACAGATATCGCACCTCCCACCTACACAGTCAAAGAGCTCTCCATCATCGCTGGGTACCTGCCTCCTGTGGGCGGGAACTTATCCACCAGCTCCTGTAGCACTCTGAAGTCCGCCTCGCTCAGTTTCGCAGGCTTCGAGTTCTCTTTGACTCTCTCCGACGTCGTAGCACCCGGAATCGGGATGATCGTTGGCATACCCGGCTTGCCGCTCTGATACAAGACCCAGCCGATCGCGATCTGAGCTGAGGTGACGCCCTTTTGCTTCGCCAGCTCGGCGACTGAATCGGCTAGCTTGAGGTTCTCGTCAAACACATCGGGCTGGAAGCGCGGGAAATGGCGGAGCATCGAGTCGGGCTCGAGGTCGTCGAACTTCTTGTACTTTCCAGTCTGATCTGTGTTAGTTTGACCCTGCATGCTGAGAATACTGTGCTTACCAGAAAGCCGCGTCCCATGGGCGAGTACGCGATGATGGGAATCCCAAGCTCTGCGCACGTCGAAGCCACGCCGTTCTCCAGAATCTCGGTTGAGTACATTGAGAACTCCATCTCCACCGCTGCGATAGGATGCACCGCATGTGCCTTGCGGATACTCTGCGCACTGACCTCGCTCAGACTGATGCCGCCGAGCTTTCCTGCCTTGACATACTCGGCGATAAAGCTGACGGTGTCTTCAATGGGCACATCGAGATCGACGCGCGCGCATTCGAAGAGGTCGAGAAACTTCTTGCCGTCCAGCAGGCGCAGTGTCTCATTGATGCTCCGCTGTATGTTCTCCTTGCTGCCACTGATCCTCATCTCCCCGGGCACCATGCCGCCCTTGATGGAAAGGACCACTTTGTCAGCATCTTCAGGATACTTGGTGAAGTACTCGTTGAGCAAATGTCCCGAGTTGCGCTCAGGCGTCCCATAGAACTCGCCGCCGTTCCAGTTGTTAGAGCCGTGCTCGAGCGCGGTCTTCATAGCTTCGATGCTCTGCGACGCGGGTGGTGGGCTCTGCCGCCATGTCATTCCTGTGATGCTCTATTAGCACAACGCACTCCTATTCATGCTGTGTAGAAATCTCATACCCATAAGGCCGAAGCCCACCTCACCGACTTCCTTTCCAGCTAGTTTCGGCATATTCGTTGGTATTTTGGTGCGATTGAACAAAGTAGAGTTTTGTGGTTGTGAAGCTTCAAAGCGTTGGTGGGGTAGCTAGCAAACGTAAAGCACTGGATGATATCATTCTTCCGCCGTGCCTCACCCTCTCTTTATACTGTGATGCTCTCGACCCCGGACTTAATTCGTCCACTATTCGCTTCCCTTGAGCCCATCCTGCGTCAACAATCGCCTGATCATATCGGATTACGCCCCCAGTTCGAGGTGTTAATTGTGTAAAGTCCGTCGGGGTTTTGGAGGACTTTCACCGATGGACTAAAGATGGAGGAGACATGGGCTGTCCGGACGCACGATCTGAATTGAGTACAGGACGGAGAGTGAGTATGCACCTGAGTGGAGTAGATAGCCAACTCATATGGCCGCCTAAAAGTAATTGCAACACTCCACGGCTTCAGATGCAATACGAACTTCGGTAGACCCCTCAAAGCTGACAAGGTACACTTGAGAGCTACCCAAGGAGCCTTCCCACATGCACCGCTACAACTCCTTTTTCCTACCATTTCCCTCCGGCCCATCTAGATCTCTCAGAACAGCTTTGACAGGCCAAACAAATCCCTCTTCAATCCTACCCGTCTTCCCTTCCTCCATCGTAACAAGGTACTCAACAAGCGCCATGCCAACATAAGCGCCAATCCCCGTGAAAATATGCCACCAACCATGCAGCTCGAACAAAAAGCCCCAAGGTAACCCAATGTAGCGCTTAAACATCGTGACGTAAATGCAAAGATGGAAGTCGATGTTCCACAGGAAGTATCCGAAAAGGCCAGACGCTATTTCTTTTATCAGCACACATCACATCACATCTCAACTCCACCAATCCCATAGGAGGGAAACATACATATCCCAAACGTCGCCATCTTGCCCAACTTCTTCCTACTCTCCTCGCTCTTCACCCTCGCTTTAATCAACGCCCTCGTCCTCCTCGAAATCAAGAACACGTAAATCGCAAACACTATCTCGTGCACGTAGATCTCGTCCGCCCATACGTGATACACAGACACCGGGATCAGCGTGCCGAGCACGTAGGCCGTGTACTTGGTGCGCTGGGCGGGCGTCGCGTCGACGCAGAGGAGTTGGTGCAGCAGCGTGCCGACGGCCAGGAACATGGAGAGGTCATCGCCCATTTGGGTGTGGAATTTCAGGGTTGCGTGGAATAAGGCGGAGAGCAGGCCGACGCCGATGAGGCCCCAGTAGGGGAAGGTGAGGGGGGAGAGGAGGGAGGTGTTGTTTGCGCGGCAGGTGCGGAGGAGGCCACGGGTGCCGTAGATAACTTGGGAACAGATCAGTTCTTACTTTGTTATTTTTCCTCTTTGGATTACGGTTGCGAACCATATGTGATGTTGGTCAGGGTGTTGATGAATTCTCCAATGTAGGGCGTGATTATGTAGTCCTGGGCTTTGGTCAGCCATTGACGTCTAAACTTGGACTGCTCATGATCTTACCTCTTCACAAAAGCTTGTACAGGTTAGCTAGGATCCTGACTGCATATATAGATACGAACACCGTAGACAATCTGAACTCACTTGTGATTGGACGTCGTTGGTCCCCATACGCCTACCCTAGGGCTGTGTGGGGGCACACCGTGGGCTGGGGGGTATGGCCAGCGTAATTGCATCTTGGCTGTGGCAGTGCTGCAAGACAAGGAAAAAGAGAGAAGATTGGTGACTCTCGAAAGTTGGCAATGGACGCGTGTAAATCAGGTTGTGTAGCTAGCGGAGCTTTTACCGTCTGTGCTGCACGCGGCACGCTAGATAGGCGGAGAAGATTACCGGGATGATGCACAGCGAAGGAAAACAGATGCGAGTAGGATGTGAAAGCTTTACAATTGGTTTTAAAAACATGTTCTATCCTGTGTCTCGGAGACCTTGGCATTGGTCTACACGGAGAATTGTGGCTTGAAGCATGCGTCTCTGAATGGGCAGTACAGTTGCGTAGTGTCTTGCATGTGAACAACAACCCATCAGCAAAAAGAATACTACAGCACCGGACATCCCACAGCGCAATACAAGTGCAAAAAAAGGGGTCTTGCCGCGACTCGAACGCGGGGCCTCTCGCAAGCTGTGCTTGGGGTTTAACCCTAAGCGAGAATCATACCACTAGCTGATGAATTATTAGATGGGCTCGAAAGCAAAGTAATTGAGTTGAACTTACACCACAAGACCGAGCTAGATGCTTTTGATGAATAATTTGGCAATTGCATCAGACATATTGTTGGCAAAAAGATGACTCAAAGCTGTCTAAACACCCTGGAAACTTGACAAAAAAGCCTCTCACTTGCCTGTAATACGTTGTCCTGTAGTTTCGATTCGCTATGTGGGCGTTGAGCCAGACTGGGGCTAGCGGCGTGGAGAGCGGCCGAAGACGGGTCGAAAGCAACGCAACGCAACGTCTCAACGATCCTCAGCAGGACCGGCGTATGTACAAATGCCCTACACCCAAGAACATTGTAGGTGGTGAGGATATCAGAAACGAAGTCGCGAGCAGATCTACTGATGTTCTCAAGATGTCAAACATGGCAAGCGACAACGCCGTCATGACGCACGAGACTCCTGCCGCAGCCCGATCACCGCTGCGATCACAATATCTACATTTACATGGCACACTCAGACACCAACCCTCAAGTTGTAGATTTGATTGAGGCTCTGCGAACTCCCAGCATTTGGCAAAGTCTAACAGAAACGAGTTCGGATCTGCGAAAGATAGTCCCCTTCCACGTGGAGGGCCGACCCGCAGGCCAGGTCGTGGTGGAAGAGGTGCAGTCTAAACGTCTTCAAGACAGATGAGCGCGAATTATAGCGGACGATGTTTCGGCGCTCTATTCACCGAATGCATCTGCTGATTCCCCACCACAGTCTCCACTCAGTGACGTCAAATCGTGATCGACTTATGTTAGCTAATGAAGTTGCTTGCCGAGACAAATGCCTGGCTTGATCATTACCTGGACCCGCTCATCAACTCTCAGGTGTCCGTTGATACATAGTTATCAGCATCGACGTAGTACATCAAGAGCAGAAAAGTGTTGCATCAGACATATGTTAGAGTTTGAAGGGTGGTCGTGGAATCGCAAATCTTGGCCTTCGGTCACTCTTTTGCCTACGTCAACCACAGCAACGTCACATGTAAAGTACGATGGTGGCCAGCACGGCCACTTCTTGGTACCATCGGACCTTGGAGACCTCCAGATCGCCAAATTAAACTTGCGATCGGACAACAAGCCGTTGATTTAGAGTCTTGGTGCAGGCGCCACCTACCTCGCCAAAGACGGGTGAGGAGGCCTACACGATCCTTGCCCTTGACCAGCTCCACCTCCATGTCCCCAGACCGTTTTCTCCACCAATAAAGTCTTGGGTTCCCCACGACTCCAAGCATGCAAAGACGGAAAAAGAGACGAACGCTAGCTGCCGTCGGTTCTGTTCCTTTTATCCTGGCATCGGTGCTGCACATGCGCGGCGGAGTATTTTCTTCAGCAGGAAATGATTGCCTATGAGCACATGGGCGACGGGGTATACGAGGCCTCCTTGAGTGGTTTATAAACAAGCGCGTACCCCAGAAACGTGCTGCTGCATGCCTGGTCGCAACGTCTGCATTTGACCTCGAGCTGTGAGCGCTCACGTTTTTCATCATGTTCGAGAAGTTCCCAAAGATCTATAATGTCTACTTTCTGGCAATCGTTGCCACCATGGGTGGTATGCTGTTCGGTTTCGACATTTCCTCGATGAGTGCGATTATTGGGACGGATCAATACATGTGAGTTGCTTCGTTGAACTTCCGCCTATGAACGCGCATGTTGATCGTGTTCAGCAACTACTTCGACAACCCCTCTGGTGTCGTACAAGGCGCAATTGGTTCTTCTCTTGCTGCTGGCTCGGTTGTTGGCTCAATAATGGCGGGTCCAATTTCCGACAAGTTTGGTCGTCGCGATGCGCTCTTATTCTCTTGCATATTCTGGCTCGCTGGAACGGCGCTTCAAGTTGCTTGCAATGGCAGAGGTATGCTCATTGCGGGACGTGTACTCAACGGTATCACTGTTGGCATCACGTCTTCTCAAGTCCCCGTATATCTTGCGGAAATTTCCAAGCACTCGCAGCGTGGTGCTATCATCATCATTCAGCAGTTGGCTATTGAGTGGGGTATTCTCATCATGTAAGTCACGTAGCTACACATTCAGAGCTTATGTTCTGACGCGCATGTAGGTACTTCGTTGGCTATGGATGCTCTTATATCGGCGACGCGAACTCCACTGCCTCTTTCAGAACAGCCTGGGGTGTTCAATTCGTACCCTGCGTATTTTTCATGATTGGCCTTCCTTTCCTTCCGGAAAGCCCACGTTGGCTCGCAAAGGTTGACCGCACTGAGGAAGCCCTCCGCATTCTCGCGGAAATCCAGGCGAACGGCGATATCACAAACGAGTACGTCGTCGCCGAATATGAGGAGATCATCACAGTCCTGACCGCTGAGCGTCTCGCACCCAAGAGCTGGAGGAAGTTTGTATATAATGGCATGTGGCGTCGAACACTTGCTGGTTTCTCTGTCCAGGCATGGCAGCAGCTTTCTGGTGCGAATGTCATGGTACGTGCTCGTATTTGAGTTTCATTTGCAAGATGTACTAACTCCGGACTCATATAGACCTACTACATCGTCTACATCTTCTGTAAGATTTCATCATTGCAAATATGCGATATCTCAGCTAATAAAACCCTTCAGACATGGCCAATCTCGAGGGCGAAATCAACCTCATCGCATCAGGCGTCCAATACGCTCTATTCATCATCTTCTCGTCAATCATGTTTTTCTTCGTCGACAAGATCGGGAGACGAACATTGCTTGTCTGGGGTGCAATCACTATGGCCTTCTGCCACTTCGTCGTTGGCGGTATTCTCGGGTCCAACTACACATATGTGCCTGGTAAGTTCTCACCTGATGAAGATTTGTATGTGTATTGACAAGTATTATAGAGGGTGTTGCGGGCAATGCCAATGTCGTGATGCGAGTCACTGGACCGCCTGCTCATACAGTCATTGCGTTTTCATATCTTCTGATCATCATCTATGCGCTTACTCTCGCGCCGATCTGTTGGGTGTACGCGGCCGAAGTATGGTCTCTTGAGACCCGCGCGACAGGCATGGGTATCGCAGCCATTGGGTCAGTACCGGCTCCTCATCCCTCAAGACCTTCAAAGTGCAAGAGCTAATACATCGCAGTAACTGGGTTTTCAACTTCGCAATCGGTCTATTCATTCCACCAGCCTTCCTCAATATCCGCTGGCGCCTCTTCATCGTCTTCGGCGCACTCTGTCTCGGCGGCGCTATTCAATTCTGGTTCACATACCCAGAAACCTGCGGCAAGACTATCGAGGAAATTGAAGTGCTGTTCAGCAATGGTGGACCGCCGGCATGGAAGACGAAGAAGGGTGATTCGCGCCTGCACGATGAGATGGCGGCGGTTTCGAATGCGAAAGCTAAGGAGGAGGCAAGGGCTAGTATTGAGAAGGTTGTAAAGGGTGATACGGGTTTGCACCAGGAGGTTAAACCTGAGACTGCATGAAGGCAAGATTGGAGTAAGGGGAGGTTGGGGATTGAATGAGGTGGGGTGTGGTCAGATTAGATACCCTTGAGTGCAATGGAGAAATTGCTTTTGTGTCTGCATCACCTCTATATGCGTCCCAGTTCGCGAATCAAAATATGTGGAAGGTGATGGAACAAGGTCTAGGCTTGATTGGTCCGCAATTCCCAACCAGTCATCCCCACCTCAAGCTTACCTATCCTTGTAATTAGAATTCATCTAATGATGCCAACTTGTGATAACGCTCAATTTCCCTCTACATAAACACCTTAAAGACCTTGTAGAAGGGTTTCCAAAGCGTGTCTTATGGTCCGGCACATCTTGTGGTTGCTTACCATAATCTCACACTCCGATAAACTCTTCGGATTGGGGAACACTACTAAATACGCATTGAAGATCATGCCAGCTTCAGTGGAAGACCATTCTGTGACGACATCGAAGGTGCTGCTGGCCGATTGATTCGCTTCATGGTGAGCTCGAGCTTGAGCTGAGTTCATTGTGTAACGTTATCAGCTATCGCTGCTTGGTTTTTCGAGAATTAACGTACAAATGATACTCGTCTTTAGCCTATCCTCTAGCTCAGGCTCTTCCAGACGCACATTTGTGAGAGCCTGGTGGCTTGCATTGTGTTTCTGGATTTTGTTCTTTCAATTGGCGAAGTGTTGGATTGGTATATTTCGTTAGCAAAAGCTTGTGAGATCACGCGAAAGGGAAGACCGCAGATACTTCAGCAGTAGATTGCTTCGCACCACGAGTTTTGATGCTTCGCTTGCGTACTTTCCACACTCACACCTCACTCACACCTTCACCAAGCTTATCGGCCACTACCTCAAGACGCTATGACTATTGGCACTCATGTCTAAGACAGTGTTTCGATTTAACGTTGCTACCTAATGCCAGGCTTCTTCACCGAGACATTGCGTCATCACAATAACAAAGACGCGTCAAGGTGAACACGACTTTGAGGCCCCAGCGCGTGACGACGTCAAAACAACATCCCCACTGACTGTCCCCATTGTAACACAACAAGTACGATCTCAAGACAACGACCACTCAACCACCATGTTAACCGAACCTGGTGTAACAGACGGTATGCAGCGAGCCAAACACACCCACTATGATCGTTTAAAGGACTATATCCTCGGTTAGTCTGATTCTCACCATTTCATCATATTTGTGTTAAAATTCCTGCGCAGATCAACTTCCTGTCGCGTACGGCCGACACAACAGCTCCAATGTTCTTAAAGGCTTCTCGATCCAGGCCCTAAAACAAGGCAAAAACTTCGCCGTCACTGCTATCGCCATACTAGAGCCTCCCGCATCGCTCGGTATCGACTTCGAAGTGCTACTGGAGGATAATTTCATCATGAAAACAAGCGAGATCAGTGCTCTTGATGCCATGCAGCAGCTACTTGAAGAGGTCAATGAGAAGATTGACCAGGAAAGGACAGGTAAGCCTGAGATCGATCGCGATAGGCGATGAGTTATCTAACACTTAAAAGATCCTTACGGCGTTAAGGAACAGGCCAATCCGTTTTCCATCTGGTAGATCTACCACGTGGGTAGATGGGTGTCGTTGACGGTGTCATCTTGTCGGCGAACAAAGACCAGACAGCGCAGGCAGGTGATAATGGACACTATACAACTGCCAGCGCGCTTCACATACGCATTCATCTATTAGCCAAGTTCGGAGATTCAGGCCTCAGCATTCTAGGGTGCTAATTATGAATCCTTTCAGAATCATGCAATATTTAAAGCAATCGGTTTGCAGCGTGATCACGGGCAGAAATGCGCAATGATACAAATAAAGCCGGTGAATATATTGTGTACTAAAAATGAAATAGGAAATCGCTGGCATAGTAGCAGAATGTTGATCGACTGAGGGAAGTGAAACCAGCTTGAAGCGTGTACCCAATGACCGCCTGAAACAACAAACGCCAGAATGAGACATGTGAAGCTTTTACCAATCCAAGTGCTCAAATACCAGAGTCAGTCTGCTCATATGGCTTATTCGGGTTACCAGCGACCCAGTACTGGTCCCACTCATCGCACCCATTCTTCAAACCGCTTCTGTCGCCAAGACTGCCTCCTTGCAGGTCGCTATATCGCTCTCCGAATTGCATACTGAGACCTTGGCTAGCGTGCCATGCTAATGTGTTATGTCAGTAAAGGTCGTAATGAGCGTTGTGAGCAAGACATACCGATGTGACAATGAGCGATCCACATTCCAGGGTTGTCTGCAGGGAATGCCATGAGAAGGTAGCCGTTCTTGGGCAATGTAGCTGTATCACGACGAGTCGGGTTGTTGAAGTTCAGACCAGTAGTAGAGCCGTCCCATACGCCAGTACCTGAGCCAAGGATATAGTAATCGTGGCCGTGGAGATGGATGGGATGAGCGAGCTGTACCGTAGCTGTCGACTGGATCCACCACAAGTACCAGGCGTCTTTGTTCTGCATAGAATGCACATTGGAATTTATTCCAAAGTCTTGCGATCCAGCAAGGATAGTTTCCAAAGTGGGATTGTTCCAATCCACGATGTGAGGCGTGCCATCGATCAGCCATCGGAAAAGCTTCGTTGTTGTGTTTTGGCTGGACTTGAGATCAATCTTTCCAGCCTGGCTGACGATGTCAGTGGGCACCTGGTTTGGAACGAAGGGAACGAGGCTGGAGGTCGCCTCGTCTCGGCAAAGAGTGTTCAGGGTGACTGTTGAAGTGCTGGGCGCTGGATCTGCATTTTCAGCGCCGTCATAATGGAGGACAGCTCCGAGCTGAATGCCTTTTGTGAGGATAGAGTTACCACCACACTCTGTGGCTGGCTGCACTCGGAACCAGTAATTCCCAACGGTCTGGTTTGCCTCAATGACAACATCGTAGCGCTGTCCAATCGCGAGCGTAAGCTGATTAGTAGTCCATTTCTTGATGGGTACGAAATCTGCTGTGATGACCGTAAATGGATGTCCGTCCATGGAGACCGTGAAGTAGCTGTCGACAGATGTATTGATGATGCGGATGCGGTATTTCTTGCCCTTGACGACATTCATTTTGGCATAACTACCTTGGTTGGGCCCAGACTTATGAGTTCCGTTCACCAAGATGTTGTCTGGTGCAGGTGGTCCCCTTGTGCTATGTTGCGCCACTTCATTGAGTGTAAGAGCAGGCGTGTAATACCAATCAGTTATCGGCAATGCACCGAGATCCACGTCGTAGTTAGCCGTTGCTGGGCCCTCGATGATCATCGGGCCCACAATACCATCGCCGTACTGAGCTGACCAATGAGAACTATGATTGGGCCTTCGTCAGCGATTGATGTACCACCGTAGAGATGTGATGCATATGAATGGCGATAGCAAGGGGACGACTTACTGATACCAGCTCGTGCCGAACTGCGTCGCTCTAAACTTGTACTGGCGAGTTTTGCCAGGAGCGATTGGGCATTCCGTGACTAAACGCTTTGTCAATATCAGATCTAGTAGCCGCAGTAAATCTCTGCTAACCTCCAGGCACTCCGTCGTGCTGACAAGAGTTCAGTTGCCGAAGGCCGTGCCAGTGAATTCCGGTGCCATTATGTTGGAGATTGTTCTTGACATTAACGACGATAGTGTCGCCCCATTTGGCCCTAATCAAAGGTCCAGGATAGACTCCATTGATCAACATCACTGGTCGTTTACCACCGCTTCCATCAGGATTTGGGATCGTGGTATTAGAAATCTCCAAATCATACTAAAACATTGTTAGTACTGACATGTATAGTTCACGATAGTGCTAAGTTACTGTGACAGTGGTCCCGTCGGGTGGGCTCTTCGCATCGAAGTCGGTAGAGATGCTGTAGCCCTCGCTCCAACATTGCCGAGTTTGTGGCGTGTTCGTGCAAGCGCCGTCTTGTCTTTCCACAAGGACGGGAGCTGGCGGATCGGCTCGCGGAAGTGCAAGAGCGACTGACGCTGCTGCTAGCCAGGAAGTAAATGAATGAAGCAACATGATATAAATTGCAATCTAACGGAACAACGGGAAGACAGAAGTCTGGTAGATATATATTAAAGAAGCTGGCCCGTACCAATAATCAACGGACAGACCCTGGAGCTTATCGTATCAACAACGTGGACAGAACCGGGCGCCAGGTAACGATTTATATTGATTATCACAGGGCTGAGCTGACGGCCTGTGTAATGGTCATCTTCAGCGCTTGCGTTCGACACCGCACGAGACACCAATCCAGGTACGTGCCAACCATCGCATCCTCTGAGCTACACCGACCTCGCCTAGTCTGTATTGAATGTGTGTGTGTGTGTGTGTGTGTAGTCAGATACCCCTGCAGCGCTGGGAAAAAGTGGTCTCCGCTTATTCCAAGACTTTTGCAATACTGGCTTGTCGTCTCTGGCGCAAGATGCACCCCTTTCGCTATCGAATTGGTGTTCACGTGGCGGCAGCGCTGACTACTATTTCCAGACTCAGCGGAAGAGTCAGCTTGGCGAGCCGGGGCCCGGTGGACGATCGAGCTCGAGCTTGTTGGTGGCCTAGGGTTAACACGGCAACAATTTGACACGAAGGTCAGACTCACGTACAAGGTGGCTTAGACCTTTGGCCTCTAGCAGAAGCGTCCTCCTCGACCGACCAGGCCAGATCATGTACATGTCAAGCACGTGCAGCTATCATTCTCCGTCATGATGGCTCGGTAAGAGGCAAACATTGGCCTAGCCTTCGAATGCAGGATCTATTGAATTTGAGACATAAAATGATCCTTGAACGTTACAGCAGGATCTCTAGAGGTTACGCCACCTCGTGTGTGACAGCCCAGTAACTGCGGAAGGGTTCAATATGCGTGCCACCATGGACCCGACTGATGAGCTGGTGGGTCTTTGTATGCAGTCCACTTATGAGTCGGCGACTGTACGGAATAGTGTCTTTCTTTCGAGAAGCTCGGTAATGGGCGGTGTCGATTGACAAGGCGCATCAAAAGTCTAAATATGTCTAATCTGCTATAGGAAAGGCAGACTTACCATGCCTTGTCTTTCTGATGCCAGAAGGAAGTCTCCACCTATGCGGCCCACATGAGAGAACCAATAAAGCTAATAGACAGTGACCTAACGACGCAAGCCACGAGCCTGTCTGTTCGCTGCTTATACCGTTCTGAAGGCAGTTTCTTCGCCTGGGCGATGACAACGTACTGTCTCATACGGCGTGCTCAAGGCCACACGCAGCCTAGAGTAGCCTACGAGTTCCGTCTTTGATATCCCGACGTGTGTAATTGAGCGCGCCTACAGCGTCTCCCTGGCTGCAGGTTAGGGACCCTTTGTGTTCGAGACCGAACCGCTGGGCAATGCAGCCATGATGGGCTGGTGACATGCTGCGGAATCCATGCAAGTCGGCAAGCCCAAGGAAATTCGATACTGGTTCCTGGGACATAAGCGAGAGCTCCACCTCCGGACTACGGCTCGTGATCAACGCGAGTACGAGAACAGAACGTGGTGAAGAAGAAATCGAAGAGTGGATCTCGACGTGACCGAAAGCCTATCTTACGAAGTGCAAGCGACGAACAGGCGAGAGCGAACCAATCACGGCAGTTCTGCGGTGTCAGACAGGCTGCAAGTACATGTATCATATCGACGTTGATAGGAGTGGTGACGTGAGGTTGCCCCTAAAATTGAGCTGGCGGTACCCGCTGGCGCTAGCTAGGTAAGGTTGTGCACAGACGCAGTACAATCCCGACCCGAGTGGCGGCTTGCCTGTGCTCTCTTCATCCTACACCAATAATGCCTATGCAGGACATTTCGCAGCGTCAGATTGTTTCTTACGCCGATGGGGCTTGGTTTCGTAAAGATTGTACGGATGACGCGCTTACTGTACAGCCCGCTGGAAGGCAGTTCAGACTGCCTCAGCTCGATCCCGTGCTCAGTTCGCCAAAGCATAGAGACCTGACAGGTCTATTTGCAGCAACATCTAAGCCGCTTGACTAAAAGTTCACCGCTGGAGCTCGGTTGGAACACGAAAATGATAAGCCACCATCCTTGAGGTATGTACTCAGCAAAGACAACGGCGTTGATACAAGAAGAGCACATCGCCCTTGACGGCTTCGAGGTAGCAAGACCGCTTGTTTTTTACTCTTGTACTCAGCTATGCCGTTCTCCCGTTCTTTCACACTTGCAGCAATTGCAGCACTCCTGTCGTCCGTCATGGCCGACGCGAATGCGATATGTTACTCGTATGGTGTCGATTTTGTTGACGAAGGGAATTACTTCATCAATTCGCAATTATCTGAGCAGTTCAGTTCGGTCTCCTACTTCAAGGGCTGCAATCAAGATGTGGCGGATGTTTTGCTCGTCGAGCCTGAAGGCGTCAACTCTCAAGAGTATCTGTGTGATCAGATGACGACATATCCCAACGACGACTTGAAGACATCGACATGTCCAATCAGGAAGAACCAAATGATTTCAGGACATTGGCGCTTGCTTGTGTTGGGCAACAATGGCGATGAAGGCCAGCCATTCGCATGGCAGAGAGATCTTTATCTGACCGTGGGAACTCCGGTCACAGCCACCTTTACCCCTACTGTTACTTTCAGTATGACTTCAACGCCTGTGGAGACTCAAACAACGACAACTACTTTTACCAATGTCGTCACTACAGGGCCACTCTCAACGGTGACGCTTCCAAGTGGAACCGCGAAGAATACCAAGACAATTACACCTCCACCGACAACAACAACGTCTACAAAGATTATGACAAAGACTTCGCTATCTTTGACCAAGGTCTTCGCTATCACAACCCAAACTGTCACCGCTACTTGTACCACTCCAGGCCTCCCTGGTCATCCTGATAAGCCTTGTCTTTACTCTCCAACACGTCTGCATCCTGCAGCTCTCGCTACCCCTACTACAATCCCCAAATTACATCGTTTTATCCGCAAGGCCGATCGTGCTGTCGACGTTGAATGGGCTCGTGCCCGCATCGAAGCTGCTAAGCAAAGGCGTACCGAGATGGCTCGAGAGGCTGCTGCACCTCTCGAACGCCGTGCACCGGATGCTCCAACCCTGACTGTTACCGCCGATGTACCTGTCAATACAACGACAACTATCCTTGCCCCAGCCACTACCACCACTGAGACTGTTCTTACTTCTGCAACTGTTACTTCAACTTTGCCCCCTGCGACCGTCTTTTCTGGCTTGTTCACCAGCACAATTACGCTTCCGACTCCGACCAAGACTCAGCTCAAGTTGAGCTTCGCTACAACCACCAAAGTCATCACTTTTGGAGCTACTTTCACCAAGCATACCACCGTTACTCCTACGACCTCTGTCAGTGCCTGCAAGAAAGCGGGAGGACATTTCTGGTGAACGTTTCATAGTATTTGTTTTGGATGCTCCTTCAATTGTCTACTTGATATGCGTTTCATGTATCTCAGCGTCTTGCGAAACCCCCTCTCATCGTTCATTCCGCGCTCGACTGTAGATAGGCATGACATAACGATTAACATTATAATGTTTCTGTTCCAATACATGCAGCTGTGCTTGGAACACATTTTCTCAAGTGCACAAAAGGCTACACTGCCTCACACATCATTCAACCCATGCCAATGTGCGATCTTACCTGCATTTGCTTTGCTGTTCAAACATGCTGCGTCTGACACTGGGACCACATCGCGACTACACTACTTATTGATGCGCTCTAAGAATGTTGGTGGGAGAACCACAGCAAGGGTTCCCTGAACCACGCATTTCAAGTCAGCAGTGCAGCATCGAAGTCCAAGTAACCTTGCTGCGCCACAACGAGGCTTCCAAGCACTAGTCTCACCCCTGCCCAGTACCCCTGTCTTGAGCTGTCTTGAGGCTGTCTTACATGCACCACTTCCGCCCCACAAGGACCCTACACACAAGACATTACTGGGTAAAGAACACGAGGCCCGCACTGCAGGATTCCGGGTGGTACGAGCCACGCTGATGCAGTATCGTCAGCTAGAGACGCAAGTGAACCTGGTGTCCAGAGCGATAATTCATGATCTGCGACAGGAAATCAATGGGTCCCCTCAATCGATGTCCGAAGGTGTGACTCGTGTTTTGTGTTACATCAAGACTTCTATTTGACATCGGCAAAGCAGGGCGTAGCGACGTACATTGGAGCGGACTTTCTTTGAAAGTCAGGAAACGGAGTTCGTGAGATTGATGTTCAGCCTTCTTCAATTCTTGATTTTTGAGAGCTCTCCGGTCCTAAAACAGGATGACTTGCGATGATGCGTTTGTCTGGCCCAAAGGTCTGTGCGATGGGCGGACCGTCAGCTTACTGTCTCCCAGATGCCTCGTGCTTGCTCCGTCAATCTTGGACCGGATCGTGAACATAGATGGCTAGGCATATTTTCAGCTTGTCTGATTGAACTCAATCACGGCAATGCATCGCTCGTAGTGACGGGACGCCTAAGAGAGCTACTTGAGGCTATGACTAAGGCTATGCATCTGTCGCTACCAAAAAGTACATGATCGGATGTACACGCACCAGCCTTATCCCAATAAGCACATCCGCAAGTTCGGACTTGTTTGCGTCCGATCATGCAGTTGTGGGAATGGACTTCGGATGAAGTAGCGAAAGGATTCCCCCACTAGCCAACACACACTACTGCACAACGAGAACCGCGGGATAAAATCATTGGACTCCCGCAACCGCGAGACGAGTACACGGGAAAGTTACACGAACACGAGAGATCGTCAATAAAAGCGAAGCTTCTTTGCGCTGAGACTAGAATCCTGACTCGTTAAGGGTGTTTCTGATTTACTGGTTTCTGTTCATACAGTTTTCATAATAACATGACACGAGGGTGTTGGAGATGCCATAATCCATCGGATTTGTTCGTACCACTGTTGCCTTGACACAGTCATCAGCATCAGAGCAACGCCACAACCACATAATGCACGATCCTGGCAATGCGTCGTGCTCCCACGGCATGCGCGATTTCGGTCAACATCCTCAATATCAGACTGCATATTGATCCAGAGACTTGAACGGTAAGATGTAGACGGTGAGATAACTCATCTAAGTGAGCGGCAGTTGATTCAATTGTCCTGAGGGCACTTGAGATCAGCGTGCCTGTGCCCTGATGTCGTGTTCCTCAACTCGAGGTCGTCAGATCGAGCAACGCCCCTAAAGATGCACACCGACATTCGAGAAGGGCGCCTTGATCAAAGTTTTGATGGAGTGCCTGAAGGAGGCGTAGGGTTTCGCGGAGATGAGTTGACGGCAAGTACCATCAGCGGACTTGTTCGTCTCCCGTCACCGATATCGCCGAGTCTTCGCGACTCCAACAAGCGAGACGCGTAAGAAATTCAATAGTCGGACTTCGATTGCTGAAGCAGAGAGACTGAGAGGGACATAATGCTCCACTCCCCACATAAGCAAGGCTTTCAAGGTTTCCATCGCATGCATTCGACTTTAGCCTGTGAAGACCTTCTGTCGCACAAACACAATATGTCTTGCATCTCGATTATGCCCATGTCCGGCGCGTATGTACCTTGGAGCGCCCCTTCTCGCCGCCCTGCTTTTCATGCCCATTTGCAAGGCGTCGCCCACAAGGATAGATGTTGGCCCTGTTTGATTTATGTCGAGTCTTGCATTGGGCTGACTGGCACCACTGTCGTATTCTGGCTACACTGCGCCACCGTTTTCCTGCAGAACTGATTCTCACCCTTCACTGTTGCCTTGTAGAGTGGTCGGTCCTCCGATCAACATGGTGAAGTCCGAACAAGTAGCAGCAGTGTCATGTGCTATCTCAAAAGGAAAGAAGAGGAATCTATTCCTGGACCATGTTGCTGGTATACTGATCCAATCACACGCAATGATACACCGTATTTCGTATCGTCATTGGACTCGTATACGACCCGCAGACCCTGATACATGAGTCGTGCTTGTACATATGCAATTCACCTTTGCCATTGATCGAATTTGGTATCCATGCGGCAACGCTATTCTTGTTTGGGTGTCATGTAGCGCCTACGATATGTTGGTATCCGGATTATGGCTTGTTCTAGCTCTGCGGTTCAAGCCGTCACTGAGTCTATGCAGGGTCGCTGACGCCTGTACAGTGGGTTAGGCCCAGAAATACGAATGCTGGTGGCTGGACCCGAGTACCAAGTATGCACATCGTGTCTCACAAACATTGGCCATGGGTAGACGAGTTACGCTTCGTCTCTGAACGGATGACTCGTCGTGTTGGTACCGACACATTGGTATCAACATGGGTTCGAGCTGGATAGACGGTCCGGAATATCCAAAAGGCTCTTCGATATGCAAGGTGCTGCAGGGCCAGACAAGCTTCCATTCTTACTGTAGTGGGCGTACAGCAGCTTCGACCTAGACACGCTTCGGTATCATGCCCGCTCAAGGTATGAATGTAAGGTGGCATTCGTTCCACGAACGCACCATGGCCAAAACAAGGGTGTCACAGAACGGCTTACCATTCCGTGTTATGTGATCGCACAAAGACAACGGTGGCGACACTGAATACTAGGCCAGACGAGCAGTAGCTGAGAGGAGGGGATTGCGGCCAAGGTTCGATGATTTCGTTCGTCATGTATCCTGATCCTATCGCGTCGTAAGGACCACCTTTCAAGATTCCTCGTCGCCTCCAAGTGCGTTGCTTGCCCACTGATAACTTCCCAAGAATATTGCGCCGCCGACACTGATCCAGCCAATTCTTGGTCCTATACCTGCAAAGAAAGCCCTTGGACCAGAATCTTTCAGTATTGTTGAAAGCATCGTGAACATTGGTTGCTTCTCCTTCGCAAGCATCATCCTCGTCTTGAGTACGTCGAGCGGTGTCGTGAGGCCTGCTGCCACGGCGCCAGCTACGGAGCCGAGCAGCCCTCCTTCCAACCCAGTAACCTGTGATCGTCCTGTTTGACTGCAGCGGTACCGTTTCATGGCTTCCCATAGGGGAAACTGAATGATTGTGAATGGCACTTCACGGATAATGGTGATCGACCAGCCACGGTAGAGCTCCTTCCATACGTGTACCAGCCCGCGAGTCTGCCGCTGATTCAAAATGTGCGTCAACGCTGCCAGAGACGAAGGATGCTGACTTGCTTGTGCACGCTGCTTTACGACTTCTGTAGGTACTCGCACCGCACATGCGGCTACTTCACCCACACTCGCCGCTAGCATGTGAACCAGAGCCTGATTCCCAGGGTCTACGACTTCGTCCTTGTATGGCTTGCCTTCGGCATTGTATTGTATTGAGGTCTGTGGCACCGCGAATGATCGTTTTATCGAGTCATAGGTGACGAAGAAGAGCGCGGCTCCTGGGGCTGATCCAACAATCGCACTTCCTACGCCGCGATATATACCATTGAAGCCTCCAGATGCGGCAAAACCTGTGCTTGACTGCAGTCTTGTCTTGAGTGTGTCGAGGGGATAGAGGGAAAGATCTACGGTCGTGCCGGCCAAGCCACCTGCCTAATATGTGTGAGCATACGGTATTAAATTATGAGACAAAATTGTGTGAAAGAAAAGGAGACAATGTCACCCCAAACGGGGACCCCTCAAAGTGGGATAGAACAGGCGCATTGTGCACGCGACATTTCCGAACTCTTACAAATGACCAGAACACAGATATGTAAAGAGTTAAAGAATAACTTACTATAAGCGACCGCAGATATGGCGACTCAACCCATGCGCTCCCGCGACCCGGCTCGAGGACATGCTGCATAATTGACGTGGAGACGCGATTGTCGGAGCGATGATGTCGTTTTGTACATTTTAGCGTGGCCTGTGCTCAAGCTAGGACTATCCTTCCCAAGGCCGAGCCCGCCATCTCAACACTCACACCTCACCATTTACTGAGAGAGCCAAGGAGGATAGGTCAATAAGTGGCCGTCATGCTGTATGCTCGGCGATGAGCGAAGCGGGGTTGAAAGTGCGGTGTCTGGCGAGTACAAGGATTTCGGGACGGAAATGGCCAGAGGAACAGCAAGGGCTATGGAGACGGGATGAAGACGAAATCGACGGACACTTGGGTAATTCTGAGAAAGTTACCCTATTCGAAGACAATGTACATGCCTTATCACTTAGGGATGTAGGCGAAGCACAAGACGAGGCCGAGGAGAAGAAGCGCAGCTCAATCACGGGATCAGATGCGGCAACGCCAGCCAATCTTGATAGCAACTCTGATTTCAGCGGTGCAGGAGATGTCACTAACAATCTATTGGAAAGTCATGTCGATTCTCGTACGTGCTGCATCCAGGAAGCTCAGCTATCTCCAGATGGAACATGCATCTTCACATCAGACTTCACTCGCTCTTTTTCAGTCTATCCCATAGACACACCCCAATCTGACGATAACACCGGACCGCTCAAACCTTACGCTCACTTCACATCCCCCGATCCCATCTGGTCATTCGCAGCTAGTCCCCTATTCGACGTCAACGACGCCAGCAGCACACACGTGCTCATCAGCCGCCGAGACCGCTATATCACACTACACAACGCCCTCTGGGACATCACCCAACCCCAACCCAACAACACCCAACCTATCAACATCGCCCACCCCATAACATCCTACAAACTCATCAACACCCTCACCGAAGCCATCATCGCGCCCCTCAGCCTCACCTACTCCCACTCCGGTACGCACTTTTTCGCCAGCCACCGTAACGCCATCGCAACCTTCGACCTGGCGTCCCCTTCCTCGCCCATCCATACAATCACCACTATCCCCTCTGCCCGCAGCAAACTCAAAGGCGGTGGCCGCGGCTTCAAAGGCTGGCTATCTAGCCTGACATTATCTCCACCCTCGCCGTTCGCGACCGGCGGCTTGCTAACCGCCGGATCGCGCACACGCTGTATCGGCATCTACGACGCGACCAGCGGCGAGGAAATCACGACATTCAGTCTGCCCGGGACACTGGATGGCAAGAAAGTCAAATCCCGCCATGAAGACATGCAAAGCGTCATGGGCGACGGAGTCTCCTACTTGAAATACTCGCCCTGCGGCACATATCTATACGTTGCCGAAAGACAATCCGACGCCCTGCTCATCTACGACGTGCGGCATTTCAGCCTCGCACTGGGATATTGTAAAGGCAGGAACGCGCTGACGAATCAGAAGTTGGGGTTTGATGTGTGGAATGCCGGGGCGAGTCCGTATGATATCGAGGGCTTGAGTCATGAGGTTTGGGCGGGCGGGGTGGATGGGAAGGTCAGGGTGTGGCGAGATCCGTATCGCAAGGAAGGGGCGGTGGAGGCGGATGAGGTGGTTGTGGTGGGAGAGGGGGATGCGCCGGTTGTGGGGACGATGGTGCATGCGAGTGGGGGTTTGGCGGTCGCGGCGTGTGGGAAGATGGATGTTGGTGGCGATGAAGAGAGGAAGGGGTGGAAGGGTGGAGGAGGGGCTCGACCGAAGTATAAACAGTATGGCAGTGTAGATATCTTGGGGCTGGGTTGATCAGAAGCATTCATTACATCACTTGCTGGTCAGATTCCATCGTGGAGGGACTGACATCATGCAGCTGGACGCGGTAGATGTCGATACATCATTGCATTATGTACAGCTATACAAAAGTACTTAGGCACCATACACCTTAATATGCAGAACTTCTTCCAATGACATTTAAGGACCAAAAGCAGCGTTCCCTTCACCAGCAAGAACGCCTCGAGGTTGACTGTGCCTATCCGCTTCGCTGCTCGCTTTGCCTTCGCTCGCATTACTCGATCCAGGGCCAGAGAGATTACTCGCGTTAGACGATGCACCAGGCTGCATGAAAGGGAGACCAGGGTGAGGTACAGGCGGCTTGATCTCTTTGCGGCCGTTGGCCTTGTAGTAGAGTAGGACGTCGCCACCGCCACGCCAGACGTGAGCTCGGAGAGAGGCCAGGGTCATAGTTGGCGGAATAAGCTTCACACATGTCAGCATCATAGTACCCTTCCAAGTGCTAGTAAGGCGAAAACATACCTGTCCATGACACCACAATTCTAAATACTCCTCAGGCTTCAGTCTGTCCTCTGCCTCCGCCTCCTCTTTGGTTGGCGGCGCCTCGATCCTTTCCGCGACGTACCCCAGAATCTTGCGGGCGCGCAGCATGCGATTTGCGTTGAGGCGGTTGTTGCTGAGTTTCGAATTAGCTTTCGCCGCTTGCTCGAAGGGTATGGAGAAGGGGAGGTACCCGTCGGATGAGATGCTTGGAAGCAGGTTTTGGAAGGGTTCGAGTATGAAGGATACTTTGACTATGTCTTTTGGCGGAAGGGCGTTCTGCAACCGTCATTAGCGAAATACTTTGAAATGGATTTGAGAATAGTATGCCAGATGACTTACGCGTAGTAGCACTTCGGCCAGCCACATTGGTGCTGCTTTCTCGATCAGATCGGCCTGTTGGCCAAGGGAGCCAACTTTGCCTTCGAACAGATCTGCTACTCCACCGGCTTCGGGTCTATCTTCTTGTATCAATATTGTTGTGCTAGCAGGCGGCTTCAGCACTGGTGTTTCATTCGGCAAGCTCGGCGTGATTTGGCTCTCAAGCTTGTTTGCACCTACTGCCAACTGCTCTTCGTAGCCCTGCCGTATCCTCTGTATGACCCCAGAGAAATTGTCCTCAAAAACTTTCTCGTCTGTTTTGTTCGAGCGCGAATCGCTGTCTTCAGCTTTTTCGTCTACTACCGCGGGTTTCGCTGGCTCAACGACGGCGGTTCCTGTACTGAACAACTTCTTGTTGAATCCGAACTTCTTGCCGAACATGCCCTTGCCCTTCTTAGCTGGTGTGTCGGGCTCGGTGGGCGAAGAAACAGTCTCCTCTTTGGCTTCAGCAGCACCTTCGGTTGCAGCAGCAGGCTTTCCGTTCCCGTTAGCATTCCCATTCGTGGCAGAAGTCACCTGGCCGAAGTAGTCAGGCTCAGCTCCGTTCATGGAACTTCTCTGTGTCTGAGTCTTCTCGAGTTGTGAGCCTTCTTCGGTCGTCGGAGTAAGGTATGGGTTATGTTGTGAGTTTCGTCCTGCACTCTGAGGATGTCCCATCGGAGTTGCCAGTCCAATAGCCAGACCTGGAGTATGCGGCACGTGCGCTCCGTTGGCCTTGATTGTAGACACAGACGTCGGCCCTGAAGATGCTTCATTCCAGCCATTGACATTCATCGCAGGTATTGTTATGTTCGTAGGTCGGCCCGGATGGCTTTCCTCCTTCTGAGAAAGCAGACTTGTGCGGAAAGTCTCGTCGCGTTTAATCTCTTCGTCAATGAGGTTTGAGAACAGATATCGTAATATCCACTTGCCAAGGTTTACTACAATCTATTAGACAGAATCTCCCAGTGGAATAATGGGATGTCTTACTTCGATGGTCTTCGCGGAAGTCAATTGGCTCTTCTAATTGCAGCTCATCGGCGTACATTTCAGCGTCAAAGCAGTGGTTCTCTTCCAGCACGCATGTTAGGGTTCCTATCCGAGTGTCGACACCGCACCAGTGTGCTACGCTCTCGCGAGTGTTTACTTCTGGTACAACGTCTTCGAGATGCTTCTTGCCAAAGGACTTGATAGGGGCACACTGCATTCATTAGCAGTATCCATCTCGCTCAAATTTCTGACTTACCTGCAGCAAATCCCACAGCATGACTTCGCCTGCCGTGTCCAACGTGAGCACTCTCCGGCGATCGTTGAGCAAATGGTGCTTGATCAAGCCATTTTGTCCTTCTATCGAGTGGTCGGGCAGGCCCCGTACTGGCGCAAAGATGGCATGATCTGGAGCCGCCAGGACCTCAGCTGGTTTCCGCGAGCTTGCAATTGTAGCAGCCTCGGGGTCCTTCACAGACAACTGTGGGAAGGGCGCAGTGTTCGCCATGCGCAACAATGCCTTGAACGGTATCTTTTCAGTTGTGCTGCCAATCTTCGGGCTCGAAGCGGGAGGAGATGGGTATCGTGATCGCGTGGAGCTCTTCTGCCACTTGTAGGACTCGGGGAGCTCAACTTCGGTGGCTGTTTCGACGTCATTCCACCTGTTGATGCTTGAGCTGGACGTGGCAGTCCAGATGTAGTCTCCGGCAACCGCGAGCTTGTTGACACCCTCGTGTTCCTGACACACTGCTACAGACAGACCTTCATCCATCTCTGCGCAGTTGCGCACATCGCTCTTGGCGACCACGCCAGATCGGTCGGACGAGTAGAAGACGGACAGCTGTGGGCAGTCTGAGAAGAGCGACCACACGCTGTCGTTGTGCATGGTGAGCGTGTACATGCATCTTCCGGCCGTCATGGACCATACCTTCACAGTCTGGTCAGACGAACCGGTCAAGATGGTGTCGCCGTCCTGCGCTATCAGGATGTCCCGCACGTTGTCCGTGTGTCCGACAAACTTGGTGATGCGCTTGCCGGTTCGCGAGTCCCATACTCGCACGATGCTTTCTGGCCCACCGCTGGCGATGATGTTCGGCGTCACAGCCAGGGCGTACACGGAGCCCTTGGCGGTGTTCTCATCCTCGCCCACTGCAATCTGCAGCTTCTTGCCGGCGCCATTGAGATCCCACAGGCTGATCTTGTGATCGAGGCCGCCTGAAGCAACCCAGTTCTCATTTCCGCCTGGCGATGCAACGCGCTTAACGTAGTCGCTATGTAGGCCGATGGTCTGCGGCGGGATTGGGTCGGACGCGGCAGGTCGCCATACCTTTACGGTAATGTCCGAGGAGGCAGAGACGAGTGCCTGGTTGTCCTGGGCGAGCACAATATCATTGACCCAGTGCGTGTGCGCCTGGACCTGGCTGCGGAACTGCGTCGGCGGCGGCTTGTACGTGGTCGAATTGGTGTCGGCGAAGGGGTCGCGCTCTTCGTCGCTCTTGGTGAGGTCGAGGTGGAGGTCCCATGCGCATATGACGCCGTCGCGGCCGCCCGAGTAGCTGGGGTCTGTCAGTCTCCATAGGCCGCGATGCTATAGCGCTTCGGATACGCACAGGATGGAATTCCGCGAGTCGACAGCGAGGCCATTCACTCCGAGTCTGTGTCCCCCGGCCGAGTTCGCAAGCGGCAGCACTGCGCGATGAACACGGTCAGCTTGTGCTCTTCATTACGTCGCAGATGTGCATGCAAGGGCGGCTATGATTTACCGTACGAAATACGCTTCCGCGCTGAGCGACCCATCGATTAAGGTTGCGCCGACATGCGGTGCGGGCAGCAAGGTGTTGGTCTAAGGAAAACAGTTGCTTCAGCTACTGGAGGGAGAGACGGCTGGTGAATGCACCAAGTGACGACCTGCTCGGCCAAGGCCCCTGCCCTGGCTTTCCCCAACACTAGCTACGGCCTGCGGGTCGCTAACGGACGACATTGCGGCGGGGTTCAAGCTCAATTGCGCTGATCAAACGGTCTCTCGTGGCATTGCTTGGCGGACAACTACGTCACGGGCTGTGATAGTTCGCGGGGACTTCAACTCTAAAAGAACCCTTGCCCCAGATGTTTGAGCCTTTCACCGCAACGATCCCAAGAACGTGGAAGTGGATTCGCCACGATGCGAACGACGCAGGCACGCACCTGGACCTGTCTTCCGGGAACAGTTCCGTCTTGGCGCTTACATAACCGGATAAATGGGGATCCTTCTTCACGATCAACCAAGTTTGCTCTTACCGTCAGCCTCAATCTACAGCTCCATCTTGAAGCGCTTCGTAGTCTAAAAACCGAATATTGCCATACCACCTTGTCACTGCAGAAATCTGTTTGTCTTAGGTACATGTGTCGCAGGTTGAGTATCAACAAGTCTGTCTCAGAAGCCAGTCCTGCCTCGATGGAGTAAGCATAGTCATCTAGTATGCTAGGCATCTTGGAAGCATGAAGATGCAAAAACATATGGACATGGTGCGACTCGAACGCACAATCCCTCACGTTCTTCTCAGTGGAAACCCGCTGAGATAGCGCTAGACTACCAGATGCCTGCTAGTCCCCGTGCACTACACGGTTTCAAGGTGTGAGTGCCTTACCATTCGGCCACACGTCCTTCATATGATGTACGCTTCCCGGACTGCATATGATATATTCAAGCTCTATCATGTCACGCTAGAAACTTGGGGCCAGGTACAAATCCAAAAATCATGGATCATGCTGCACTTCAAAGGCCGGATCTCTGTATAACTGGATGCGGTAGAAGAGAGCACACATGGTACGAACAGCGAAGAGAAAGCAAAGATCAAACACATCATCTGAACGCGCTGTGACTCGAACACAGGTCTCTCACCCGTTGGGAAAGGAGGTCGACCCCCTCACACCAGCGAGCCACAGAATCAAGTTGTACCCAACAGGATTCTTCGGACGTCTCCGGGCTGTCCATGCTGTGAGTGTCTTACAACTAGGCCACGCATCCTGCATTTTTTTATGAGGAAGTGCGGCAATTCTCTTACTAATACCAGCATATTGGTGGAGGTCAAGGTCCACACCATAGCGATATGCTCCGGCAAAAAAAAAAGAAAGAAGGCAGCGATGGTAAGCTGTGCAATCATCATATATCAAAAATCACCAAAGACGTGACAAAACAAATAGAGCAAAAATATTGGATGTGGCACGAATCGAACGTGCACCTCTCACTTCACCCTGCTAGCCTCGTGGCATGCAGTCCTACCTGCTCTCGTGGTGCACCACTGGCCGGGTTAGGAACCGCTCCGCGGTGGACGTGTAGTGTGAGCGTCTTGACCATTCGAACACGCATCCTGGGCTGATGTATACTGGGATGGTGGGTTAGGCGATATACATAATCTACGGCGAGGGAAGGAAAGAAAAGAAATACTAGGGTACGAGAGATAATGTCCTCCTGCGAACAACAGATGCAAACAACAGATACAATCATAGTAAATGGTATTTGCTATTCGATTCGAGTCTCAAGTGAGCGTCCGTATAAGTATATGTACTGTCAAATGGCTGTATAGCCGGGGTATCACGATTGTACGAAACTAGGAAAAGAAAAAGCCACTTCTCAACCACACCCTCTTCACTGCCCCACAAAAACATAAAAGGCAAAAGCGAGCACATACAAACACTTACTACAACCAACTCAAACATGCTCACTAGGCTGAACAGGTTTACTCGCAACCCCATCAATCCCCTCCAAACTCTCCCTTCCTTCCCTCTCAACCCCAAACTCCTTCTGCCTCAACTCCCAGCTCCCCACCCGCTCATGGCCCCTCTTACCCTCCGGCACAAAGCTGATACCCGCCGGCATTGCCCCGTTTTTCGCGAGACTGAGGTCTGGATCCGATGCGAGTTTCGCCGAGCCCTTGAAGCCGCCTAATTCGGATTTCTTGTTGCGCGGCACGCGGTGCAAGCGTACGCCACCAAGGAGCATTGCGAGCGCGAAGAGAAGGCCTGCGACTGCGAGAGTGACGATTGCGCCGATGACGCCGCCGATAGCCGGGGTGATGGCATTGTGTCTTTGGCGGATGGGGGGAAGGACGCTGGTGTCGTCTACGCCCCAGCAGAATAGGGCTGGGCTGTTGCATGAGGTGCACCAATCCTGTAGCGTGTCGATCTTGACTCGACTAAACAGGTCTTCAAAGTCCCTCCACTGCATGTCCGTTCTGCTCGGTCCGTTGCCGAAAATTGGGAACGCAGTGAGTTGGTTCGCGTCGAAATTAGTGCCGTTTTGGAAGTAGAATCGAACCCATAGGTCGTCTTTGGTGGTGGGAAATGTGTTGTTTTCGCCGGTGCTGAAGAGTTCGAAGATCAGAGCGGAGGCGAAGGGGGGGATGGAGCGGAAGTAGTTGTCGCGATAATCGGCCATCATTATACTTATGAGGGAGATGAATGACTCTGGTTCGGAGAATAAGAAGGTGAGTGGTGAGGAGATATCATTCGGATCGCCGGGGCCGAGTCTGTCGGCTACTAGCAGTTGGAAAGTGTTCAAGATGCTGGCTGCAAGTGTTTTGCCTCCGATGGCTTGATTGTCCGCATCAATGGCGGGTGAAGAGGTGTTGCCATAACGATACCACGCGTGTTCGTCTGCAAGCGTGCGAACTTCATCGTACACACCAGCAAAAGATGAGTCGTTGGCCAGAGCACGATAAATGCTGCTGTTGTGGTTGTATTGATATTGCAGGTAGTCATTGATCTCGATTGCATTAATGTAGTTGCTAAGAAGCTGGTCAGTATCACACTTTTGGCGTTCTTGAGATATTGCTGTACTCACAGTTGCTCCGGCATCAGATTTCCTTCGAACCAATCGAGGTTTAGCTTGTCGTAGAAGTCATCCGTTGCGGTCTTCGTATTATAAAAATTTGATGTTGTGTAGTACATCATGGCAGCCTGCTGAGCGGTAGGGCAATTCTGGTTCCCAGATACGAAAACAGAGTCGGAGTCAACATGGCTCGATGACTGGATACTCGCATACTGATATCCACCAAGCGGGAAATCAATAGCGCTACCGTTAGAGAGCAGACCGGTAGAACTTCCTGTGCCATTGCTATTGGCAATGTTGCGCGGAGGATAAAGACCCTGCATGAAAGCCTGTGCCGAAGAGATCACATGCTGCTGAGATGACGTTTGAACCGAGATCTGGTCGTTGTTCAACGCATCGGTGGACATTCCAGAGATATGCTGGACACCCAAGCCATCTGGCGCATTTCCGGTGATGTAGCGAGTCCTGAAGTTTTGGCCAAGTAAAAACATTTGCTGCGCACCCAATGCAGTGAGAACAGGATTTCCTCGTCGAATAGTAGGAGTGCGCTCTCCAGTACGGACCAAGGCGAAAGCCGCGTGGGGATGATAGACATCATTGTCAGTTTCTTGGGCGCTGGCAAGCCAAGCAGAAGCCAGGCTTGCGACGACAAGTTTGAACATAATATTATGATATTATATGACGACCCCAATACCACAGGTACGGTATGTGAGAGAGCTGGTGCGAGGACAACCGGCAGCAAGGCTGAGCTCCGTAACACCGCGGGCGCATAGCAGGATACTTATCTTCTCGGTCTATTGCATGCAGCTACCCATGCTCACGAGGCCGGTGACAGACTAAGAGGCTTATCTGAAAGCATCAAAGAGGTGTAGTGGCCCCGGATTGACTTGTTACTCGTGAGCTCATACCCAAGGAGCGGGGGTATAGCATGGGCATCAGCTTGCAGCTCGAGCTAACGACATCCTAGCGGGGTAGCTGCAGCCGACGTGCTTGCGACATCATGGCTGGCGCTTGTGTATACAAGATTGCCTGAATTGCGGAGTTGCGTGAGCAAATGTTGGTGGTTGCACACCATTGGAATTTGGAATAAAGACTTCGCATTCCTCGATACCGCATCCCATTGCGGTTGATGCGCGCAACCACGATGCATCCTGAATGGCAAGCGCACCACATGCCATTCTCTTGTCGATGACCATTATCTGAAGTGAGGAGGCTGGTAGTGGGGGTAAGCAGCCGTGCCGCCGAGTCCGTTTCTCCCTTGCTAACGACGGGCGAGCCACGCTATGTTCAGTCTAGGTCTTACTCTCGGGTGCCGATGTCACTCTACCACGGTATGACCGGTGAGGATAATACGTCATAAGGCTATTCGTCTTCAGGAACCGTAGTTGCGCATCACTCGGAAGCGTGCAGATGATGCCTTCGGTACGCCCTGTGCCTGCATGCTTGTGCGAGAAAGGCAGAGGAAGCTTCGTGCTCCATAGCTAGGCCCGGGAATATGTTTTTCGTTATGATGTATACATTCAGGCCAAAGTTTAAGGCAAGCAACTCATGCAGCGCTTAGTTTAAGTAGGAGGTATCTAGGCGTAGGTAAGCCAAGTAGTGTACGAACAACCTTCACTACTCTAGCCGCAGCACATCCGTTACATCCGGTTGATGAAATCAGTAGGAGAAATGAAGTAAGCCGACCGATCCCACGTCCAAATGTACGTCATCGAAATTGGTATCTGCAGCGATCTTATGGACTTTCCTACAGGTTCGAAGCACAGCTCATTTAGGAAAAAACTCTACTCAATCAGTAGCTTGCCGATCAAGTCGAATACATGGCAGAAGACTCAGTGCCTACAACTACTTTTAAGCATGATGTGCATGTGCGGAGGGACCAGGCTGGCCGCGGCGCTGCACATTGAGCGTGTCGCGCGATGAACTCAAGTTCGACGAGTGATATGGCACATTCACGCATCACGACCAAGGAACGTTGAAGTGCTTGTTCATGTGACATTACAATACTATATCTCACCGCTCCACAGCAAAAGCGCATGTTGCTACAGTGCAAGAACTTTGTCTAATCCACCACGCTCAAAACGCCTGTTCAGGTCAAGTATTTGATGACCAGAACCGGATATACCCTTCCTTTGTCCTTTAATCATAATTCAGAACTTACAAGGTAACCTCAACACGACCCTCCGCACCTGGTGCGCCGCCCTGCAGGGAAGGCAGAAGGTAGGTGATGTCGTCCCAAGGATGCCTGTAGAGACCAGTGCGCAGACGCTTCTGGTCGAGGAAATGGGCAATCAAACCAATGGATCGGCCGAGCACGAAGAGACCGTTGAGGACACCCATCTTCAGGTAGTCCTCAGCCTCCTCTTGGGTGAAAGAACCAGAGTTACGGACGAGGTCAACGAAGCAGACAGCAATGCAGCCGTCGACGTTCAGAATCAGGTTGTCCTTCTTCGATGTGGTAACGGACTCAACAGCGAGGGCGTAGTCGAGCAGCTTGGTGCTGGGGAAGTGCTTCTTGACGTACTCCTTGACAAGCTCGACACGGAGATCGGGATTGTTGCGGGACTTGATCCTGTGTCCGATACCGGGGATGAGCTTGTTCTCCTTGCGCATGGTGTCGACGAAGTCACGAGGGCTGAGGCCCTTGTCGAAAGCCTTGCTGAACTCCTCAGCGGCTCCGTCAAGAGCACCACCGAATCGCGAACCGATGGTCAAAAGACCGGAGACCAATGCACTGATGAGATCCTTGCCAGCACGTGTGGTAATGATGGTGTTCATGGCACCCGAGACAGCGGGACCGTGGTCGGCAGTCAACATAAGCACCATCTCGAGGAAACGGCTAGCGTAGTTGGGCAGGCGGCGGCGGAACCAAAGCAGGGACATGACACCTCCGATTCCGATCTCCTCTCGGAAGACGTCGGAGATGGGCATACCAGCGTAAAGCAGCTCTTGGCCACGGTCGTCGGAAATGGTGGAAATGAAAGCAGCAGGCTTACGGATAAGACCAAGCTCTTGCGCCCATGAGTAGTCAATGGGAATCTTGGGAACAACGGGCTCGGGCTTGGGGTTGATGGTGCCGTCCTTGAGGAGCTTCTGGTAGACCTGAGCAAGAGTGCCAGGCATCTCCTCGAAGGTCTCGGGCACGTAGATGCCTGCTTCACGCATAGAGTTGTTCTTGGTCACAGCAGTCTCGAGCTGGGAGTTGGCGAACGAACCAGCGTGGCCGAACTGAACCTCAGTCTTGAGCATACCGGCAACAGTACCGATGGCCCAAGCAACGATAGGCTTGTTGACTTGGCCAGACTTGACAGCCTCAATGACACGGTACTCCTCAACACCACCAACCTCACCGAGCAGGACGATGATCTTGCAGTCGGGGTCGGCTTGGTATCGCAGAACGTGGTCGATGAAGGTGGTACCGGGGTACCTGTCACCACCGATGGCGACACCCTCAAGGACACCGTCTGTGGTGTTGGCAATGATGTTGTTCAGCTCGTTGGACATACCTCCGGACTTGGAGACGTATGAGACGGAGCCGGGTCGGTACAGCTTGGAAGCAACGATGTTGTCCATCATACCTCCGGTGTTGCCGATCTTGAACGCGCCGGGCTTGATACCTCCGACGGTAGCGGGGCCGATAATAGTGACACCCTTCTTTTGGGCGACATGAAGGATTTCACGGGCACGCTAGTAGCTGTCAGCTAAATGTCATGATTTTTGACAGGAGCACGTGGCTGCAGGCCGGCCTCGGACAATTGTTCACATGCTGAAAAATGGCCCGGAGTATTGCTGCAACCGGTCGGGGCTACTTACGCGCTCGGGAACACCCTCGGCAATGATGGCAATCGACTTGATTTGCGGGAACTCGAGGAGCTCCATTGTCGACTGGTATACGGAACGCGACGAGGCGAAGTTGACGACGGTGTCGACATCTGCGTGCTTGGCAATGGCCTTGCCTACGTCCTGGTAGACGGGCAGCAGAGTCTCGCTGGTTCCCCAGTACCTGTGTCGCCATTAGCCGTGTTCCTGCAGATGCTGATCGGGGCTTGGCACGCACATTTTGCTAACGAACTGACCGCCGAATGTGTAGATGATACCGGCGACCGAGGGCTGCTTGCGCTTGCAGATGAAGTCAAAGTCGAGCATGCCCTGTACGGCACGGGGCTGCAGTCCGCTGTAGACACGCTGTCAGAACTCCCCTCTCACAAATGCAGCAGGTGCGGGCTCTTACTAGACGAAGCATCGTGTCTTCGGGTGGAAGAGGGTGTGTGCGGCGGGCGGGCTCATTGGGCGGCTGGGAGCTGCGAAACGACGGATGTTGTCGTTGGCAGACAGGCCATCGGTCGAGGTGGCCGCCTGGCTGGGGGTTTGTGCGGCGGAAGACATGGTGGCCGTGGTGCTTCAGGAGCAGGTGTAGAGCTTCAAGCAAATGTCTCTATGTCTGTAGTGCGGGGTTGCGGTCAGTAGAGCTCGCAATTGCGCAGTGCAGTGCCGGAACGTCTGGCGAGAGGTGCTGGCTGACGTGAGGACTGAGACGGCGTCCGAAAAAAAAGCTGAAGCAGAAGCTGGGCTAGGCGCGCGGACTCGCGGCAGGTGGGATGGATGCTCGCGAGGTAGGAGCGAGGGGTCGACTCACCTTTTGGATGCAATGCCAGACGGAAGGGCAATGCAGAGAACTACGATGGAAAGGGAAGAAGTTGCGAGAGAGACTGTTGGCGACTATTTCCGAAGAATTGGGACTCGAGTGTCTTCTGGCGGTGTTGAGCTGCGCGGTCCCTGCTTTGATCTTGCGTTGTTGGGGAAAGGCCGAGCGCCCCGCTAGGCAGGAACAACCGGGCGGTGAGAGGAGACCCGTGTGTCTTGCGAGCACTCTTTCGCGCTCGGGATGGGGATTCTGGGGGGCTGCGGAGGCTGCAAGCTGGTAGATATCAAGCCGCAATGGGTGTCGTCCACACCAAATACCCGTCGGCCTCGAAATATCGGGTTTCTGTTTGTCCGATGCTGTCGGTCCCCGTCGTCGCTGCTGTACCTGGCTACTCGCAAGCCTTGTCGTGGTTGGCTTAGAGGGGCGCCGAGTTTTTAGTGTGCATATCCCAGACCCTGCGCATCCTCAACGCGATTGAAAAAACGACACCGCCGATTGACGCTCGCCCAGCAGGTATTCGTCTGACCACGCATTCCGCGCCATCAATTCCTCACACTTCTCTTGTTGGCCCGCTCCTGCACCTCAACCAGATATAGGTATGTCCCAGCAACCCCGTGTCGGCTTCAGCTCTTGAACCCGGCTTCCCCTCCTCCACGCCCTCCGAACCCTCTCGTCAGTTCGGACATTCCTCTCCGCTGCCACATTGCCGTGTCACCACCCGGAACTCGCTTCTGTGCCGCCCCGAAGCATTGTCTTGTCTTTGCCGTGCTCACGCGAGCTTCATATCCTGAGAGAGAGCCGCGCTCACCAGCTCTAGCTTGACCCTCCCTCACAATGTCTGCCAAATCCATCCTCGAGGCCGACGGCAAGGCCATCCTCAACTACCACCTCACCCGCGCCCCCGTCATCAAGCCCACGCCTCTGCCCGCCTCTGCCACACACAACCCGCCGCCCAAGCTCGCATCGCTGTACTTCCCAGCGGATGCCGATGTCCGGGGCGTGCTTGACCAGGCCGAGGCCACATACCCGTGGTTGCTGACGCCCGGCGCCAAGTTCGTCGCGAAGCCAGACCAGCTGATCAAGAGGCGAGGCAAGAGCGGTCTCCTTGCGCTGAACAAGGAGTGGGCCGAGGCCAAGGAGTGGATCGCGGAGAGGGCTGGCAAGCCGCAAAAGGTCGAGACGGTCGACGGTGTGCTGAGGCAATTCCTCGTCGAGCCCTTCGTGCCCCATCCCCAAGACACAGAGTACTACATCAACATCAACTCTGTGCGAGAGGTACGTGTATTTCCATCTTTTTCTACTGCGTGCGTGGTTCACGTCTTTTCCGTCCATTTCCCCTCCAGGCGCGTCGGTGCGCGTGCGAAAAACATTTTGCATGTGCCGGGGTTTTGTACAAAAGTGCAAAAGACGGCTCACTAAAGCAGACGGGCGCCTTGTCTGTTTTGTTTGAACGCCGGCCGGACGAAGGGAAACGTGCAGACCCACTTCTGCAAAGCACCTACGTTCCTGCAATACGCACGTCCACTTTCACATGTCAATTCACAACACTTCCTTGCCTGTTGGACGCTCCCAGCCCGCACTTCATTTCCTCTTCATGGTGTTGCGGCTCTTTCTTAATCGCTTTCGGCGATCGCGCCAATCATGCATAGCCCGATCGGATCGCTGACTGTCGCTTAGGGTGATTGGATCCTCTTCACCCACGAGGGTGGTGTTGATGTTGGCGACGTCGATGAGAAAGCTGAGAAGCTCCTCATTCCTGTCGACCTCAAGGAGTACCCATCCAATGAGCAGATCGCTTCCACCCTTTTGAGCAAGGTCCCCAAGGGTGTACACAATGTCCTAGTCGACTTCATCTCGCGGTTATACGCCGTCTACGTTGACTGCCAGTTCACGTGAGTTCACCTTTCACGCCGCAACATTGCACACGCTGATGTACCTCACAGCTACCTCGAGATCAACCCCCTCGTCGTCATCCCCAACGCAGATGCCACCTCGGCAGAGGTTCACTTCCTCGATCTCGCTGCCAAGCTTGACCAGACTGCTGAGTTCGAGTGCGGTGCTAAGTGGGCTATTGCTCGCAGCGCAACTGCTCTCGGCACGCCGCTCGCTCTTGCAAAGGATGCTAAGACTAACATCGATGTTGGTCCACCCATGGAGTTCCCCGCTCCCTTCGGCCGTGAGATGAGCAAGGAGGAGGCCTACATCGCTGAGATGGACGCCAAGACTGGTGCATCGCTCAAGCTTACCATCCTCAACGCCACTGGCCGTGTTTGGACTCTCGTTGCTGGCGGTGGTGCTTCCGTCGTCTACGCCGATGCCATCGCCTCTGCTGGTTTCGCCAGTGAGCTCGCCAACTACGGTGAGTACTCTGGTGCTCCCACCGAGACTCAGACCTTCCACTACGCCCGCACAGTTCCTCGACCTCATGCTCCGCGCTCCTCAGCACGAGGAGGGCAAAGGGTCCTGTTCATCGGCGGGGTGGTATTGGCCAACTTCACCAATGTCGCGTCCACCTTCAAGGGTGTCATCCGCGCATTGAGGGAAGTTGCACCTCTTCTCGTCGAGCACAACGTCCAGATCTGGATCCGTCGTGCCGGTCCCAACTACCAGGAGGGTCTCAAGAACATCAAGAACGTCGGCCAGGAGCTCGGCCTCAACATGCATGTCTTCGGCCCCGAGATGCACGTCTCAGGTATTGTACCTTTGGCGCTCGTTCCCGGCAAGACTACCGACATCAAGGAATTCTCCGGTTAAGCGCACTTCTTTGTATCATAGTTCGCGGGAGTAAGAAAGGGATACAAATTCATGACTTCATGGCTAGACAAAGAGCCATGGTTTTATGGTGAGCCATGGAGCGTTGGTTTGAGCGAATTTGTAACGCTACGTCTATACCTTGCCTTGCAGCTCTGAAATATACAAGGATTTAATACCTCCCAAGATGGCATTAGTGCATCTTCAGTATCAATCCCAAGTGCTGATGCTTGTGGGTACTTTTGTCGTGTGTTGAAGTTCGGTGTGCAGGTCGTGCCTCGCACCTCCCTTCCACAATTACGCTTACTCAGCGCGCCTGCCATAATCACAACAACACAGCACGTACCTACTCGCTCGCTTCCCATCAGAAGCACACAAGAGCATCCAGATGTCGAAATACACAGCCCTCACTATCCCCCTTTCCCCGCCTTGCATCCCATCTGAAGTCTCTTCAGCCCACACCTCCCCTATATATCCACTCCAAACCTCCACCACCCCATCATCAGAACTACTACCTCTCAGACAGTATCATATGCTGCAGGATCTTGGCACGGCCTCACACAGGCGTAGCATTTATTACATTGTCCAATCTTGAAGCAAAGAACCACTTTCATCACAAGTGTGTTTTATTCAAGGGCGTGAGTTCGAATCAGACCGCGTACCTATGCCATTTGCCTTCGGAGAAGGGTGGTGATATGAGGAGTTCTATTTTTTGGCAATTTGTTACAAATGAGAGGATGGGGGTGGGAGGGAGTAGTTGAGGTATTATTCATTGGGGTAGATGGAGTGTGGAGTAAGAAGGGAGTGGCGAGAGGGAGGTAGAATAATTACATACTGTCGTTTAATTACCTACATTTTGCTCGTTGCTAGTACCGTGCCTTCCCATTCATCCTCACCCAAATTCGTCCCATTCTTTAAACACCCACGCTTCTTCCTCGTATTGTCAAGATATACTCACCTCCCCACCATCTCATCATGCATCAGATACCTGGACATGTGGCCCAGTGGTAAGGCATCTACATCTCAAGTCACGGCTCGGGAGCTCCCAAACAACCAGTTGATCTGAAGTTCAGGCCTGGGGTGAGCAAACAATCCCGAGCAGGCCACGTGACGGATTTGTAGGAGACCTGCGTTCGATTCGCAGCATGTTCATTATTATTTTTGCTAGCACGAGATAACTGTGTCGATGAATGAACAGCCGATCATATGTTTGCTACTGTATGTAGATGATGAAAGACAAAGCCAGAAGATTCGTGTGTTTGCTAGCCGCAGCTCAATGAAAGCAAATACAAGTCTTCATGCTGCATATAGCACGAGCGCTAAGCGCAGGTCCTTTCACTTCCTCAGTTGTTAAGAACCATTGACAGAAGGGAACATAGACGGATGGTTGAAACGTCCATGCGTCCGTTTTGTTTCTCCATAATGTCATGGAATGCAGCTGTTGGTATCCAGGACTCATGCCTCTGAGCCCAGAGAGCCTGCGATTGAGCTTCACTGAGCCACTGTCTCCATGCCTTAGTATTTGGTATACAATCTACTGCCCATTCAGAACTCTTCGTAGTATATATAGCTGACCAAAGGCATTGTGCAAAATTATAGTGGTGAGTGATCTGTGGTGGACTGAGGTCGAAATCCATGTGCCATGACAAGCGGGCTGGTAGGATTGCGGCGATCCAATAAAGTAAGTTCAAAGCTGTATACGTGACAGCGAGCGCGGCTTTGATTGTCCATACTGCATTTCCAAACAGTATAATAGAACACACAAGGGTAATACCACCAACAATACCGCTTAAGCCGCGCCCCACAAAGAGCTGACCGTGTACTCAATATGTACCGGATGGAAGTAGAGATAGCGCGCGACTTCCTCATCACATTCCACAACTGTGATGCATCCGTTTTGAGATCTGAGTACAACTGTCTCTTGTGGTAGCATACCATCTTTGAAAGGGGTCTTGCGGCAGAAAATTTGTGGTTTCCAGCGCATTCCAATACACAGTAGAGGTGTAGTAAAGCTCATGACCAGGATACCAGTAAGTGCAACCGCATCTCCAAGCACAAGGGCCCATGCTGCTAGCCCGAGAGACATTGCGCAGCTGAGAATAGCGACCAGGTTTAACGGTGAGATTAGCCTTGGTCGAATTGGGGCCCTCTGATAGTCGCAAGCTTTGGTCCGTCCTATCTTGAGTACACGTGTCGAAAAGGCTGGCTACTCAGACCCGTCGGTGTGCAACATCCGACCAAAGTACTCTAGAGACTCTCTACTGTAGCCCGAATGAATACCCATCACCGGTATCCCATCTTCAGATGCAAGAGTCTTCGGTCGTTGGGCGAGGAGACCTTGAGGAGCGGGCATCAACCGTGGGAGGAAACATGTCCAGGACATGCAGATCTGTTGGCTACAAGCTTGGATATTATGCTCGCCTAAGAAGGCTAGAATGTTGACAACGTCGAGGCTCCAATCATCGCGCTGTCTAGGGAAAGCGATGTCGATCATGCTGAATACTTGCAGTGTTAGGGAGTTTTGCAAAATCCAGAAAGCTTGTCAGTGTTTTCTTGCGAGAGACCACAAAATATGTGCCCATACTCGCTTTTATATTGCAGGGACAGTATCAAGTACTTCAGCCGTACGAGGAGTGCTGTGCATGATTAGGCTCCAGTTACGAAGCCGAGGCTGAGGCTGAGCCTTGAACACTCGTTAGGCTTCCGACATGTCGACAGGAGTAATTAGATATTCCGTAATTTCGAAGGTTGACAATTCAACAATGGCTATGAAACTATGCCAGTGTGAACATTTTCCCTTGAGGTAGTGATGTGGAGGTTGGCGCCTGTTAGTGAGTAAACATTGAGCCCTCGGGAACAAGCTAGATTGTAGACTGAAACGTGAGTCTCGGCCCACCGCCTGGCGGTATGGCAATATTTCTTCAGCGATTTCAACAACGTTCCAACGTGTCGCCGGCGAATCCCGCTTCACAGAAAACAGAATGTGTTACTGTCTGGGTTCGCTCTGGAGTAGACGTACCAGTTACACATGTCTCAAGTGAAAATTCACACTCGATTTGACAGACGAGCGACATGGAAAAAGCGTATCTGGGACAACCTGCGTGTATATTTATCTTCACAACTCGATGCGCGGGTCTGAATGTTGTTCAAGCACGGTGGTGGCTGAGCGTGTCGTATCCGACGTACTCGCTCGGCTCGTCGGCACTGGCCGACGCGGCTTTCTTTCCGCAACCGATCCCTTTCAATTACCTCATAATTTCGGAAAAGCAGAGCTTGCAAGCTTCGGCAAACCCGTAGCATCGCAAACTCGTAATGGTCGTGACTCAGTAACTATGGGTCTGGGGAAGCAAAAATCTGGAGTCAACATCCCCTTGCATTCAAACAACATCTTTGGCTCACGACAAAATGGCCGCCATTGGACCGGACCCGCCGATTGAGGAGTTTAGTCATTTGGAAGAGGAGGAAATCGTTCCAACCAAGCAAGAACAATCTTCGACTTTTGATGTGACGAGAGTCGCGTCCATCGAGCCGCCTCCTAATGGCGGATGGGTTGCATGGTCGCAAGTCCTGGGCGGACATATCATTACCTTCTTCACATGGGGCTTCATTACTTCGTTCGGCATGTTCCAAGCACATTATACGTCCATCGGTCTCTCGACGCCCTCGAATATCTCATGGATCGGCGCACTCACCGTCTTCTTCCTGCTCTCGATTCCTCTCTGGTCGGGGGCAGCGTCGGACACCGGTCATTTCAAGCTTGTTTTACGCATGGGTATCGGACTATGGCTCATTGGCATTTTCATGACAAGCATTTGTAAAGAATATTGGCAGTTTGTGCTTGCGCAAGGGTTTTGCATCGGGCTCGCAAACGGGTGCATGTTTGTGCCGATGGTCTCCGTTATCTCGACGTATTTCGATGCGACGAAGAGGAGTTTTGCGATTAGCATTACGTTGTGCGGGTCGGGTACAGGGGGATTGGTGATCCCGATCATGCTCAATAGGCTGATCAATCGCATCGGGTTCGGTTGGGCGGTAAGAACGTTGGGCTTCATGGCGCTGGTGATGCTGTTGATAGCGGAGCGGCTGCTGAAGAAACGACTCCCGCCCAAGAGTTCGGTGAAGATGCTTGAGCCGAGTGAGCTTAAAGATCCAGTCTTCGATCTCTTTGTGGGTGAACTGGTTCGTCCTTCGATGACATTTTGCTAACCTTTTAAGATTCTCGGCTCGGTGTTTTGCTTCGCAGGCCTCTGGTTCGCCTTCTTCTACGTAAGTACAACCAGGTTCTGGTCTTCGTAATACAACTGATCCTTCTTAGATCAATGCCTTCGCCAGGAAGACCCTGGGTATGACGCTGGAAGAATCGATACCACTCCTCTTGGTGCTGAACGGGGTGGGCATACCAGGGCGACTCCTGCCAGCGTACATAGCTGACCACTACTGCCGGCCATTGACCATCAGTTTGATTGTCAGCTTTGTCACCGCTCTCTTACTCTATTGTTGGGTTGCAATTACCTCGACTGCGGGCATGTATGTCTTTGCGGTGCTTTACGGCTTGTTTGCTGCGGCTTTGCAAGCCATGTTTCCTGCAACACTGGCAGATCTGACCTTGGACAACAAGAAGATCGGAACAAGAATGGGTATGGGGTTTGCTTTATCTAGCTTTGGTTGCCTCATTGGAGGTCCTGGTGGAGGAGCATTGGTCGAGGCTGGCAACGGATCTTACTTGTACGGACAAGTCCTTGCTGGCTCGTGTGGTGTATTGGGATTCATGTGTTTCTTGACCGCAGCGCTGATACATAAGAGGAAGGCGAAGCAGCTCGATGATGTTTAGAAAAGCCTAATAGCACTCCGGCTTTGTCAACACTTTTAGTCCAACAAGGCCATTCGTATGCATCAGTATCTTAACACGATCGGAAAGATCAATGCCAGTTAGAAGCTTGGGTAGGTAGATCGGTAACCTGGAAGGCAGGACGGTCCCACTTCCGCTCATGTTCAATTGGTCCATGTACGCGACTTAGCATACCCCGCTCATACGAGGTACCACACACTCTCATATCACACCCTCGTTGAGCCTAACAAAGCTAGGTGACTTACCCAGTATCACAACGTCGGAAGCAATATATGCCCTCGTTCAGAATACAAGCATAGGCTATCTAGCTCACACTATGCCAGAGCTTGTCGACGATGTTAAATCGATTGTGTTAGACTATGTAAGACCACCAAACCCACGATTCTAACATGGAATTAACGAGCTATGTTTCCATGTTTTGCACCATTCCGACATTCAAGCATTGTGCCTTGTATCTAAGAGTTGGAATCACGTAGCTACTGCAACTCTGTACAACAACATAACCATCGACATCCAGTCGCAGGGGAGTCAACTTGCATGCTTCGAGAAATGCATGTATCAAGGCGCACTTAACAACCTACGATTTGCAAAGAGCTTGACTCTGTATGAGATTGCGTGCTCTCCAGGACTCCGCGCCTCTGATTGGCAAGGCTCCGGCAGAGAGCCTGAGAGGGCGAGACAAGAGGACATATTGCGAGTGTTAAAACTGTTTCCAAATAACAGGCTGTGTTCTCTCCGGTATGTGACCCCTTATCCATGATTATATTATCAGATGCGGCACCACGTGCTACAATCTTTTTCGCGCGCTGTTTTCGAACAGCATTATCATTCCGCTACTAGCTTCCGACTGTAAAACTCGGAGGCATACTAAACACGTCAAAATAATATGTTCAAGCTTATGTGTAACACCACAATTGCTGTTTGAGAGTAACCTGAGTATGATCAGAGCGCGCATGAATCATTGCAACACTTGGTTGCGTTCAGAAGTGGAAAGAAACTATCTGTATCAAGCATTATCTTCCTTACTTCGAGCCATGGTTATCAACCGTGTTATGGCTCCGCTCGCTATTTTGACTGACTTCACTGGTAGATACTCGTCCGTGCTCCCATTCTCTGCGGTTTGCATTGATTACCTGAATCAGTATCAGGTTTCAATCAAGGACATACACGTTGCTGGATGCGATCCACTTGCTCTCATCGGTGGCTCGAGACGAAGTCTCACTGCGTACTTCGGCATGGAAGCAAAGAGTCACATCCTGTTTCGGTTTTTGAGGAGTTTAAAGCCACTTGAGTCCCTTACGATAAGCCTGCCTGGTGGCTGGAACGAGCTTGACAACCACTATTGGGATATTACTCTTGATCCAATGGCCGGAAACCGAGTTTCTACGAAGTCACTCACTTTACCTGGATGTATGCCCCGCAGCTTTGGGGACAAGTTTCAGAGAATGTTTGACTGGTCCATTCTCACCTCTCTAAGTTTTTTTGAGGGAAACTTGTGGCTTGTCAAAGATATAATGGAAAGCCAATACGAAGGCCCCGACCTCCGCAACCTAGTGCACTTCCAGTGCTATACTTTGGATTACATCTTTGAGCAAGACACCCTCATACTGTACGAGTTTTTCAAAATGACTGAGAGCCTCAGACATGTCCTGCTTAGCATAAGCGGACTGACATACCTTCCTGTTGACACACCTGAGCGACTGGATATCGAATACACCACGCGCGGTCATTATTTTGCACTTTGGCCTCTACGAAACCGTCTCCTAACTATGGTTTGGCATGACGCAGGGCAAGAAAGACCTTTGGACAAGAAATCGCTCGATTGCATCTGTCGAAGCTTTGCTTCACTGCAAGAGCTTGGTTTTGCAGCGCCTCAAGCTTTCGATGCCAAAGCAGACAAGGAGTCTATGTGGAACGAAGATCTCTTAGAATATCTAGTAAGTTACAGCTGCCATCCATAACTTGATCTAATATGAGGAGGCACCACTCTCACACGTTAAGACGCTGAGGATGGTGCACTTATACCAGAAGTTCACGGAATCGGAAGATGGGGACGAACGTTTCTGGCCACAACACCAAACTACAGCCAACATCCAAGCCTTTGCGACATTACTATTCCAATGGGCCCATAGCTATTGTCCCCAATTTGAGGTTTTTGTGTGGGGTTTATATGAAGAGGTTAAAGTTGTTAAGGGAGCACAGCCGTGGAAGTCTACTGGAGATGCTTCCAAATTCGTCCCAGAACTTTTCTTTATGAAGAAACTGCTTCACGGTCAAAATGGCGCAATACAAATTACCGCATCATTCACAACACGCAGCCGAGTTCGTGCTGACTTCCCTGAGCTGTTGCTGCCAAAGTCTGATCCAGGCTTCGACGAACTGGCTCGGGCTGCTTTCGGTCACTAGCTCAGTTGAGGCTGTATCACTTCAAGTTATCTCAACACTCTGTGGTATGAACATACAAGGCTGTACGTTGGCGAGGGCGATGCATGGAGAACACTGCCAACGCATCCCGTGCGGCACAGTTGATTTTGGCAATCGCCCATTCCGGTTTCAATGGTGGCGTGCAGATCTTAAAGCGCATATGGCGATGCTGGTCATTGGACTTCACCGATCATGATTGCAATCATGTGGCGCAAGAATACGCGCCTATTCCAGGATTATGTTCAGCTTTTGGAGAGACTTTATATTTTCACGGGCTTTTGAGGGGTTTATATTATGCTATTCAGGCGTTGAATTCGCTCAAGCTGACATAAAATCGTGATACTCGTTCTGTAAAAAACGCTATAAGTCTGAACAGGACGCACACGAATCGTTGCAGCTCCAGGAGTTGCCGTCCGAATTAGGCGCCATGAATAGCGGCGACCCGACGCGGAGGTTTTGGCGAGCGCCGCAAGGGTTAGACTCATCCCGCCTGTCACCACTTCACTTCAACACCAGAACTGTTGGTCCTCAATCTCGCTTCTATGACAGCCACAACTTCGTCACACGCGTCTAAACGCCGCAAAATGTGATCCGCGCTGCGTGCGTACTGACGAGTGCCAAGTCATGTACGACATGGTGCGTCGGAAAGACTCCGCCTGGCCTCCATTCATTCCGCAGCATCGCACTTGCTTCATCATAGGGCTTTTGCTTTCCAGGAGGAGCCACTTTGTAACGATCAGTCGCTTTTCTTGACTGTCTTGAGACTGGTTCAGGCAGACTCGCAGTGAAGAATCAGGTTTTATCAGGCGCACAGCCTCTCCCGTCAAATCACGTCAAATCTCCTCATGTCATCTTACTTAGCGCAGCCAGCGCAGGTGGCTGTGTTGGCCTTAAAACCAAGAACCTGACCCTGGAATCCTTCAACGTAACTCCGCATCAATCGCTTAAGGTACCTCCGCATTCGGCCCATGGCCCAGTCAAAATGGTCCGTTGTAAAAGGACTTGAAGTGAAAGAAAATTCATAGGTAGAGGCAGACTCGTCCTACCTCGCGGTAGCACAAACTGCATGCACATGTTCAGCTGCGCACTGCTTTGGCCACAAGCAGACTTCTTGAACCGCACGCGTAGGAGCGTCCCGCTCCTACTGGTTTGGCGTTGCATAGGGGCTGTATAATGCCATGTCTCGAAGCTCCTCCACGGACCACTACTCCCACAGAGCACAAGCCATGGCCCACAGAAGGCGGCAGCCCAAGCTTTATGGTCGTAGTTCTTGACTGCAATTCGTGTATTCCTTCAGCTTCGGCCGTGCATGCACCAGGGGCCGAGTTCGCAATCTGTGAGTGGACGGGTCTTCCTCCACAACGGCAGGAGTACTCAGCCTCAACAGTCAAGTTCATGGAAGCATGTGCTGGTTGCCTGTTGCTAAATTTGAGCACCACGAGGAGGCTACGTTGGTCTATGCATCACTGACTTCATTTCAGAAAAGGTTATATGATCTGCTCGGCCACGGAATCAACGTTGTGTCCAAGACTTGCCTCATAACATCCGTAGATCGGCTAGACTCTGTGTTTCAGCTTCTTGTGGCTTTACCGCTCTCTCGTATTTAATATCATTGGTCTTCAGCCTTCCGTCCCAGCGAATCTCAAGTACCTATCACACCTACCTGAGCCTGTCTCGACACTACAAGCATCTCACTGCAGCTTCTACCATAAAGATACTACAGTTATGGCTCCCACACCCATAGACGACAATCTTTTACCCAACGACGAGACCAACCTGTTCGCCGACCCTACAGCCGCACCAAAGCCTGAAGCCAGATACTGGACCAAAGCCAACATTGCCTTCACCGTTGTTTTCGCTCTCCTCGCCCTGATCATCTTCGTCATACTCCTCGCCTTCTACCTGCGCCGCCGCTCCCACAAAAAGAAGCACGCGAATCACAAATCCGACAAAGCCGCCCTCCTCCAAGACGAAGACAAAACCAGTATGTTCAGCCGCGACCGCCACAGCAGCGTCACTCTGTACGTCGACGAGGAAAGCGAAGCACGGCGGAAACGAGCAAGCTCAGACACCATATCGCTTATACCACTGCAAATCACCCCGGTGGAAGATGTGTACGATCCAATGGAGACGACGGCTGCGAGCAACGGAAGCGGTGTGAGTGCGATGAGCCGCTTGAGTACGAACACTATGAGCACAATGATGTTGAGCCCAATATCGCCGAATGAGGATGGGGATTTGAGTGTTAGGCCGGGAGGGAGGCCTAGGAGCACGAGTACTGCGAGTCAGAGGGCGAGGTATTATGAGAGTACGCCCTTGGATGTGGAGAGGCAGCCTGTGCCGATTATCGTGACGGAGTCGCATTGAGTGGGGATAGGTGGCATGAAGGATTTGAGACATTGCAGGATCAGGTGTCCATTACTCGCATGCTCTCGCAACAAATGTTTTAAACGTTGCGTTGATCTTTTTTCGTTCTTCGGTGGCTATTCGTTCAGTTCCAGCATTCCCTATACCCACTGTTCATACCTTTTCTCCATCCATGTAGTTGACTGAAAATCACATGTTGGTCCATTGTAAGCGTCTGCTCCACATGACATAAACAATCCCTCACCGCCAATCACCCATTTTGTTTGCCTTTTCCGGTGAACAGCTCAGTGACGTGTCTACCGCCCACTCCGCCCCCAACGCACCCCGCAACAGGAACCAGCAAAACACAATCCAAAGGAATAGGTTCCACATGGCCTGAATCGGGAAAATATTTCGAGGTGCAACTAAGCAATTGCTTACTCAGGGCTGTGCTACATCAAATTTAGGCGCGCGGGGCGCGGGTGAAACATCACGCGGCTAAAGTGAGCGCGGTTTTGGCCCCCAATGTCAGATTTGATGGAGGATGAACAAGTGGGAAGAGAGCGTGTTGGGTGTATCCGATGAAACTGTTGATTATTTGTCAAAATAGAATAGTAGGACAGAGGTCTAGTGACTGGCATGTACCACGATCTCGAATACACATATCGACAAAATATATTAGAGTGAAGTGTTTATTTAGTACAGCGAAAGCCTACTAACAGTTATTCGGACACTGTCTCGAGACGTTCTGCTGCCAATTTCTACACTCTAGCTTTGATAGGTCAGAAACTGCATCAGAGCTTGAAGTTGCCTGATCTCACTTGAGATACTCGCTTTCTACATTCACCTCATTGCCCCCAAACTCAGCTTCGGTTCCCTGCCCTCAAGCACCGCCCCAACCCACCCCTTCGCCCGCTTAACCAGCAGGTCATTCTCGCAGAAGTCAATCGCAATAAGTATATCCCGCTGCTTCTGTTGGCTTTCGTAAACTTCTAACCACCGCGGCTCCACGCGCTGCATCTCCTCGAAGAAAAATTCGCGCAACCGTGTCTTCTGATATGCCTCTATTCTCTCAAGGTACAGCGCATCTGGCGAAGACTCATGGTCCGGAACATCGTTGAGCACTTGTCCTTTGAGTAATTGCGGGATCTGTTTGGCTTGGAAGAGAGGTGCGAATGCAACGCATTCCCAATCTACGATGCTGACAAGTGAGCCGTCAGGGGATACGAGAATGTTGGAAGAGGAAATTTCGCGGTTTGAGAGTATAGTTTGTTCATGGCTTGCGGGCATGAGGTGTGGAGCGATGGTTCGGATACCAGATAGCACGGTTTGAATGTCTTCATAGTGCTCGAGATCGTCTTCATCAGTAAGATCGAGTCTGCTGGCGAAGTGTTGCGCCAGCTGGATACGCGCGTGGATGTAGTCCTGAGTGCTGGTGAAGGGGCCGCGTGAGATGTCGAGTTTGATATTGTCGTTCTTGAAGAAGGGCGGTAGGACCGTTTCGCCGACGACGAAGTTGTGGGCGTCATTTAATGATTCCTTACCGCGTTGCTCGGGATCTGAGAGACGGAGACTGCCGATGCTGAAGAGCTCGATGCGGAAAAGCTGGGCCATGAAGTCTGCAACTTGCATGACGAGCAAGCCTTTCTTGAGCCATGACATCTCTTGCCATACCTCATGAAGTGATTGCGCTTCTACGCGCTCCATCAGGATCCATTCGAAGCCCAGCTCGCTGTGCAAATCGTCGTCATGCGCAAAAACGGTAGGTACTGGGATGTTTGTCTTTTCTCAAATGAAAGCAAGGGTCGCGACTTCGCTCTTCGTCTTGACTCTAGGTGCTACCGGCAAGCTAACGCGAAAGATATAGCGCCCTTGTGTGCACTCAATAGTGTAGAGCTTGTTGAATGCACCTTCGGCAAAAAATGACACATCGGGGACTTCGTTTTCTAGTTTGAGATGTCGCACAGCGAGCGCCTTGATGATTTCGATAGCGGGCTCCGTGGTCCAGATCGGCTCGCAGCTGAAGAGCTCCTCCTCCCACTTTAGTCCGGGTTGCTCAATGTTACGCAAGTTTGACGCCATGACCATGATGATTTGGCGATGTGGTTGAGTTGTGAAATGCTGGTTACGAAGGGGAGGAGCAGAGGGGGCGTGTTGAAGAGGCAAGCGCGGTTATGAGCAAGCGGTGCTGTGAAAACCGACAATATGTCTCCACAATGTCGCATTCACGGGCTGTAGAAGGCAGGCTCCCAATATCGACTCCAGGCAGTCGCTGCCCCGAATTCACAATAACCCTCACGATAACTTAACGCCCTTTTCAAGCGGGTTCACAACAGCTCACTGCACTCTCATCAGCAAGCTCTCAACCTAACTTGAAAGCAGTTACATCTACCTCTCACACCGCCAGGAATCATGGACAAGACACGTAAGGCTATGCTCGCTTTCATCGAAGACATTCCCAATTCCAAGCTCGAGGGCGGCATCGGCGGTTCCACAATCTACACTGACAACCGCAACTTCCGACTGGACAACCATGGTGTAAGTTGCAATTTCCTTTCCAAAACTACCAATACATGCTAACATATCAACCAGACTACTACAGCCAAGGACGGTAAGCCAGCCATGCTCAACATCCAGATGCAGATCAACAACCGCCCCAAGATGACGTCTCCAGCCGATGTTGCTCCTTCCGTGGCTAGGATTGCTATACCTGTTATGGCATCTTGTTCGGCCGAGAAGATCAAGGCGGAACTTGAGAAGAGTCTCATTGAGCATGACGAGAAGACGCGCCAGTACTAGGGGCACTGACTGTACTTAGTAGACATGATTTAGGTGTCCTTCGCACGGTGAAGCACCGCACTCAGCCACTTTCTTCTGAGACAGGCTCCAAGAATGCGCGATGTCGATTTGAGCTTGTTCATGGTTCTTCTTCATCTTCGCCTTTTCCTCTTCAGCATTACATGGCGCCATATACCAGGTCAATTACAATGAACTAAATTACTCACGATCAGCCTAGCGTTTCGTCATGAAGACCAACTCGTCATAACATTGAATGGACGTTATCGTACACAAAATCTGCTGAATACCTTGTCATGTGACTGGTCGCACAGTGCTTGGTCGCCGACATTGCACTGACGTTGTGAAAATCTGCTGACATAGTGACGTCTAATCAGATTCGAAAGACCACGCTCTAGGCTCTACTTTCGCAACTATCTCGGTCGTTTGCGTTGTAGATCTGTGTAGTCTCCGCGGCCTCTCAGAAACACAGTATGCATTGCATTGACCATACCCATGGTGAGTGGTAGGCCGGAGCAAGTAATGTGTGATCTTCCTGGCGTGATGTAGGGACAGCATCCTAGCTGCCTTGCAAACAATGGTGACGTGCTTGGCTTGAGTAAGGCCGGAGTCCAATGGCGCCGATCACTTAGCAAGACCGTATAGTTCTGTTGGTGTTGAGGATAGACGAGATCGTGAACTTTACGTCTAAGTGGGGCTCCATAGGGTACTTTTGCCAAGCCGTCCGCATGAGTGTCGGTGTTGAACAGCAGTTCGGTTGACAAGAACATAAATTGTAGCCCATATTGGTGTCTATGCGAGCGTTTGGCGATGTACGTGTCGACCCCGGGGAGGGCCGGCCAGTTCCAGGGTCTTGGAACGCATGAACGTTCCTGAACAGGCATGCCTTACCTATACCTCCAGCATCCGGTGGTCTACATCAAGAGCACTCGACACCATCTAGGGCCACGGAAGCAATGTGTCAAATCCTGCGACGCTCGCGTGTTCTTGTGTAATATGGTGCATGTTGTGTTGTGTTGCACATTTGAATCATCATGCCAGGAGAAGATAGCCAAAGACGTATGAAGAGGTGCAAGCGGCTGGATATGTTCAGGAAACTCGGGTCAGAGATTCGGCGCTCATCCGTTGCAGTGCACTGTGGACGAGGAAGCGCTACCGACGTGCTGCACCATCAGGCTACGGATGATGTTGTTTCTCAAGGCTGGTGGCAGTACGTTGTGTGCCAAGACGAGTCGAGGCAGAGAGATCGCCGCCAATGAAGAGTGGTTCAGGGAAATCCCTAGCGGAACCCGTTTGATGGTCGCGGGAGACGCGCACAGTGGCTCCCGGTAACTTAGCTCGTCGGTCGGAATCCGGAGAGGCAACGTCCATCGCTGTCGCTACAACCCCGAACAGCTGGTCCGACAAAGTCAAATGAAATTGGCGATAGTTGATCACCGTGTGAGGAAATAGAGGATCCGCGGGGGCATACCGGTAGTATCCATGGCTTGGCACCATGGACATGGTTGGACTGGCACCGTGAAGCACGAGCCGTCGCCAAACCACGGCTGCAGGCTAGGATCAGGCTGGGGACACAACACCACGCCGTAGTCGCGATGGCCTCTGTCGCAGGGCGGAGTTGATGGCATCGGTGGCATCGTCTTGGACCGTCTCAGCCCGTGTCATGCGCTGGGGATGACGGAAGTGGGCGCGCATCGAGAACAGAGAAGGTGCAGCGAAGAAGCGGACTAAACAAGCCATGTGCAGCCGTGCATGTAGACAAGCGCTCGTCGACGTTAGCTGCGTCTGCGGTGTTGCAGTCGCATGAGTAAGGGCGTCTGCAAGTCGTGTGTTGTCTGCACCCAAGTAGCTGCTATACTGCGGGTCTGTATACGTACGTCGGAGGCATGGCAGTGTGCTGGCAGTGTCTCGAAGGCGCACTCAGTGAGAGAGCCGCAATAACGGGGGAGCGCCCCAATGCGACAAGCTGAGACGAGCCTGAAGCCACTCGGACGATAAATTTAGCTGGGAGTCTCATTTCACTCTCCCAGGAGACAGCCAATCAGCGTGGACTGGCCGTCCAATCAGCGTTGCGAGGACAGGGCACCCCAGTCGACACGCGAACGATTAGCCCGCTCTAGCTGCCGACGGCCTCGTTCGCGCAGCTCCCCCCAGTGGAATCTTCCCTTTCACCCTCAAGCCGTCGCAGCTTCCCACCCATTACGCTCTTTTTTTGCTGTTGTGACCGCGCCAGACCTCTTTCCTTTCTTAGACCGTCCTCTTTAACCGATACGGTCCCCCAATTGTAATCACTCTTGCCCCCATCCAGCGCGAATTAGGACCCGTCCAGCTATCGCGAATGGACTCTTGAATCTTCGCGTCTGCTGCTGGCCGTATCGTCCTCGACGACGCTGCCATCCCCGGCCTCGCACCTAATACAGCCTATCGACAAGACATCTGGCACGCATCCGACCGGCTTCCCAATCCACCATGCGCCCATGCCAGAGTACCAACCGTCTTCGCGACCATGAACAGCATGACTGCTGCCAATCCGACCGTCTTCCCCGTCGCCAGAAGCAAAGTCACGCCAAGACGAAGACGGCTGCTTTCCTCACTGTCCTTGCCGCGTCTCTACCCGTATCAATGGCCCAGCAGAACTGCGTCTCCCTGCGTGGTTCAACGACATGTCCAGCATTTAGCGGAGCATCAATCAACACGGCCTTGACCGGCGACTAGTACGTGCTTCTCAACGTACTGTCTTGCCTTGTCGCTAACAGCAGTGCTTCAGCCCCTTCTTATCATTCGTGAACGATGTGCAGTCTTTTGACGACCGCCTACGCAACTACATCGCGACGTCCTATGCGCAAAGACAGTCAGTCTACCCATGACCTAGGCCTGACCAACCACGTGGAGACTAACCTTCTGCAGATATCAGAATATCTTGGGATGCTCGAGCGTCAATTTAACAAACACAACCGCACTCTATGCCCGATACACCACGACCGTCTTGTGCAACGCAATAGTACAGAGTTCCAGACAGTCGTGTGGATCGAGTGGCTCCAACGCGACACCGCTCTGCGCCGGTGCTTGTGTATGTTCTACTACCCTACTCAGTTCCAACTTTTCTGACTCAATATAGGCCGACTTTGCCATCAGTGAACAGGTCATCGTTTCAAGTCCGGAGCTGTGCGGTAGACCCGGAAACAATGCCATCCCCCAGATCCGCTCCGACTTTGCTCGCTGCTCGAACCCTGCCGAGGCGCTTAGCGGAAACTGCATCACTGCGGTACAAAATGAGCCCACTGAATGCGGGTACCAGGGTAACCTGCGCGGACTTTGCATGTTCTGTGCTGACAGTACTATCAACTCGACCGACTCGTGCTGCGTGACAGCTAACGTTGAGAGCCGTTGCGCGAATGTCAATCTCCCAACTACCGTTTCGATGCCGCCCCTGTTCCCGTCAAGCACGTCGTCCAGTGTGCCATCAGCTAGCGGTAGCGCCGGACAAGGAACCTCTCGGTCTGGACTCTCTGGTGGCGCCATAGCAGGCATTGTTCTTGGATCCATTCTCGGTGCTGCCCTGATCCTAGCTGCCGTCATCTTCTGCTGCATCAGGATGAGGAAGAACAAGCCCAACCCGGCCGATAGCATCTTCAACACACCATCACCAACGCGCCAATCTCTCAAGGGACCCCCTCCTCCCATGGCCTATGGAGGTGATGGTCAACGCCCCCCTTCCATTGTACCTGGAGCTCGCGTCCAGCGCATGGCAGCTCTTGAAGGCTCCACTTCATCTGGTGAACCGAGTGAGAGAGGTGTTCTGTCAGCGTTTGGTGGCTCGCAAGTTGGTGCTTACGACTCCCCAGAAACAATCCGGGGCCATCTTGCTGGGGCATTGCCTAGGCGTCAAGGATCTCTGTCGAGCCACTCCGCCCTTGGTTCAAGTACAAACTCGCCTTTGTCTGGCTCTGACCAAGCACGCAACTTCTCTAGTCCGGACGGTGTTGCTTCTGGCCAGTCTGAACAGCTGCAGTTCTTCAAAGATTATTACTCGCAAGATGACATTCATCCCAATGACACAGTTGCAACTCTGTGGGCCTACCAGCCGCGCGCTGGCGACGAGTTTGAACTAGAGCGCGGCGATATGCTCAAGGTTGTCGGTATCTGGGATGACGGTTGGGCAACCGGTGTCAGGATCTCCGAGACGGCTGAGCAGTGGGAAGCACGGAAGTCTGAGCAGCGCGACTCAGGTGTTAGCAACACAACGAGAAGGTCACGTCCAGAAACCGACAGCGAGATCAAAGCATTTCCTCTCGTGTGCGTTTGCTTGCCGCAGCACTGGCGCAAGACGATCGAAGGCGACAGCACAGACACTGGTCGAAGGAGTGGAGGTGATCGACCACCTCCAAGTCCCTAGATTGTTAGCTGTGTTCAATCTATTGACGTTTGCTAGTCATGTCGTCTACTTCAGAGTCGCCGGATACAACACCGCCCCCAAAGCGTATAACGCGCGTCATGTCACGACCTCGATACACGTTGCTAGACCCCAAGAAATCAGGGTCAAGCACGCTGCTCAACTACCCACACAAAAATTAACGCCGCTACGATCATGGCCACGTTTCTTCCAATCGTCGATTTCTTGCATCTGAGACACCCTCAATCCGACTTCTTCGATTTCAGCGGCCCCCAACGTCGACCTCAAACCACGCTCTCACAAAAAAAAGTAATCGAATAATACCACACGAAAGCGAACTCCAACTTCTCACTCGACATAAAAACGGCCGATTCTTTTTCTGCATCGCCTCTTGCTCTGTTCAACTAATACGCTCCTTCGCCGCCTGGTTGCCCGGCCACACGCAACCCACGCTCCTTAACCCACTGATCCTGCCACCACCTCCTGGTATATAATGGCCCGATTGCAGACTTTTGTTCTATACCCCTTGCCGTCTGGGAGCGTGCTACTTAGCGCGCTCGACGACTCGAACCTACTTTTTATTTTCGCTTCCGGTGTGTGTATGTGTGGACGCCGGGCGCAGCGTATGTATATATCACGTGGCTGTGCCGTGCTGTTCAAGGAAATGGGTAATACTGTATCTTGATTATATTTCTATGATATCCTCGTTGTTCAGGGGCTGGGCGGGGCCTGGGTTTGTTGTTCGTTGGGCGTGTTGGCTTGGAGATGAGTGATTGATTGGATTCGAATGGTGGACTTGAACTGGATAGGATAGGACAACAATGGATTTGGATCATTGAAGATGGTTTTTGGAGTTAAACTTGTGATGCATGTGTGTGTGTCGTCGAGAGTTGGTGGCTTGTCGATGAGTACTATTGGTGTTGCCTTGAGGTTCCCACGGCGCAAACGGAGGTTGTTCTCGCGACAATAATGCGTTGTGGTACAGCATGGCGGCCTGAAAGTCTCACATAGCAAACAGCTAACATTCTCTTCCAGTGTTTGGCCTTGTACGCCACTGTTGTTATATCAGGGACATCCTGCACATATAACAAGCATGCTTCTCGCCTTGTCGGAGATTATTTCAGATCATCATACATACCTACCCATATAGCCGCGACGCAAGCGTCTACTAGCATATCGCTACCTCCTTATCATATCAGACCCACACGGCCATGAAACAGATTCCCGAATCCACGCAACACACGCGTTGCCAGTATCCGAGCACGCACGTACACGCATCGAGAATTCGGAAAGTTTATGTCATTATTTTTTTCGTCGGATCACGTATCCTGAAAATCTCCACATACTCATTGCCTCCTAACCACACCTCACTAATTCCATGAAGCTATCCAGCCCCACCCTATGACGCTCTCCCCTTCCTCCTCCCCTTCCCACCCCCCTCGCCCTCCCTCCGATGCCACTCCTCAATCTCGCGCCTCACGCCCTCCCTATATTCCTTGTACCGCTCACTGCCCTCTTCCAGCAGCTCCTTACAATGGCCCGAGCGCCTCAAATGGCGCTTCAGATTCTCCCAGCGACAATCGGGTTTAAACGTGCATCCGGGCTGTGGACAGCGGTAGGGCCGCAGCGTCTGGTGCGTGCGCTCGTGTTTGCTCAGGTTACTCGAGTCCGCGCAGGTGAAGTCGCAGAAGCGGCATTTGTGCGGTTTCTTGCCCTCGTGAAGCGCGGAGATGTGGGTTTGGAGCTGCGTGTGCGTGGTCGTGGTGTAGCCGCAGCGGTCGCACACGTAGGGGCGCTCGCCGGTGTGCGTGCGCTCGTGGTTGTCTTTGGCTTGGTTGGTGGCGAAGGTTTTGCTACACGAAGGGAAACTGCATGCGTAGGGGCGGTAGCCGGCGTGGCCGAGGAGGTGGCGCGAGAGCTTGGAGCGCTGCTTGAAGTCCTTGGAGCAGGCGTCGCAGCCTTCCCATTGGCAGAAGCAGGCCGTGCAGTTGTCAACGTGCGCAGTCTTGGTGTGTTTATGAAGCGCTTCGGGGGAGGGAAAGGAGGCGAGGCAGAGGATGTTCGGGGCGTGTTGCCTGTGGGTGGTTAGTGATCAGATAGGCTGAAAGTATACGCATGACTTTTGGAGTGGAGTCTACGGCGGAAACCGTGGTGTATAGATTCAGGAGTACGTACCACCTGCACACATGCTGCTGCGAGTCTGATGATTCTCCGTGACCATGGGTAGTACTTTCGGTAGTGCTGCGTACAGCTGACGTAGCTGGGAGCAAGTCGTGTTGCACAGCGGCAGCAAGGAAGTCAAGCTTGCTGGCTCCAAGCATATCTCCGCCTTGGAAGGGTGCAGAAGGGTCGACGTACATCCATGAGTTGTCGTTGAAGCCCATCATGGGAGCGTCAAAGTTATTGCCAAATGGAGTTGCCGACACAGGACTGGTAGGATGACTTGACAAGCCAAAGTCCATGAAGTTATTGGCCAGGCCATTTCCTTGTGTCATGGACGAGTTCCACAGATCTAACTGCCCTGGAGATCCTATCGTGCAGTCCCCACACGCTCGTTTTGGGCCATGGCAGCAGGAGTTATCGATGTGACAGTGGTCGCCTGATACTCCCAAGAAGCAATTCGAGAAGTTGGATGGCCCGGGCGACGGTTCGCTCGTAAATGCGCTTTCTAGAGATGTATAGTTGCTGTGCGACAAGACTGGCGTCGGAGCGCTTGATGCTTGGGTCATAGTATCGCTACTGTTCATGAAGCCATGAGTGTTCGAGAAGCAAGGATAGGATTCGAACGATGCAAGACCGTCATTATGCCCATGATGATAGTCCTCCTGGAAGTGACATGGGGCATGATCGTAGCAGTAGACGGTACCGGTGGTAGTTGGTGCTGTATGAGCGAAGTGACATTCGTTGGTCGGCTCGCCCAGAGGGCAAGGCTGCACCTCACACGCCTGACAGAAGCAAGGCTTTTCGGGGCATGACAGCTTTGTGCAATCTGGGTCGACACAGCCATCACCACACTCCTTTTCTTTTGTATCGCAGTGAGGATCAAAGCAGGCGTCTGGCGTGCTGCACTCATCTTCAGCAGGGCAAGGTACCACGCAGTCTTCGGGACACGGAGCATCTAGATTGCATTCCTGACAGAACTTCTCGAAGCAATCATCTGGAAACTGGCAATCTGCGTCGATAGGGTGCGTTTCAGTGTTGAGATTATGATACGCACCCACCTTTTGGGCCGACGCCCTCCGCTTGGCTGGACGTCCGCCACGGGCCTCTGGGCAGGGCTCCGGGCAATGGTTGCAACACAGGATTGATGGATCGATGTGTTCAGAGCCAACATTGTCCTCCTTAGGTTGTGAGCTTGGGCCCGGGTTTGAGCCTGACGCCGCCGATGTCTCCCTCAAACCTTCGGCATCTCGCTTCGTTCCTGCTATCGCAGGCGGAGAAAACATAGGATTAGTCGTAGTCCAGTAGAAATCGTCGTCTCCAAAGGCTGAATCGTGGTCTGCATAGCTGTCAGCCATGTTGATGTGCTGGTGGTGGGATACCGAGGCAGCCCACAATATGGGAAACGTGAGAGGCACAAAGTCTTGCCCTCGGTCAACAAGGTGCTCGACCGGATTTAGTACATGCGTCCCAGCGATGTCAATGTGTAATTTTGTGATGAACGAGGGCCTACATACATCTATGTCATGAAGCTGACAGCACCCCACAGTTTTTGATGCCCTGGAAGCCTTGTACGTGTAGTTTTGTGAGGAGTCCTGAATCTTCAGTGAAGAGTGAATAGCGGGCCATGACGAGGATCCATCTTCGAGGAATAAGCGAGTCCGCGCCTACTCTGATAGGCCATGCCTTCCGCAAGTGTCAAACCTGTCGGTCACGCCTACCTACAAACAAAGCGTACCCCGGATATCTTCATCACTCTGCCCGTTCTTCAGTCGCGGCTAAAACGTCGTTGAAGATAGTCAGGAACTGTCAACCCCACTTGCAGCGTGGCTGACTCGATCGGTATCTGACTTGGGCAGCCGAGACATGCGCCGCGTTTGTCGCAACGTCAGCACCATCACTGCGACATTCGCAGCCACGCCGTGGTTCGATTTGGCTCAGCCATGGCCAATACGAAATTACCCTCAGCGGAAATACAATCACCTTTGTTCTTAGGAGTTTGCTGCGCGGACGAAAGCTGGCTGCCAACATAAATTCCCAAGGACCTGGCCCTTGGCACATCCCACCAAACGGCCCATCGGCAACTGAACCCTGACCACGTCGTTTTCCCCACCACGAGGCTGCGCCCTCTCCGCGTCGTCACCTCCGCCCTTCTCCCATTCGCTTCAGCCACACCAACACCACCACGACCCCAGACTTCCACTCTGACCATCTCCCATCGCATTGTTAGGTGGAAGCAATGGGTAATCTCTGTGGAAAACAGTCAAGCGACAACTTTGAGGGTCAAGGTCGGACCCTAGGTTCTGCGCCCGCGCCGGCTACGAAAGCGTCGATTCCGAGCAATGTTGCGCCGAAGAGGACGGTCGGAGGACCACCACGGACGTTAGGAGAGAGTAATGTCGAGAATGATCCAAAGGCGGCGGCTGCAGCGGCTGCAGAGGTATGTATTCTGTTCTCAACTTCAAGATGCGCGCGAACCAGTTACGATGATGTGCGCATGGGCACGAAGCTTGATGTCAGCCGCATAGCTAGGAGCTTCAGTGCAATATGCCTGTAGCACAAGGAATCCTGTCACGACACCTTCTTTCACAAAGTTACCACCTCACTGGAGCTTGTCGCATTGCAATCGGAACGTATACATACTGACACCACCCCCAGGCCCGCAACAACAAAACCACCTCTGGCGATCTCCAAAAGAAGCTCGACGCGCAAAAACGCCAAACAAACAACCAAACGCTGCAACAAGCCGCAGAAGAGAACCGACGAGCGCGCGAAGCAGATCAAGCGACCGAGACGCGGAATTACAACTGAAGAAGCGCGCGCACGGCAGGACGATGTTGTATATATGATGGAGAGAAGAGTTTAGTGCGTATGCAGCACCGGGAAAGAGAAAGTTTACTTCGCAATTTGGCATGGTGTTTGGGCGTTATAGACGGGAGATCTGCGTCTATGGATCTTCAATACAGTTTGCGGTATCGGACCGTATGCATAACCCGTCAGGTATCATGAATCATAATCTCATCTAATCGTACACCATACATCGTCTCCTGTCTCGTTACACACGTCATCCTCTCTCCATCTAACAGATCCTCTCATGCGGCTCCCTCCACGGCACGCCCAAGACTTCAAAAATCTTCTTCTCACTCCTTCCCTCCACAAGCACACCCTCGTTCAACTTCTCCCCTCGTCGCCCTCTCTCGACATCCTTGTACAGCCCCTTCTGATTTAGTCGCATATTCTTCTTGCGCGCAAGCAACCTTATACTCCTGTTGAAGATGTCGTTGCCAGTGAAGTAGATGAGCGCCGCGCCCATTTCTTCTTCTGGAACAAGAAGCAAATCCATGCGTCGCCAAACTTTCGACGTCTGGAGGCAAGACGCGCCGTGCCATTTGGTACCCGTGGGATCGTTGGAGCGTGAAGTTGCCAGTGAAGCTTTCAGGAAGCCGGCGCTGAATAGCTGAGGAACGAGGGAATCGAAGACGACAGTGCGCAGCATAGATAGTGAGGCGCCGGGACATGTTATGAGCATATCGATATCGCCAGAGTCATTTGCACCGCGGCGATAACTGCCCATTATTGTTGCGCTGAACTCTGGATCGATCTGGGCGAGCGCAGCTTTGACAGCAGCGCCGTGAGCTTCAACTTCAGAGCGCGGGATGCGTGTGTTGAAGTCGTTGTAGTGCTCCAATCCAACTCTGTGACTGTCTGTCAGCTTGGCTTTGGTTTCTAGATCCTCGAGGGTACGGTAGCCGGCTTGGATCCATTTGTTGGCTTGGACGAGACCAGCGCCGTAGACACCGAGAAAGAGGCGCAGGACCGAGTCGAGCGGGTCATCCTTAGTACTGTCTAGTTTGCGGAGACGGTCTGTGAGTACAATTTCTTCGATCTTGTCGGCGAGGCGCTGTCCAATGAAGGGCAAGGCAGCGGCTTGTTTGGACGTGACAATCTTGGTCGTCTGTTTCTTCAGTGTAGTGATACCCTTGCGGTAAGCTATTGTGCGCCATTGATCCTGCATCTTGTCGTAATGCTTGCACATTTCATCCAAGATCTGTATCGTGCGGGCGTTGGGGTTGTCAGAAGAATAGCCATTGCTGCCCGGATCCATACACTGGAAGGTGTTCAGATTCAACCCCTTGCCTCTCAATGCAGAAGCTTTTGAAACGAAGACCGGCGTTTTACGAGACTTTCGATTCGTCTCAGAAGGCTCTTCGTCAGAACCTTCGTCGTCGTCCTCATCTACGGGGGTCGGAGGTGGTGAATCTGCGTCTTCGTCGTCTAGAGGCAGGTGGGCAAGTGCCATTGTCTCTTTGATAGCTTGTGACAAGGCATCGTTGAAACGGTCAGGTGCACTAGGGACATTGCGTATGTGCTCCGCAGGGTCTGAGGAGGGTACAATGAAGCTGTCCTCTACGATATCGCTATCCGATGAGCTCGGAGGTGCTTCTGCTGCTGGCCGCGATGACGGTATACTCTCTTCTGTTGGTGGAGAGTCTGTCTTCTGTGTTCCTTGAGCCGCTATCTGGTGTCTCGAAGATTTGATCTTCAGCGAGACTTGCGAAGGATCTGACGGCTGTGACGGCTCTTCGGCTTGGAAGGACTGACTACGCACAGGCGCGCCTTTGATCGCAAACCTCACAGCATTAGGGTCCAGAAGTGTGCCAAACTCTATGCACTGAGGTACATATGGATCGAATTTGACAAGAGCAAGTCGTCTCTGACGAGAACTTAGCGATGAAAGACAGTGGTGTCAGGGTGAAACTCACAGAGAAGCCAGCCTTGTTAAGGTGCCGCAATAGTTGGCTGTACGTATAGCTTGCATCGTCAAGCATGATGTGGGTGACATCGTCCCTCCACCGGTTCACCCAGGCAGCTCCGAGCTGAATTACCTTGTGGATGCGCGTTCGCCGTGCCATGCTGATATCATCGTTGGGATAGAAGTAGACAATCTTGCCCTTGAGCAGTTGCTTGTGCTCCGGCTCAAGTTTGATATTGCCTGCTGGTTTGACATTCTTCCCGTTCTTCAGCTCTCGAGGTATCGTGCCGATTTGCTTGTAGAAGGGAGTCTGATCTAGGGCTGGCATGTCCGGAAGTGAGGCAACCCGCTTCAGTTTGCTCGTACCTTCAACGGTGGCTGATACACCACTTCGTGGCTTGGTGACGGGGAAACTCTTTGTTAATTCCGCCTCAGGCGCAGTGGAGGACCGGACCAGATTAAGACCTGATTCTCGCGTGACTGTGCGATGCTTTGTAGTATGCGCCTCGAATGCAACTCGTCGCTCTTTGGGCGTTGGCCCGAGGAAACTGCTCCTTGCTTTATCCGAAGTAGGAGGAGGCATTGCTTTTGAGTCTTCCAATGCGCGGTCGACCACGCCAGGGCTATTGTTCGAGAAGTCTCGCTCATCATCAGACAGGTCCAGCAAGGCCTGTGCCTCGAAGTATGCTTCTTTCGATGCGATGTCGTTGTCTGACATCCCGGAGGTTTTCTGTGAGGTGATTACCTTGACCTACAAGTATACGTAGAATATGCTCATGCGTAACGCTAAGGTAAAGTAAGCTCCCTAGGTAAGTCGATCGAGCCAATCGGACGCTGTTGGCGCGGTTAATCAAGATGGTTCAATGACCCAGGGTGAGTATGCGGAACAATTCTCAGGATATCTGATTTCCATTTATACTGCGAGGTTGATGTCTAGACCGGGGCGTTTCGCAGCCAGCAGCTGGTGTGATCAACTTTGTGGTACATCGCCGAGGCAGCAGCGCGTGCAAGAACATCCATGCACGTATCCGTATCCAGTGACGACGCGAAAGCGCGCGAAAGCACGTGCGGCATTACTTGTCTAGCCGCATTAGTACTAGTTTTGACAGCTCACGTATACACCGACAACTTTTTGGGGCATGAGCTCATCCACCACAACACAACATGTTACAGCCTAGGATAGCCGTTCCGCTGCGGCGCACAATTATCGAGACATCGTCAGCATGTTTTCGCCCCAGAACTCGCACTCCGCATCGCACAATCATCAAACGAATATCTACAAGAAGCTTCACCTCCGCACGCTGCTTATACCTGCCTGTACCCGAACCCAAGCCCACCGAAATCGAACCAACACCCGAGCCCAAAGATGAGGATATATTCATACCAAAGCCGCTCGGTCGGCCGATTGGCTTCCGAGAGCCACCACAAGCTGGTGAAAATGTTGGAAATGTGAAAGTCAAGAAAGACTACACAGGCATGACATTCAAAGAGCGCAATCTGGAGAAGCGCAAGGATCTCGTAGAGAGATGGGGCACAAATTACTTCCGCGACTTCAAGAACATTCGCAAGTATCGATCCGGCAAAACGTTCATGGCAAACCCGCGCATCTTCAAGAGCGAGGCGGCATTATATTTCCCGAACCTACACGGCGACACACTGGCACAGAAGGGTGCGGATACAACGGACGTCTTAAAAGGAAAGATATCCGTGGTGAACGTGTATAGCAGTCAGTGGGGAGAGACACAGGCGCAGACGTTTACTGGCAAGAAGACGAACACTGCACTACATCAGTTGTTGGCACAGAGCCCGCACGTCGTCCAGATGGTCGACGTCAACATTGAAGAGAACACCATGAAGGCTTGGATCATTGCATTGTTCCAATGGCGATTACGTAGAATGAAGCCAAAAGAGGATTGGGGTAAATACTTCGTGGTCAAGAGTGGTGTCAGCGAAAAGATACGAGAGACAATTGGTCTCTTGAATGGACGAGTTGGATACGTCTATCTCGTGGATCAAGACTGCAAGATAAGGTGGGCAGGAAGCGGTAATGCGGAGGGAACTGAGATGGACGACATGAACCGAGGTGTCGCAAAATTGATTGCTGAGGCGATCTGAGGCCGCTCTTCAAGATTTGTAGATAGATGATACTTGTACAATAATACCCCGAGGCTTAAACGCCCTACGCAGAACATGCCAACGAAAATCATGAGGATATCCTACCCGCTCAAACTCCTAAATGATAATTGCCCAAGTCGCATAATGCCAGATGTAAATTCAAAGTGTTTCCAAGAGACTCAGTTTCATCTGAACCATAGCAGCATGAGGAAGCAGAAGGCGATGAAGCTTGCTAGAATGATTCCATCCCTTCTCTTCTTGGACCCGATTCGGCCCATGAGGCTGTTGATGCCCGGCACCTGGCTTGCTGCGCCTACGATCCTTCTGTTGATGTTCGCCAGTGTCTCCCGTTGCACGCTAAAGTTCTCTTGCACAGCATAGGCCTGGCTGAGCACTGAGTCTGTAACATTGTGTGTGTTATCAATGCGCCGTCGTTCATCCAGCATGTAGTCTGCTTCCGCCTGAGCTGGGTTCGCGGATCGGTATGCGTTGATGTCTGATCGGACATTGGAAAGCAGATTCGCTCGATTGCGTGCATCGGTTATGGTTGACTTGAGGCGGGCAAGTTCGCGTCGGTGGTCTGCAAGTACTTCACGATGTCTTGCAAGGTTGTTTTGCTTCACTGCGGAAGAGCCATGTGTGGACTCGGAGTCCAGAAGTCGTGATAGTTGACCAACGAGGCCATCTCTCTAACCACCATGTCAGTCGGAGATGCGGCGAGGTAAACATGGCCATGTACCTGTTCGAGCACTTCGTTGAGTCGTGTCTCTACCCGTAGCTCCTCCTCTGATGGTTTCGCGGGTATATTTGGGGTCGCTCCGAACTGTGAATACGTGTGGAATAGTGTCTCTGTCTACCCTCCCTCATCAGTATGCGACACTCAAGGCCGATAACTCCGCCTAGAGGTATACAGGGCACTGACTTGCTGCTCGAGTGTGCGCGCTTGTTGGCGCAGTTGCGCCCATCCGCCTCCTGTTGAAGACATGTCAAAGCTTTGTTGCAAGGAAAAGTGTAGGCAGCAGCAATGCTTCTTGATGTTCTGGCAAGATGCGGTCGCACCTGCCCTGCCCTGGCCGCCGACGTAGGGCAGCCAAGGCGCTAAGCCTCAAAGTCCGGAAGCGAGGCGCCGAGCTGCCGACACACATCGAGCGAATTTACCAACCTCGAAAGTTAACCGCAGACGACACGCGAGACCCCATCCACATCACCCGGACCTACTAACATACAGTCAAGATGGTACGTCGAGACTCTCTTTTGCGATTTTGAATTGGAAGATTTGTCGCGCGGCTTTGCAGGAGCGATCGGTGGAGGGGTCAGACAATTGCTCCTCATTGCTAGTGCTGCCGCCGCAAATCTTGAATTGTACATTAATGATGAGAGTGTATACTGACATGATGCCATAGTCTACCCAGTCCAAAGTCGTACGTTCGCCCTCGATCATACCGTCCGTTTCGCCCGATTGATTACTCACAACCGCTGCAGAAGACCGCCCAGCTGTGGAACAAGTCCAAGGAGGACCTCGCGAGCCAGCTCGCTGACCTCAAGTCGTACGTCGAGGAATCTGGCACACATGAAGGAACCGCATACTGACGGGTTGCAGCGAGTTGATCCAGCTCAGGACTGCCAAGGTCGCCGGAGGCTCCAACACCAAGCTCACCCGCATTCACGACGTCCGCAAGGGTATCGCCAAGGTCCTCACCGTCATCAACGCCAACCAGCGCGCACAGCTTAGGTTGTTCTACAAGGGCAAGAAGTATGTCTAGATGTCCCTCACAAATGGAGTCGCAATGTCTAACAAACTCTAGGTACACTCCCCTCGACCTCCGATCCAAGCAGACCCGCGCCATCCGCCGAAGACTCACCAAGCACGAGGCTTCGCTCGTCACCGAGAAGCAGAAGAAGAAGCAGACACACTTCCCCCAGCGAAAGTACGCCGTCAAGGCATAAATGTGCTTTAGCGGAGGTGTTCTCTCTCTTTCTTTGTCTCACGAAGCATTGCATTGCCGGGGCTTTTCCAGCTAGCGACTCACCAATGTACCCTTAGTCACCATACCAAACGGCGAATGGAGATGGGAGGTGAAGTGGCGGGAACGGACAGGGCGATCTTCTAACGGAAATGGGTTGGCGTCCAAGTCAAGATCAATATGAATCAAAAAGTTCAGACAAGCAAATTTTGGAAGCCTGATGAGACGTGAATGATAATGTTTGAATCTGAACTTGCGTGTAATGCGCATGAGCACGCGAGTCACCCAGGATCAAAACTAGTGGTTGTAACTTGAGATGATACAAGAAGACAAGCTTGACTTTCTGTTCATATAAACTTGTGGGACTTTTTGTTTGCAGCCAAGACACGACTACTAAGTTAACACCTGCATCTAGGATACCAGTCTAGGACCTTGTAGCCCACTCGCTATACATACTCAAGTCCTCCACCCGGACACCTTCCATCTCTTCCCTGATGCCAATGACGCCTACCTTTCCAATCTTGACGCCATCACCCTCATCTTCGACTTTATACGATTTGAGTGATTGCTTGAGTCCAGCAATGACCTCTTCTTTATCCTCTACTAGGAGCACGATTGCATCATACCCACCAGCTCCAGGTACCACACCACCAACAACACCATTCAGCTTGGAGCAGTGATCCAGCAACTTCGTCTGCTGCGGTGGTTCGATCGGCACCTTTGATGCAACGCTCATCTGGCGAATCAGTTTCCTGTTCCCCTCAATGATTTCCCCCAACTTGGCATAGTCCGTTGAACCCGAGTCCGCAGTCGCAAGTCTCGTGAGCTCCGCAGCCAACGCCTCATTTCCCTTTTGCAACTCGCCCCAAATCTGATCCGCCTCTTCTTGATTCTCCCCTCGCCACTTGAGGACCTGCTTCACCATGCCCGGCGTTTCACTGCCACAGTCGACATCGCACATGACCAAGCGTAGACCCTTGGGCATCTTAATAGCCGCCTTGTGGATCTCCGTGTCCCATTTCGGACCCTCGACAAGCTCCTTCAGCGCAGTAGCGAACCCCGGACTTCCTGGCGCTGGCAGGGCGCTCAGCAGACTCGGTGAGAAGCGCTTGTACAGACAAGATCCATAGACGGCACTCGCAATGTCAAATCCACTTCCCACTTTACCCTGTGCCTGGCAATGACTTGCCTGGCTCAAGTTATGCAGGACCCGCAATCCTTCATCAGTACTGACATCCCACTTGTCCTTGGGCAGGTAGAAGCCCAGGACTGCGGCGGTGAAACTGGTTACTAGAGCGGCAGACGATCCGAGACCGGTCTTGTGGGCGTCTTTCAGGCTGACGTTGAAGTCGAGGAAACGGCTAGCGTTGCGCTGGGAGCCGGGGTTGGAGTAGTAGGCCTGGTCGGCGAGGATACGGATGGAGGAGGAAGCGATGCGTTGGTTGGGCTGGAGGGTCCAGATGTAGGTGAGGGCGTAGGTTAGGGCGGTTTCGATGAAGGGGTTTTTGGAGGCGGAGATGGATTGCTGGTGGCCGCTGTGATGCTAGGTTAGATCTTCGATGAAAGACATCCCTCCAGAAGTCATGTCCGTGGGGTTTCGTGGTACGTCTTGGATAATCGACGTAATGAGAGCTGACTTGGGCGATGAAATCTGAAGATGAGGAATGACATTGCAAAGCACAAAGGCCCGTGAAAGTGTAAAAGTATGGTCTGTGAGTGGTCGGTGATGTTTGATATGATTGGATGGTCACACTGTGGCATTGCCGGATTGGGAAAGAAGTGTAAGAGACATAAGGCGTGAGCGAAGAAGCAAGGAAGTGGCGACCGAAAGAGGCATCAAAGTTTGGAGTCGAGACCATTGAGAGCGAATGGAAAGCGATTGACTACTTACACACTCAGCTGTGTCACCGATATGCCTGCATCTTGACCTTGCGACCTGTAGCCATACTCCCAAATAGCTTCATTGAACTGTGGGCTCGTAACCACAATCTCACTGATAGTGACACCAGCCTTCGTCTGAATAGGCTCGACTACGGTATGGATTCGCGCATCTAAGCTGAACACCAAGGCAGTGTACTTTCGGTCGAGCACCAGATATCCGCCGGCGACGAACACCTTTGCCGGACAAGAGGCGGCGTTCGGCTTTAGCGGCGCCTCCATCAGGCTGTAGGAGATCGGAGATTGAGTGGTAGCGAGACTGAAGTGAGTGGATTATTAAGACTGTAGGGATGTCCAGTCGGGCAACAACACGCTTTGGAACGATGGAGGGGTCTTGTGATGATGGTGATGATCTGTGCGAGGGCAGTTCCTCGCGAGTGCGCGATATGGGTCCTGCAGCGATTCAGTGCACCCATGCATGCTGCACCTCTGCCAGCGGCGCATTATCTTAGAGTAGACTTGGTCACAGCAAATCTTCTTGCAACAGCTCTGCGATCTCGATCAGCGAAGAAGCTGCGACGTTCACTTAGGTCACGTGCATGCGCGATAATTGAATTCGATCGCCAGCCACGCTCATTTACCAACGTCGAGCTCGCCGCATCGCACATCACTCCCAGGCCAGTCCTAACGTCGTGAATTTGCCCATCAGGTGCTGCCTTCTATGCCCCTTCAGTACAAGCTCCAGGCGGGGTGCAGCCGTCTTTTTCTCGTCGCGCCGACTGACTCATCGAAGTCGTCGAGGCCGACCATGGTCCGCCCTAGCCAGCTCGGTGACAACAGTCTCGCCGCGCCGACGAGCTAACTAGCAGCGACTCCTATTCGCGCGGAGACGCAGGCATGTTCCCCGGGAGGACACGTTTAGGGGGCGTTTGGCGAGCTGAGCCACAGGATGCGGACGGCTGTCCGACAATTTTTCGCATCCGAATTCCGCGCCCAAGTTAGCGTGTGGTCCCGTCTAACAATTCATGACGACGACGAAGCTCTGCCTGCTCGAACCTTCCCTCTGCCATCCGCTAGCAAATCGCCCTCGAGGCTCATATCTACAATTCAGGCCACAGCGAGCCTTTTCTTCTCCCTCACTTTCAAGTCTTCTGCTACCAGCCATCTCGAGTCACACCGCACAGGAGTACTCGAAGCTTGCACGGCTTCATAACACCTCACTGTCCGAGCATTCCTCACCTCTCAAAGCGCGTTCGTTTGACGGCCATCGTCAAATGAACCTGCAGCATCATCGCGCCTTGAGAATACCCGTACGTACCCTTGCGTGATATTACCCTCACACCTCCACGACGAACCGGCGCACGCGAGTCTTATTGTTGCTGCCTAGGCTCAAAAGTTGTTCGGACAACCACGAATCTGAGGCTTGGCTGCGAGCTCCAATACATTCTTACGTGTCGCGTCTTCTTGAAATCAATTACGCGTTCGAAGGCGAACCATTTCTGACCCAATACAGTCTCACCCTTCCCACTTGAAGGGTTCCTCCATCTCCTAAATGGTCTTCAAGAGCTTCCATCTCGCGCGTCAGAGTCTTGCGAAAGGCTTCACCCACGGTTACGCCCAAAGTGTTGTCGCCGGTGTCCAGACAACCAACCCTCTCGCCTCCCTTCAACATGACCGTTTCCGCAAAGGTCTAAAGAACCAGCATGCACTTGCTTCCACCTCCACGACCGCTGCCATCAAGGCTCTCAATGCCAATGCGCAGGAACACTCAGACTCCGGCCTAGTCGCATACTACACAGCATGGCAGAAGAACCAGCGGAGCGAGGACAAGGACTGGTCGCAGTTCCAGTTCCGCAAGCTCATTGAGTGGGACCCCAAGAGCTCTCCCAAGGTCACTCTCGAAGCAAAGGACAACAACCTCGCTATCGAAGATGTAGCTGAGCCTGTTCCCACCCGCGCTGTCGTCAATCGCGCATATAGCACAAGCCAAGTGGACGACTTTAAGAAGGCCATCGGCAACGAAGAGTCGGAGAAGATTGCACTTGCGCGAGTGGATGAGGCTATTGCGCAAGAGGCGGCAAAGATCAAGGCAGACAATGTGGCGGCGCAGTCGGTGGAAGAGGCGGAATCAGCCATTGAAGAGGACCGGCCAGAGTCACCGGCCACCATTGCCGACACTCTCGTCAACTCCACCACCCTGAGCCGCACCGATTCTACCATCGCGGCCAGCCCCATCGATGTACATGAAATCACCGACGCATACACAACAGAACTTCAGAGGCTTGCTGAGAATCGCAAGTATGCTGAAGTGCCTGCTGTATTCGAGGCGCTGCTCCATTCAGGAGTTCAGCCATCAGTGGCTGCATACAACATCCTTCTCAGCGCCGCAATTCAGCTCCCACGCGCAAAGCACCAGGTCGTACCTAAGGCTCTGGATGTATACTCGGACATGCTCCGTCGACGCGTCGTTCCCGATACCGCCACCTACACTGCCCTTATCGAGCTTCTCTCTGTGCGTTCTCTAGAAGTTGTTTCGTTGAAACAGAGCTTCGAGGAGAAGCGTCTGCGATATGGTGGAATGGAAGAGGAGGGCCGGTTCATGCTCCAGTCAAATGAGACCGACTATGCCATTCTAACCGAAGATGGTTCACTATCTGTCGCTGTCAAGCTCTTCGATGCCGCTGTGAACGTGGAGTCTGGCCGTACCTTTTCCGAGAAGACCTATCGTCTTCTAGTCACTGCCTGTGCTGAGGGCGAGCGCGTAGAGGACATGGTCCGCATCTATTCGCACATGGAGTCGCGCAGCGTAACACCTGCAGCAGACATGTTTGTGCCAATGATCCACGCTTTCGGAAAGTCTGGTGACCTCAGGAGTGCCGTAGAGTGCTACGACGAGTACAAGGCTCTCGCGGTATCTAACGACAATGGAGAGATCCAACTTGCTCGCAAGGACAACGATGTTTACGCCGCTCTCGTCAAGGCCTATACCGTCTGCGATCGCATTGAGGGAGGACAGAAATTCCTTTCCAAGATTGAGAGCGCCCTGGCAACACCACAGGACCTCACTTCTCTTCGTGACATCGTTGGCCTAAAGTCTTTCCTGCCAGAATGGTTGAAGAACGGTTCTTTCCAGGAGGCATTTGTGCACGCCAACGAAGTCCTCAGCCCACAAGCTCGCCATATCGCCATGGCCGCCATCTGCATCAAGGCCGCGGACCGTGATTCTATCGAGATTGCGAGCGAGGCATTCGATGATCTGCCTGCCGAGAGCGATCTGTCTCGCCCAGCAATGGCAATGGGCGCTATGCATATCCGCGCGGGGAACATTGAGGCTGCGGAGCTCTTCTGGAGGATGCTTGAGCTATCGCCTACCAAGCCAGACTTTATTGAGCCTACCGCGATGCATAGCATTGCGCTAATTGGCAGTGGTCACGCCGAGCGCGGACTACGCCAGTGTCGCCAGATGTTCGCACGCATCCGCGACTCCCAATCCGCTATCAACCAGAACAAGATGGAGATCGTCGAACAGATCGACGAGGCTATCGAGGTTATGGGTCACTTCATGATGAAGCGTGGCATCTTCCTTCCGCCGCGGGCCAGCATGGAGCTGATGTGGACGATGATCGAGAATGGTGGCCTAGTCACCCCAGTTGCTCACCACCTACTCACTGGTATGGGACCTGAGGCCATCGCTCTTTTGAGCTTCGAAGACATTACTCTCCTAATGCAAGTCCAATCTGGAATTATCCTCCAGGGTGCGGAAGTCGATCCTGCTCACGCTGCTCGATTTGCCCATTTGCTCGAAGTTATTACTGCGACTGGCGCGCCTGTCAACAAGACCACGTCTAGCCTTGTCGAGAAAGTCCTTGCCACTCTCGATCGTGGTGATCTCCAACACCGATGGTACAGCTACAAGCATCCCGCGCCTGAGCCAATGTACTCACCTGCGACGTTCGGAAACTACCCAGTTCAGGCGCCTATGGCACCTGCAGCGCCCACTTTTGAGGACCAGCACGACCCATACGCTGCCTCAACTGACAACAAGGGATCTGTCGTCATCACCGAACTGCTTGAGAAGACCCATGGTAGATCTGCGTCTCACCTCAACGAGGCCTTGATGAAGTTCAAGAACATGCGACGAGCTGGCCGACACCCCCGCTTCTTCACCTACGCAAAGCTTATTACTGCTGCCGCTAAGGAAGACCGGCTGAACCTGGCTCACGATATCCTCAACCTGGCCAAGCAGGATGTGCCTCTCCTGCCTCAGTACCGCATTGTCCGGTACGGCTGGGTCACTATCCTCGATGCCATGGTCGCTGCATCTCTGACATGCGGCCAGCGTGATCTTGCCGCCCGTTACCATCAGGACTTGCTCGACATGGGTGCAGCACCTACCGCCAACACTTTCGGTCTCTACATCACCACGCTCAAGGAGTCAACCAAGACTTTCGATGAAGCCACCGAGGCTGTCAAGATCTTCCTCCGAGCCAAGGCCGAAGGCGTTGAGCCGTCGTCCTTCCTCTACAACGCTTTGATCGGCAAACTTGGCAAGGCCCGCCGTATTGATGACTGTCTTTTCTACTTCTCGGAAATGCGCAACCTTGGTATTCGTCCCACTTCAGTCACTTATGGTACCATCGTCAACGCGTTGTGCCGGGTCAGCGACGAGAAGTTTGCCGAGGAGCTTTTCGAGGAGATGGAGACCATGCCCAACTACAAGCCTCGTCCTGCACCTTACCACAGCATGATGCAATTCTTCCTGACCACCAAGCGTGACCGTAGCAAGGTTCTCTCTTACTATGAGCGCATGCGTGCGAAGCGCATCGAGCCCACCACCCATACCTACAAGCTTTTGATTGATACCCACGCCACGCTTGAGCCTGTCGATATGGAGGCTGCCGAAAAGGTCCTAGAGCAGGTTCGCAACGCCGGTGCCGTGCCAGAGGCTGTACACTACTCCTCTTTGATCCATGCCAAGGGCTGTGTCCTCCACGACATGGAGGGTGCACGCCGCCTCTTCGACACTGTTCTCGCTGATGCTCGCATTCGCCCACAAGCCTGCCTCTACCAAGCCTTGTTCGAGGCTATGGTTGCCAACCACCAGATTGCCGATACCGAAGCCATCCTCCGCGACATGCGTGCTCGTCACGTTGAGATGACTCCTTACATCGCCAACTCGCTCATCCACGGCTGGGCTCTTACCCACAACATCGAGAAGGCCAAAGCCATCTACGAGTCTGTCCCCGAGACCAAGCGCGAGCCCAGCACCTACGAGGCCATGACCCGCGCCTACATGGCTGTTGAGGACCGCGCTGCAGCTATGACCGTAGTCAACGAGGGTCTTTCCCGCGGCTACCCTGCTGCTGTCGCAGGTAAGATCCTCGAACTTGTCGGTGGTGGACGTGCGCACGGTTCTGAAGTCACTGTTTAATTGCACGTTGACAACTTTCTCTTCTTCTCTGTTCCTTCGGGAGATTTGCACACTACACTTTTTACTTTCGATTGTCCTTTCAGTAACGGCCGAGCAAAAGAATCAGTAAATGCCCCCGCAACTTTCGGACTTGAAACTCCGACAGCACGGCCGGGCTCCATCACATTTTGAGGTTTTACTTGTCGCGTTTCTTTCCAGCGACGGCGTTTGTGTCTAGGTAGATTTCCCTTGCGAGCAAAGATATCCTGCAACAGCGAAGCAGCTGGTTGGTTGGGTTGGCGTAACATGACGGTTGACCTGATTCGAGGTCTCTCTAATGGGCGAGATATGTTTGGCATGGTGTTCCTGTGGCATTGCTTGCGCGGTCGCGTGCTGTACAATATACCCTGGATATACCATCTCCTCTCTAGACGGTTGGTTACGCGGCGGTGAATAGCATCGCAGGTAGATAGTTGCGTATGGAGACACGGTTGTGTGTTGTTGAATCAAACAAATGATACCAATCTTGGTCTTCCTGGTGTCTGTGATGTGCTTGCTTTCTGTTGAGCAGTATGAAGCGTAAGAATGTGGTTCGGGACCATGACTTTCGACCCAGGCTCTGAGCGACGGTGTGCAAAAAGTAAATGTCAGAGCACACCGATGATGATGAAAGAAAGCTACATGCGTAGAAAAGATGTTCTGTGTTCATTGGGTGGGGATAAACTTGAGTATGTATGAAGTGAGTAAACAACAAAAAAGAACCCCAACCAGTACCACCAAAAAAGGTGCAAAAATACCAGTCGATACCCCAGCCCACACTTGCCCCCCAACCCTCGTGGGAGTAATCCAGCGCCGCCGTCCCATGGTGAATACCCGACTGCAGAATTTCTTCCCTCGTCTGGTTGTATTCATTGCTTAGGTCCATCCAGCATCATTAGTTACCTAAATGAGTGGAGTGGACACCACAGGACTCGAACTGGGCTCCTGCAAGGGTAGTGGCAGGGAGGTGAGTGTGGATGACGGTGCACCTTCTGGTGAAGACCCGTTACAGGTAGCAAAAGCGCAAAATTAAACGAAATATAAAGAGAGCAAAAGCCAATCGTAGCTGAATCTCGTGCACTGGGTGAAGTTCTACTCAGTGTGGCTGCTGCTCTACAACTAGGCGAGTGGAGTCGTAGGCGGCAAAGTGGGGCGCATAGATTGGGCCGTTAGCAGCATGGAGCGCCGGCTTAGCTGTAGCTATCACGCTTTCATAAACACGTGCAGGTTGATGCGCCACCTAATGAAGAGCAAATACAAGAATACAGGCGGGAATAAAGTGGATTCCAGAGCTTTATGATGCACGCTGTCATAACCCCCTGGGACAAAATTACTGCGTCATCGATGGGTAAGGTTCGCCTTCCGAGGGCCACCATGACGATAAGTGCTGGAGTACCCCACTAAGTAAAGGAAGTAACGACGTCAAACTTGCATCCATAAGCTTAAAATGTTTGCATCTACAGCTTCTCGATCAATCCGCAACACTCCTACTACACGACTTGCGCAAGTAACTCGACACATACAACCACAATCGCAATCCAGAATGGCGCACAATGGAACTACGTTTAAGCTCAATACTGGAGCTCAGATCCCAGCTATTGGGTTTGGTACCTGGCAGGACAAGGATGCTCAAGAACCGTGCGTGAAATCTAATTGTTAATGAGGTTGAAGTTAATCTTTCGATAGAGCAGTCACAATCGCTTTGAAAGCTGGCTACCGCCATATCGACACAGCGCGCATCTATGGCACCGAGGCCGCCGTCGGCAATGCAATCAAGAAAGCTGGTGTTCCTCGGGAGGAGCTCTTCATCACCACAAAGCTCTGGAATAACTCGCACCACCCCGATGACGTCGAGAAGGCCGTCGAGGCATCTCTCAAAGACCTCGGCATTTCTGAACTTGACCTTCTTTTGATGCACTGGCCGAGTCCCTTCGCACGAGGCGACGAGATGTTCCCCAAAGATGGCGATGGCAAGGTCAAGACGGGCGACACCGACTACGTCGACACATACAAGGCGATGGAGGCGTGTGTAGCTTCAGGCAAGACTAAGGCGATCGGTGTTTCGAACTTCAGCAAAGCGGAATTGGAGCGCCTGATCAAGGAGACTAACATTGTACCAGCTGTACATCAGATTGAGATGCACCCGTATCTCCAGCAGCATTCGTTCGCAGACTTCCACAAGCAGAAGGGCATCCACGTAACCCATTACTCGCCATTCGGCAACCAGAACGAAATCTACGACTCAGGAAAGGGCATGGGTAAGCTGATGGACGACCCAGTCCTGGTCGAGATCGGTAAGAAGCACGGAAAGACCGGAGCGCACGTTGCGCTGGCATGGGGAATCGCAAAGGGACACTCCGTCATTCCCAAATCTAAGACCGAGAGCCGTATTAAGTCGAATCTCGAGGGTGACTTTAAGCTGCCGCAAGAGGATGTAGCGAAGATCGACGCAATTGACAAGAAGTTGCGCTTCAACGACCCGTCCAAGTCGTTCGGATGGAACTTCTATGCCGACTTGGATGGCAAGAAGAACTAGGTGTCGAGCGTTGTTTGGACGCACAAGGTATTGCTAGACAAGCGCATTCCTAGGGTCGTAACATTAGGACGGATGGAATATCGCTGGAAATGATACCTGTAATAACTCGAGTTCGTAGCAGCTTCAATGGTATTCCTAATGCGATATCTAGGCCTAGATGGCTTCACACACTTATCGATGTCTGGAGTTATTGTAAAAGGTTTGTGAAGATCTACAGGCCCCTTGATTTGTTTACTGTTTGATACTTAGTTCAGACTCAATCTCTACTTCCAAAAGAAGTAGAACGTAACTTTGAAGGAAGGAGCTCTGTTTGATGATATAGCGGATCTACAGTAAACCTCGTTTGACCTATTTCTAGTATAAACATTCCATTCTATCAAGCCCTTATCTTCCGGACATCGGCATTCTAAATATAGTGGTCTCCTATTATCGCAGCAAGGCTGGACGCTAGTCAACCTATTATGAGGTTATCTGCATGGCAAATGCGCGGCGACCGAGCTTAGTCTCGTCCTCATTCTTATCGGTAGGCTTATTATTCAAGTGCCACATGGATCATGTGTCATCATGTCCGGTTCAGTCACCAATGTTAGAACTGGAGGAGCAAGCCACCATGCAGGCGCCTAATCCGCCCCCCGAAGGAACTGACAGGAGTTCTGCAGAGATGAAAATTAAGTCAGCGAGTAAAACTGGATATGAAATACAAACAAATCAAGAAGCTATAGCCCAAAGCAAGCTTGTATCTACGATATTTGCTGCCCTTGTCGGTGATGTTTCGCTAATATGTTTTAGAGCTACCCTTGTCAATTCTCGGAGTACGTGCCATGAGGCTGTATGCGGGCGACCTTGGGCTCAGTCATACGAGCAGCTGAGAAATCGATCTCTTTGGCTTGACCAGCCGCTCGCATTTTACATAATGTGACCTGAAGTTTCCGTATGTTTCTCCCTACATGAGTGTACGCTTCTATCGCAATTATGGCCGACACAGGAGCAAAAACCCAGCAACAGAATCAAGAGCAGCGGAATAACAGGTCTGGAGAGGAACTGAATTTGGTCACTTTAGCCGCACCACACCGCCCGGAACAAGAGAAAGACCAGAACGACAAAAATGCTACGGGGCAAGAGCCTACAACTCTCAGATTTCCAAGTTCCAAAAGAAGGGAAGATTACTCCTGTCCTAGCTATCATCTTTCTTGTTGTTTCTTTTTTATGTATTGCTAGTAGCATCGCAATCGTTTATTTCTCCAATGACAGGGCGGTCAACGACTGGATATCCCGTGGCCTAGCGGTCAATCCCTCTGTCCTTCTGGCTGTTACCAACAGCGTTTTAGCGTTCTCGACGAAGCAGGTCTTCATCGCAGGTGTCGCTATCAAGTGGTGGCGTACATACTACAGTGGTACAGATCTGACCAATCTGCACTACATCGCAAACCAAGGAAAAGCAAATGGATGGCACGACATGTTCCAACCATTCAAGAGCTCGCAAGCCCGACATGTCATGACAGTCTTCGTTGCCATCACACTTATGGACCTTTCAGATGGACCTCTCCTTCAGCGATCTCTCAAGTCTGTCATCACGAGACGCGTCCGACCCTATGAGTCTGATATGGCCCTGGTACAGAACATCACCGATGGCTGGGCTGGCACGGTCGACAACGCGTCTCCGGCGAGAATTTTTGCCTCTGGTGATCTCGCAGGAGTCGTAGACAACTGGTATAATAACGTTACGGAATCCTGGTCATCCGAATGTGTTGGAAGTTGCGAAGGCGTTCTCGTAGGCGCTGGAGTGGCGTTCAATTGCAGTGCAGGAGCCCCAACAAAGATCGAATTACTTTCTCCGCAGAACTTCAATGCGACGCTTTTCAGCATTTCCTTTAGCAGGGCTGTCGATGGCATGGGTGCCCCAGTTGTAGAGATGACGCACGAATTTACCCACAACGTGACTGCATCCTGCGAAGCCACAGTCGAGAGGCACTACTGTTCGATCAGAGCTGCTACAGTCGATTACGACGCCATAATCCTTTCAGATTCGATCAGGCTTCATCCGAACCGTGAGCCTAGCCCCTCGTCGGTCTATAAGTCAGCAGGTGATCTGCCTGCCTCCGATGATACTCCTATTGGCCCGCTCTCTGCACTAGACTACTTTGGTTACTACTATCTGCGATCTGTTAGTACATTGTCTTCAGGGACAGGGGACGAGGAGGTTGGCATGGAGACTGTCACGGGGATGCTCGGAGCTGTATTCTCAGAGGCCTCAGAGAGTGGGAATTCGTCCTGCTCATTTCAGTGGCTGAATGCAACCGATTCTATTATACACGACATACACGACGTTATGTTCCGGATCGCCGTGTACAGCTCCACGGGTATGCAAATGCTAGCCGTCCCACGGGTGTTTCGCCACGAATTGTTTGCTGACGCGCGTTAGGTGACGAGAACGGAGATACGAAGACATGGACAGACGCATACGATGAGCTAGCATATCGAGCCGACTTACTATTTTTGTGGCTAGCTGTTGCCATAATGTTCTCAGGCACGTTTGCCGCGACGTCTCTCCTTTGGGGATACTGGAGACTGGACCGACAAGTGACTTTGAGTCCTTTGGAAACTGGCTGCGCACTTGCAGATGTGCTTAAGGCCCCTCCTCCACGGTATCAAGAGTCGAAGATGGCAATTGAAAATTTGCTCGAAGATATAGGGGGTAGGAAAGTGGAGAAACTAGATTAAGGAATAGTCGAACACCTGATCGCAACGATTTAATGCTTTCTTCAATAAAAAGTCGACTTCAATTTCCCTTCCCCCCCTTCCCCCTCCGTGCCACCCACCTCCTTCCTCCCTCAAATGCAATCCGACTCCAACTCCTCTGCACAATCGTGCCCTGCAGCGTTCCCGAGAAAAAGCTAAACGCAAACAGCAGCGCCACACTAACTCCAAACACCACGCCAAAGCACCACCAATAGTTGAATATCTCAAACTCGGTATCTTTGAACTGTATGCTGAAGTACCCCGTCATGAGCGTGACAGGCGTGAAGAGGATCGTGATTTTGGCGAGCAGGAGGGTGACCCATGTGAGTCTCTCTACGCTGAAGGATTCTTTAATGGCGATGAGGTTGAAGTTCATCATAACCAACGAATCCTTCTGCGCAAGACACTCCTCAATCTCGCTGAGCGCATAGAGCAGGATTCGATCTTTGAGCCGCTCGAAGCGCACTTTCGCAGCGGAGCTCAGACTCACGCCGAGCAGACTGTCCGCTTCGGGGATCATCGGGCCGTGGCTGGGATTGACGTTGGGGAGGTCGGAAATGAATGATTCGGTGCCGGACATGATGCGTGAGTTTTTGAGGGATGCGAGGGTGGCCTCTTGTTTTTTCAGGACGCGCTCGATGATCAGCATGTAGCTATGGTACACGCGTTTGAGCACGGCGAGTTGGCAGCCGATGTGGTGGAGTTGGTCGATGTGCGTCAGGTCGGCTTTTATGAGCATTTCTTGACGCTGAGAAGGGTCAGTATGGGGAAGGAAGAAGGATGTGGGGTGACTTACCAAGCGATCCAGTTCGGCGGCGTATCCGTGGTCTCGTTTGGAGATTAGATTAAATGTCGTACCCCAGTCTTCGAAGAGGTAGTAGAATAATAGACCTGGTGCATCTGTGGGACGGTGGGCGGTTTCTTCTTCGCTGTTGCCGACGCGGTGACGAATTGGAAGCTGAATCAGTGCTGTATCTCGCAGTGGGGTTGGCGCTTTCGTCAATTGTCGGAAGACGTTCACAAGGTTTCTTCGCGTTGTATATAACATCTTGAGGTCTTCTGCTCGTAGATCGCCATTGCCGAAAGGATATGGGTCTTCCGATATAGAGATGACTGTCTTGTCTTCGCAGAGGAGAAGCCAATTCCAGACACGCTTACCATGAGGAACATCTCTTCCTCTGTCTGTTTCATCATTATGCTCGTCCTCTGGTGGTTTAGTGCGGACGTTGTGAAGTGAGTTGTAGCCGAGGCAGACGACTACATAAATGTCAGCGCCTCAGTTCTTCACACTCATCGGTCTTTGGCTCACATCTCCTTCCCCAATCGACCGTACTCCAATGCCACACATCATTCACCAGCTGATAATGACTCAAATCCTGCACCATCTCCAGCTGCGTGGAATGCATCAAGTCCGTCATCCCGATACTCTCCTCACTCGCCAGACTCTGCTCCCCCCTCGCAGACTTACCCGAAAACCGCGATCTCAGCGTCGAAGAGCTCTTCTTCCTTCTCAGAGACTGACTCCTTGGCGGACACGGATCGCTCCTCATCATCCCAAGTAATCGTGGCGTAAAATCAAAGTACTGACCCAGAACTTTCAGCAGGTCTTTCTGATTATAAGGCATCCAGATGTTGATCCATCGTGTATGAAGCTGCGGAGGCCGCGGCGAGTGAAGAAGCTTGGAGTAAGACTGAGCATCTAGGTCGAACGCGCAGTAAGCGTCCCCTTCACCAAAGTCGAGGCAGAAATTGCTGCTCTTGGGGTTCCGCGTCTGCCTGTCGAAGAGATCAAAGTTTCGTTCATTGTCGAAGTTGCGGAAGCAGTGCTGAATGGTCTCGTCGCCTAGGTCATTGTAGTAAGCTGGGAGATCTTCTGCAGGCGACGAGGGTCGAAAAGGGCCTGCCATGACGGGTAACACGGCGTTGACGAGGATGAGTGTGGGGAAGCGAGGGCATGGTTTTGACGAGGGTTTGTTCTGAGCGAGGTCCCTGGTGATGGGAGCTCGTGCAGGGTCATTTTTGGTATTGTGTCTTGTGTGGAAGCCTCATGTTAAAGGTCACGCGACGCGACCATGACCCATCCAGGCAGAAGGTCTTGCACGTCCCGAACTCATATTCGATGGCGGATGGCTGTGCAAAGTAAGTGATCAGCGACGCGACCACCGCACAAGTACACACCAAAGAGCTCATAAGATGGACATAATGTGTGGTGTGCGAGCAACTCCGCGGTATTTGTGGTTTGTATGTGGTCGTCTGACTGCAAGCTCGCTAACCTCACTAGAAGCATCATCACATGCTCCAACACACTATACAAATACCATCAAGACCCACGCTCCCAAAAAACTCGGCTAATTTATGCAGAACACCAGTATCTATGATGCAAAATTCCACGTCTCATGATGCACGCTAACTCTCAGCTCCCTCAAATGCGCGAATAAAAGTACAAAAATGCTAAGGGCAACATCCACAGCCCTGGGTATCGCGCAGCCCCCCAACAACGCCACTCATGTAAACCTGTCTCATAGCTCCAAGATCTCCTGTGGAGTCTCCTCTAGTTCGTCCGTCGCGCTGAACACCTGTTTGATCTCGTGCGGGTTCATGGTGCTAACGAAGGCTCTCCTGACGAAGGTGTACCATTCTTTGGATGCCTTGTGGTGTTTCTTCTTGTGGCCCTTCTTTTTCTTGTGTTTCTTGCCTAGTTCTTCAACGTTGTCATCTTGTGAGTCGAGATCATCCCCCAAAGGTGTGTCGTCAATCGCCGTCTCCTTGTCGAACCCGCCCTCGATTTCTTCAACGTCAGCTGCGTTCGATCCAGTCTGTCCAATCTTGCGTGCATATTCAACCCATCGTCTAACCGTGAGGTCTGGAAACTCCCGGTCGTTCTTGGTGTCGTACTCGACCTCATAAAAGAACTCATTCGGATGCGGCTCCGGTCGTGGCTGCTTGCCCTGATGCTTTCTATGCTTGCCCTCTTTCCAGCCACTATTCTCAATCTGCCCGTCTTCCGTGACGTTCAATCCAAAGATCGTCCTTGGCGAATTTCGATTTGGCGAGGCACCATCGGTGTTTTCGACAAAGTCGTTGTTGATATGCGTGAGGTTGGCAAAATATTGGGTGTATCGAGTCCATGTGAAGGTCTGAGGGGAGTAGGCGGGTCCTGGTGGCGCTGATTTTGAGGGGCCATCTGGGACCTTGAATTTGTACTTGCGGGGATGTTTCTTGTGCTTTTTCTTTTTCCTCATTGCAGTCTCAACATCCTGTAAGTACTCATCCTCGTCCTCGTCAAAATGGTCGCCATCGACTAACAGCTTTTGGTGGGACAGTGAAGGGACCGACTTCGGCTTGCTGCCACTGGCAGAAATATCGCTAGCGTCTAGACCAGTAATGTTGTACTCGATGATGCGGAGTGTGGGGAAGTAGTTCGGTACAACGCTGGGCGCAACATGGCTGATACTGTAGCGTTCCGCGAACTTGCCGCCGATCATGTCAAGATACTTTTTCTTGTCGCTTTTATCTTTCTTGCCTTTATTCGATTTCTTGCTGGACTTGGAGGGTGGTGCTGGTAGTTGCGCCCATGCCTCCCTCAGGTCAAGCAAGTAGTCAGACGCCGAAGCGACAGTGACCTCGCCGTCTTCGTACAGCTGAACACCGCCCTCCTCTTCTAGTCTTTCCATCTGGCTACCACTAGCCATCCTGCCTTTCTCGGCGTCTTTGCTGATCTCATCAAAATCTTGCAGCATAAAATGGTCGATGTTCATATGTCCGTACAGGCCACCCACGACCACATCGCGAAACTGGCGCGTCCAGAGTGTGTATTTCTGCCAGCATGTCTCGTCCCAGCTCTCTTTACTATCGACGCGCGCGGGTGGTACGTGGCCCATAATGATCGCCTTCATGCCGCGGTCGCGCAGGATCTGGAGCTGGATGCGCAGCCATTCCATGTGCTCGTAGCCGGGTTCATGCTTGTTCGCGCAGCCGTCGACGGCGGAGTTCGAGGAGAAGAAGAATCTGACATACGAATAAGTAGGGATTCGCCAACAAATTGGACAAATGACCGCTTACATGGTGTTCAAGCTGATCACCGCTAACTTCCCCGGCACCACCTCAACACTAAACCACCCCCCCTGCGAAAACTGATGTCTCTGCTCCTCGGGAATCATCCCCCTCCAAACATCCAGGTACTTTTTCGTCCAGCGATTCGGCCCGGCCAGGAAAATATTGTGCGGCATGATGTCGTTGTTGCCAAACGTCGGCACCACGGGTATCGCCCATTGCTCTACGTCGCCATGCTTGTCTTCGGTTTTCCCAAAGACTTCAGCGAATTTTGCGACCATGTATTCATTCTGCTTGACTACTTGCTTGGGTGTTCGGGGTAATTCTTCGTCGTTGTCGTGCCGCGCGGAGTCGCCCGTCCAGATGACAAAGTCGATGTCGTTCTTGATGTTTTCTTCAATCCATTGGAAGGTCTGGTTGATGAGGGAGTAGGGCGAGTCGCAGCCCGATGTTTCTGCGCCATAGATGCCTGCGGGTCCGCGGTGACGATGGCAAGCTGCGTCGGATGTGGTGCTCGAGTATGTCTTGTAGAAGGGATCGGGGTGGAAGTCTGCATGCCCTGGGTCAATCTTGCTTTCGCATTCAAGCTGATAGGTCCCCGCACTCACCCGTGATATGCAGGAACTTGCCCGTCAACTTGCGGCCCTGGACGCTGGGCTTGCTGTCGTCACTGGGCTGCGCGGTGCGGCTGCTTCCTGCGCTAGGCGGGGCAGCATGGGAGCTTCCCCAAAGAAGCAGCCCGCAGACTAGGCCACCGCGTCGCAACATGGAGAAGCGAGATGGAAGCGCGCAGTCGGTGGAGATGCGCTCGAGACGCGAGTTCGGATGTCCACTGACGGACGGCGGGATCGCAAGTTTCTATATCTCAAAGCTCTGTACCGTGATGGCGCCAGCCAAACAAGCACTGCGCGACAGAAAAGCCACCTGAAGCAACGTGCTCCAGCCATCCTTGCCATTGGACGTCATCCAAGCCGGCCCTTTTCTCACCGTGCGCTTCACACCCACACGTACTCTTACAAGGTCATCTGTCCTGTACAGTGGCAATCACTCGTGTGATGCTGTCGATCTAGTCTCATTAGTTCCCAAGGTATGCATGTCATTTCGTCGCACTTGGGTATGGCCTCTGTTGGACACCTACCATGGTCGACATCTTAGTGGCGCTCTGGTCTTCAAGCCACGGCGGGTCGTGCCAGCGGACCAAGATGCGGGATTTTGACATCTGGACGTCGCGTGACTGTACATCCATACACCGCTCGCCAGGGCTCTAGGGATACTCATGTCAAGGCAAACACGAGGCACATGTTTCAAGCATTGTATTGATTCTTTGTCATTTTGCCGTGTGCCTACTAGAGACGTTCTCAACACACCTTCTCCCTCCTGAAGCCTTGTATAAAAATCAGGCGCATACACTACATGCTTCGTCGCTCGATATCGTCTGCCATTGCCTGGCTGATCATGCGACATGAAAAAACCGGCTCCGTAGAACCACGATCGCCGAAGCCATCTATGCAATAAAGAGACCCATGAATACACACACTGACCGGGACTAATCATGTAAAACTAGTCCAACAGGGCCCGAACACCAACGCTATGCTTTCGCACTCCTGTATGCCGTAGTAAATCAAAATAACTCCTGTATGATGCGATGGTATATGTGATGATGAGTGCTGTATGCCGGGCGGTCTACACACCATTTTTCTGCCCGTTCGTGGGCTGCGCACCTGATGACTGCTTTCCGCTCATCTCGGACTGCAACATCTTTTGATACATGCCCTTGATCGCGGGGACAGTAACACTTGCACGAGGCCAGTAGTTGTTCACAGTAAATGACCTTTATTGTATTAGCTTGGTTCAACGGGGTGTGATTGTTGTGAACTCACCAAAGGCGCTCCTCCAGCTCTTCGTTGTCGCGAGTCTCTGCGCGGATGAAGTTACCAATGGCAATCAGCTCGACCTTGAGAATCTTGACCATGGCTTCCTTCTGAGGATAGTTCTTGGGCGTCGCCTTCTTGAGACGGGTGAGATTGTCGCGTACAGGTCTCAGTCTCCGCTCAATAAAGTCCTCAGGCTTCTTCTCCTTTGGCTTGGGCGTGTTGTCGACGCTGCGGTTCTGATTGAGACTGTGACTGTTAGATCGTGGACGCTCATCAGCCAGACGCGAACGGTCTTCATAAGGCCGAGGGCGGTCGACATCTCCACTGGCCTTGCGCCTGATCTCGGGGGTGCCATTGCGCTCAGAGTGTTGCGGACGGCGATCAATGCTACCACGGTCGTGGCGATGCTCCTTGCGGTGTGCGTCAGAAGGCCTATACTGATCGCTGTGCCTAGACCGATCGTGACTGCTCTTCTCATGTTGCCGGCTGTCGGCTCGATCGTTGTGTCTGCTCTCGTTGTTGCTATGCGTTCGCTGGATGGGTCCTCCATTGTCGCGGGCCATGGACTTGCGTGCCACGCCTGTAGGTGCGGGGCTAGCTGAGACACTTGAGGCCTTGTCTTGCCGGCGTGCCATGGCAAGATTGTGCTTCTTGTTGTTGCGGTGATGATTCTCCATCAGACGTTTCGCATTGGGATCGACGCCCGCTTTGTCTTTGAGGACAGTCAATAAGTAGTTCGCCCTTCGGACTAGATGGACCGCTCCTGGAGACTTCGCATTCTTCTCTTCACCTTTGTTGCGCTCTTCCTTCTTGTCAACGCGGTGCTCCTCAAGGTAGAACTTCTCGGTCAACCCGAGTTCGGGATCGTCGCGAATCGGCACCCATGCGCCGTATCCGTGCCGAAAGATGCCTATGCAGAGCATGCCATCTTCCCGAGCGCCCCATGGACAGGAATAGTTCGCAGGTTTGATCGCATCAGCGATGCGGAAGTTCTTCCAGTCAGAAACCGCACTGACAGCCTCTTTGAGGATTCGCATCTCGATGGGTCGGTCGATAATGGTCTCGGCGTTCAGCTTCTTCACTTGACCAAAGTCGAAAAGAACAGCTTTCTTGTCCTTCTTCGTGATCACTCGGTCGGCTTCCAAACTCTTGAGCCGCATCTGCTCTTGCTTCACAAGCTCCTGGCTCTTGGAGATTACTTGGTTTAGTGTAGCCTTCACCACTTCCATGTCGCGACCAACCAGTTTTGCGGCACGTAACATGTCATCGCCCCGCTCTTCAATAGAACCAAAGCGTTCAAAGGCGCGGACAAGGTTCCGGATCTCCTTGGTGTTCAGCGGACGCTTCGGATCACGCTTGATGTTATCGTCCTCAGACGGCTCGTCATCGTCAACATCAATATCCCTCGACGCCTCCATCGCACGCTTCTTGGCAGCCCGTTGTTCGCGGGCACTTGATGACGCAGCTTTGCGTTTACGAGGAGCGCTTTCTTCGAGCAGCTTCTGGGTCTCTTCCTCATCCCTACGTTGCTGGATTTCGGCCTTGACAACTTCCAGCTCTTCCTTCGGAATGATGTCGTCCCATTCAAGGTCTAGCTTAACGTCGGTATACTCGAAGTTCTTGAGGAACTCTGCGCCACCATCGGAGGTGAGGCCTGCCGCTTGCTCTGTCTTGTGCTCTTCGGCGTTCTCAAGCACGGCATCAATGTCAAGCTCCTCAAGCTTCTTCTGATTGCCAGACTGTTCAAACATCTTCTGGCCTCGACGCTTGAGGATGTTGTTGATGTCGTCTGCAGAATTGGGCTCGGCTGCAGCACGGCTCATCTTGTCGTTGAGCTCCTGCTGTTGACGATCGGTCACACCACGCTGGATCGTGATGAACTCGAGCATGCGCTTGTTGCGGGCGCGCTCGAGAATCTCCTCTTCGATTGTGTCCTTCGACACCAGACGGTAGACACTGACGGGTTTCTGTTGGCCAATACGATGGGCTCGTGCCATGGCTTGAAGATCGGCCTGAGGGTTCCAATCTGAGTCGAAGATAACGACCGTATCAGCAGTCATCAAGTTGATACCGAGACCTCCAGCTCGAGTGGACAGAAGGAAGCAGTAGTCATCGCTGCCAGGGGCGTTGAAGTGATCGATCGCGATCTTACGGTCGCTCGCCGGCACTGTTCCATCGAGGCGCTGGTACGTGTAGTTGCGGAGCTTAAGGTAGTCGGTGAGGATGTCCAGCATGTGGACCATCTGACTGAAGATCAAGACACGATGCCCATCTGCTTTGAGCTTCGTGAGAAGTCGGTCGAGCAGCATCATCTTTCCACTCGTCGTGATAAGCGCCTTGAGCGTCTCATCCTTCGTAGCGTTCTCCTTGAGGAACTTCGCCTCAGCATTGGGAAACAGAAGGGCGTGGTTGCTGGCCTTCTTCAACTCCATAACAATGTTGAGCAGGGATTGCTTATGGCCAGTGCCGCCCTCGTTGAGTGCTTCATAATTCCTCGTGAGGATATTCTTGTAGTACTCCAGCTGGATATCTGACAACTCAACGCGGAGAATCTTCTCGGACTTGGGTGGTAGGTCGTTCTCAACCTTCTCCTTGGTGCGCCGGATCATGTATGGCTGAATTGCCTCACTGAGCTCAGCGAGCTTATAGCTAGCGTCTTCCGAGGCCATATCAACGTTTTCGTCGACAGTGATTTTGCCGGGCATGAGGAAGTCCATCAAAGCAGAGAGCTCGCCTAGAGTATTCTGGATCGGAGTACCTGTGATGAGGAGACGGCTTGGAGCATTGAACTGTAGCAGCCGCTCGTACAGCTGCGACTCTCGGTTCTTCAATCGATGGGCTTCATCAACAGCGAGGAACTGCCACTTGATGCTTGAAAGGAATTGCCAATCCGCCAGGACGTATTCGTAGGTGGTCAACAAGACATTGAACTTGATCTTCCTCGGGTTACCGTCAACCAACAGCTCCTTGTCACGGATCGTGCTTCGAGCGTCTTCCCTGCCGGTGTAGATGACATAGTTGACGTCAGGCGTCCAGTTGTTGAAGGTATCTGCCCAAGCTGGCATCGTTGAGAGCGGGACAACACATATGAAAGGTCCATCCTGCCGGCGATCATGTCGAAGCCAATTCATGAACGACACAGTCTGGACCGTCTTACCAAGACCCATCTCGTCAGCCAGGATGACGTTGGTGCCTCGACACCAGTTATGGGCAAGGAAGTTGACACCTTGAAGTTGGAAAGCTCTCAGCTTCCCGTACTTGATGTAGTCAGGCTGTTCGTCGAGCTTAACAAACTTGCGGCGAGTGTTAAGGTTCGTCTCGCGAAGATCCGATGAGGGGCGGTTGGACGAGCGGTCGAGGAAACGGTCGATTTCGGTCTGCGACAGCCGACTTACAAGGGAGGCAGGTTCCCAAGTACAGAATTCGTACGTCAAGCCCTTCCCTATACATGGTTAGGTAATCCAGAAAGGGGTCCTGAGGTAGTGAAGACTTACATTTGACCAGATACTCAGTCTCGTCTTCACCGTGCTGAGAGTCAATCACGCGCTCAACTACGTGAAAGTCAAGCTGACTTTCGCGCTCTGCTTCTCGGGCGACCATGTGCTGCTCGAACTCCTCGGGCTCTTTCTTCTTGCGCCCGTGATAGTACATTTCGGTCATGATGGGGCCCTTGAAGTAGTTGTCCAGCTTCCGCCAGCCCTTGTGTGAGGCTGCCGTCTGGTAGTCCTCCCATGTCGAGTGGTAGTGTGCTTTGTCTTGCCATTTAATCTAAGGAGTCAGCATCGCCAACAAGTCATGGGATAGCAATGGGGTGCGCTTACCAGATACTTCGAAATCCTT
>NW_001884558.1:399227-480027 GCF_000146915.1 Parastagonospora nodorum SN15
GGATCTTGTCGATGATGGGCCCAGTGTCCTCTTCTGCGGCAGCCCTTTAGTTGGGTGTCTGCCCATCGTCGGACTCTTCGAACTCATCCTCTCCTTCCTCGTTATAGTTCGTTACTTGTGCTGAGCGACGGGCAGAGAAGCGGACCTCCGCCTGTGAGGGAGGCAGGCGCCCCTCTGCTACGAGCAGTTGCCGATGGCGCTCCTTCTTGGTAGGGATGTTCTTCTTAGCATTGACGTAGCCATCCGATTCCGAGTCGGAGCCCGCGGGTCGGTAGACAGGAGTCGGTTGGTTTGAGGCTAAGGAGCATGTCAGTGTGATGGTGATGGAAAAGTGATGGGTTTGCTGACCTTTGCGCGAGGCTGTACGCTGGCGCTTACGGGGCTGGTCGGAGCCTGAATCATCGTCTTCATCATCACTATCGACCTGGAACGGGTGAGTACTTGTCTGATGTATGTAGTGAAGGTTACTTACGATGCGACGGCTGGGACGGGCACGACCCTGGGGTTCGGTCAGCAAATTTTCACGTGGGGACGGCTCACACATACACTGCGACGCAGACCATACAGCTCCGGATTCTGTGTCATGTAGTCGTCCTTGTCTGAGCTGGCCTTGCGCTTGTTGGGCCTCGAAGACTCTTGAGACGACACACTCTGGGCGCGGCTGCTTGGGGCATGCTCAGATGGCGGTGAGTCAGAGTCGTAGTCTGCGTCTGGCTCGCCCTCCGCATCTACGTCCTCGGATGAATCTGAGTCGGCAGCCATAGCCTCATCATCTTCGTCCTCCTCTCCGGGCGCGTCGACATCGGAGGAGGGCTCTGCTACGGCAGGTGGTTGAGCATCGGACAGATCGCTGTCACTACGTTGTGAAGGGCTCCGCGCTGGCGCCGCATGCACCGCGAGAGGTGTGGTATGGCCGTTTGTATATGGTAATGAGTCCCTGTGACCCGAGGGAGAGGGCATCATGATGGACGTTGCTGTGAGAGATGGTCAGCACGATATTTCGATGACCTGAGGGCTCCAGTGTGCGCGAGCAGGTGCGTTGGGTAGAGCGAGTTTACGCGACTCAGAATAAACACAAAGCGGCTGGAAACGTTTGGAGCGACTTGGGCAATGGAGGTATGATGCCAGATGTCGAAGGCTGATGAGCGTTTGATGGAAGTCGGGCGGTGGAGCGGTGGGCGCCCGGAGAGGCTGCGAGCAACTCAAAAAGGCGATAGAGGACTTGTATAGCGACCAAGACACGGTATACGGCAGTGATATGGGTAGGAGACGTGCTCCTGGATGTTTCGACGCGAGATGGTGATGGGAGAGATGGACTTGCACGAGCTCGGCCGCACGCAGGTAGCCGCAAGTTTGCGGCGCGGCGAGAGGAAGAATCAGACGTCAGAGGATGTATACTCACAGTCCATGTCCGATTTTCCCCACTACAGGCGGCGGGAAGGGTGTGGGTGGTGTTGATGTGTGCGTGTTGTCGAGAGTGTGGAGTTTCCTGAAGGCGGACTGGGGCTCGCTCTAAGGCCCCGGGCGAGAGAAGAAGGCGCAACCGACAGTCTTGGCACACCCGCTCCCGCCGCCAATCAGCGCCCAGTGAGATCGCTTACAGTGCGTGAATGCTCCAACGTCAGTCTTGAGCCAGTTTTTGAGTTGTTACCACGGTTCACTTGCGCTGCGCCGACTCAACGATCCACTGCGAGCCCCGTCCAGAGCCAAATCTTGGTGGCCGACTCACGACGCGCGCCTATCACGACTGCTCTCCCGCCGCTGGACTCCCGCGGACGCACTTGCGACCCTCCAAATCCAAAATCCCGCCAGTTTTCGGTGCGCGTTTCTTTGACCGTCACTACACCACTTGACCCGTCGCCAACATGTCTGACAAGCTCACCCGGTATGCTATATCTCTCCTGGAAGTGCAAAAGTCACCTGGACTAACTTTTGCAGTATTGCCATTGTCAACTCGGACAAGGTACATGCCCCGCTACCCCTCCACGCAAATTTCGGGAATGCTAACGTGAGGATGTTCGCCACTGTAGTGCAAACCCAAGGCAAGTACGCCCTCTCAAAATGCGGCTCAGGGTCTGACAGACGCAGAAATGCCGACAAGAATGTAAAAAGTCGTGTCCCGTGGTCCGCACGGGCAAGCTGTGCATCGAGGTCGACAACATGTCCAAGATCGCCTTCATCTCCGAGCGCCTGTGTATTGGCTGCGGTATCTGCCCCAAGAAATGCCCCTTCGACGCCATCAACATTATCAACTTGCCCACCAACCTCGAGACCCAGGTCACGCATCGATACTCGGCGAACAGCTTCAAGCTGCACAGGCTGCCTATGCCCCGCCCGGGCCAGGTATTGGGACTCGTGGGGACAAACGGTATCGGCAAGAGTACCGCGTTGAAGATTCTTAGTGGCAAGCTGAAGCCTAACCTGGGACGCTTCGACAACCCGCCGGACTGGGAGGAGATCCTGAAGTACTTCCGTGGTTCTGAGCTTCAGAGTAAGCCATCCCGACCAAACCCTGTGCATTGTGCTGACCACTAGCAGACTACTTTACCAAGGTTCTCGAAGACAACCTCAAGGCAGTAGTCAAGCCCCAGTATGTCGACCAGATTCCCAAGGCTATCAAGGGCACCGACCGGACTGTTGGTTCGCTCATCAAAGCACGTGCACAAATGGAGAACTTCGAGGAGATTATCGACGAGCTCGAGCTGCGACACATCTTCGATCGTGAGGTCAACCTGCTCTCTGGTGGTGAGTTGCAGCGTTTTGCCATTGCGCTCGTTTGCGTTCAGCAAGCCGATGTGTACATGTTTGACGAACCGTCCTCCTTCCTTGATGTCAAGCAGCGTCTGGCCGCCGCCCGTAGGATTCGCAGCTTGCTGCGACCTGATGACTACGTCATTGTCGTCGAGCACGATTTGTCTGTTCTAGACTATCTTTCCGACTTCATCTGCGTCCTTTACGGCAAGCCGGCCGTGTACGGTGTCGTCACCCTACCTGCATCTGTCCGTGAAGGTATCAACATCTTCCTTGACGGTAACATTCCCACCGAGAACCTGCGTTTCCGTGAAGAATCTCTTCAGTTCCGTATCGCTGAAGCTGGCGACGAGTACCTGAATGACAACTCGCGCGATTATACCTACCCCAAGATGGAAAAGACGCTTGGCACTTTCAACCTCAACATTGAATCAGGATCCTTTACCGACTCTGAGATCATTGTCATGATGGGCGAGAACGGAACGGGCAAGACCACGTTCTGTAAAATGCTTGCCGGCGCTCTGAAGCCTGACGGCGTCACCTCCATCCCCAAGATGAGCATTAGCATGAAGCCTCAAACGATTACCCCCAAGTTCCAGGGAACTGTCCGTCAACTCTTCTTCAAAAAGATCAAGGCCGCTTTCCTGAGCCCGCAGTTCCAGACCGACGTGTACAAGCCACTGAAGATGGACGATTTCATTGACCAGGAGGTGCAAAACCTCTCTGGTGGTGAGTTGCAGCGTGTCGCCATTGTGTTGGCTTTGGGTATCCCAGCCGACATCTACCTCATCGATGAGCCCAGTGCCTACCTCGACTCTGAGCAGCGTATCGTTGCTTCCCGTGTCATCAAGCGTTTCATCATGCACGCCAAGAAGACCGCCTTTGTCGTCGAGCACGATTTCATCATGGCTACCTACCTTGCTGACCGAGTCATTGTCTTCGACGGTCAACCTGGTGTCAAGTCTCGCGCCAGGAAGCCTGAGTCTCTCCTCACCGGCTGCAACTCCTTCTTGAAGAACCTCGATGTCACCTTCCGTCGCGACCCCAACTCTTACCGTCCCCGTATCAACAAGGACAAGTCCCAGCTCGACCAGGAGCAGAAGTTGAGCGGGAACTTCTTCTTCCTGGAGGATGATAGTTGAAGTGGTTTTTGATCAGAAGTACACGCCTCACTCCCAGCGTCGCCCAAATGGGCACGTGAAGAAGGGGTCGACCAAGAGGGGCAACAAGAAGCGTAGTTTAAGGGCACGACCAGTCGGATCGCTTGATGTGGAGGACGCGTCCGATGACGATGAGGAAGAAGACGACTGGCCCTTCGCGGCGGCCGACCTCCTGCTATGACTGGCTGACGCAGCCTCGAGGCAGCATCTCGTGAAGCGTAGAACGATCATAGTGGGTCAAGTTAGGTGACCGTCGCAGCCTCTCCAAAGGCATATGGTGATGCAAAAGTTGGTAGAATTCAGCACATAGACGACCAAATCGAACTCACAGTAACCTCAGATGATCCAAAAAGCGTCATGTCAATAGTGCATTCTATCAAAATATCATTCTCAACTACTCAAAAACTCACTCAAGACAAAAGGAAAGTAGAAAAGCAAAAAGCAGAGAAGGGGTATCAATGTCCCGTTCATCCAATCTCACTCAATGAAGAAAAGGAAAAAAAACAGGGGGGGGGTATATGATATGTATGCCTGTATTCCCGCGCGCCGAACGATGCATGCAATTGCTCTTGAAGTGACGAGACAAAGGGAAAAGAAAAATGCCATACTTTTACCCACGCCAGAGACATTCTTCCTCCATGGGCATGGGCGTGCGCTCGACAAGATCCAGGCTCTGGAGCACGTCGTCGGCGTCCTCGAGTTCTTCGCTGCGCTTGCTCGCGCTGCTGAGCGGGGTGCGCATGGGGCTTGTGCGCATGCTGAGGCCGGCGTCGAGGGAGGCCGAGATACTCTTCGCATCTATATCTTCATCTTCCTCTTCCTCTTCTGGGACCGCGGGGGTGGAGGTAGTGGGACCCGCCCTCTTGCGCGCGCGCTCTTGGCGCATTTCGTCGCGCTGGCGCATGAGTTCCTGCTCGTGGGAGACGGCTTTTGCGCGGCGCTCTTCGACGTCCTTGCGCTTTATGACCTTGCCGAGGGCGTCGGAGGCTTGGATGAGGCCGTCGATGCTGATGGCGTGGTTGGTCATTTGGTGGTTGATGTAGTGGTACACGCCGGCGGGGGTGTCACACTGTAGGAGTGCTTTCTCGTTGAGCTTAAGCAGCGCGAGGGCGACTTGGAAGAGGAAGGTGGAGCCGTCGTGCATACACAGGACGACGTCCCAGACGCGGAAGAGTGCTTCGGCGGAGAGGCAGTCGGTGAAGACGGAGAGGAACCATTGGAAGGTGAGGGCTTCGAGCTCGATTTCTAATTCATCGAGGTGCGCGGAGAGGCGCGGGAGGAGCTCGACGACGTAGGAGCGGAGGACTGATTGGTCCGCGCGTGAGGTGAGAAGGTGCGCGTCGTAGTAGTTTTGTGGTAAGATGTTCTCAATCATCGTTGCGAGGACCCAGAATGCGTCTTCAGCGGTAGGTAGTATCAGAAGCAGGCATGCGGTGATGAGGTTCATGCCTTGACAGTATCCGACCTCAGGGTTGCGGCGCGAGTACGCAAGCAGGACTTCGTTGAGCTTCTGAACACCAGGGCCAGTGCGAAAGAAGATGTTATCCGTCAGAGTACGGGTAATGTCCATCTGGATTTGTGTCGCGATGGTGGGGTCGTCTTCGCCGTTGCTGACTATGTCTTCATAATATCCAGGTACACGTAGCGCAGATGCACCACTGCATTCAGCCCATACTTTGGCGCGGAGTGCCACAGGTATGCCTCCGAGAACCAGGCGGCGGAACTCCTGCCACTTTGCACGTCCGACGCTGCCTTTGTTGCCCAAGCTGGCGATACCGACCATCTCGCCATCAGCTAGGAAAGTTTCAGGGGCTACGTAGCCTTTTGAGCTACCGTCCCCAGTGCTGGCCGCGACACCTTCACGCTTGTTGCCCGCGCGGACCTTCCGCAAGAACTCATTCCATCGCACACTCTTCTCTCGTTGCAGATTATCATGCAGATCGCTCATCTGATCCAGAAGGGACTTGACAGGATCGATCTGAGGCGGATAGGGGCTGATAGGAGTCGATGGTCCTGAAGATGGAGTAGTGACCGAAAGCTCTGCGTTGCTTGATACTATCCGTGACGGCGAAGGCTCGGGGTTGCTGCTTGACGTCGGCAGAGATCCTCGCTTCGTCAAGGTAATCTGGCTCATCTTGGGTCCTGAGAATTCAGCCTCTGCAGACTGAACAGATGTTATGGGAGCTGCGGATGGTGTGTGTGAGAGCAATTCGGTGGGATGTGTTGCCAATTTGAGATAGTCCGCCCACGTCTTCGTCATCGTCTTGCCGTTCTGGTCCTCGGAGCTGGAGCTCGAGGGTCGATTGGCCACGCCGTTTGCGCCTGCTGCCGTCGCAGCCTCGTCTGTTTCTTCTTCGTGGATGCCCAGTTTATTCAGCATGCCTCTAGCATCTCCTAGAGACTCCACGTTACTATTTCGCTTTTGTTTAGCAAGCTCTGCCGCGGCCTCGCTCTGTCTCTTCTTGCGGCGCTGATCATAGATAAAGCCAAATCGATCAGTAAGATATTCGCTACTCCCAACAAATCTATTGTGATGTTGTACAAGCGTTGGTGGTCGTGACTCCTCAGGTAGGATCCTGTCCATCTCCACAGGTCCAAGGTTGCTCAGGCCACAGTTGGGAGGATTGGGAGCGTTACTGTTGGACACAGTCTTCGCTGGTTCTGCAGAGATGCTTTTTATGGTACCATTTGGACCAAGTGTACGCCCACGTCTCTGAGCATTGGCCAAAGCAGATCTTGCAGACTGTGTCGTCCTAGCTGAGTCTATGGAAGGCGTGCGGTCGGCTGCGTCGGAGGAAGCGTGCTTGCGGCCTCTAACAGTGGCTGACTTTGCGCTGCTAGATTGGGTGTTCCCTGCTACCATCTTCAACGCCCAGCTGGCGAGCGAGACAGACGAAGATCGACGAGTCTCCAGACCGGTGCTCTGGTCCTGACTATGAAGCCTGCGCAAGGCAGGGACCGCGCCACCGGCTTGCTCGTTCCTCGGAGGCACAAATAGATCGTTGGCAAGACCTTTCCGCGCTTTCGCTCCACTATCAGCTCGTGACCTTGATCGTGCTGGCATAGTCTCTGCCTCTCTGTCAACCATGCTGGCAACCGAAGGAGCTCTGCTGCTCTTCCTACTAGTGCCGTTCCATATATAGCTCTTCCATCCGGCGCGGCCTGTGTCGCGTGTTGCATCCGATGCTACTGAGTGTACCGACCGAACCTCGGCCGGTGGACGTTTGGTCCCAGAGTCGAAGCCCAGCGCATCGGGGTGCTCGGCCACTTCGTCCTCGATAGCCCTCGCCAGGCGGTCCTCCATTGGGTCGTCGGGGTGTAGGCCAGACGGGTCACTGTCTCCCCTCGTCTTGACCTTGCTAAGGCCACTGGAAGACTCCTTGCTCTTTTCTAACTCTCGCAATCTGCTCTCAATATCCATGTTGGAGACCTCGCACTCCTGGAGCATCTTGCGCAGGATCCTTTCACGCTCCTCGGCTCGTCTCCTCAGCGCCGTGACTTGGGCGTCTCGCTGTGCCAGATCTCCCGCTAGCTGCCTCACCAGGGCGACAGCGCCCATCTGGCCCAGCGCATCCTTGATGTTCTGATCTGTTGAGTAGTGGAGGTTCCCGACTACTTTGGCCTGTTCCTGCGGGGCATCGTCGAACAGTGCAGACCGCTCACGTGTAGAAGAAGTGGCTACCAAGCTGCCCACGATCTGCTGTGTCGACTTGGTGACCTTCCGGACCGTAGACGAGGGTGCTGCTACATTCTTGCCAAAATCGGGCGGGGGGATGGCAATGACGGTATCCGGAGATGCTGTGGGCTTGTTCTCGCTACTCTTAATGTTTTCGGTGGCGTTGGGGTTGGGCGTGGAGCGGAACCAGCCGTTGATGCGGGACTGGACGGGCGAGGCATCGGGACTGGGCGAGAGGGAGGGGAACGACGTGAGGCTCTTGGTGTCTTCGCAGGGCGAGGCGGCGCGGCTACGGCTGCGGCTCAGCGAGGCATTGGAGCTGCGTTTCGAGGGGCGTATGCGGGCGATGCTGCGGTTTCTCGGGTTCGACAGGCTCGAGTTCTGTGACGCTGTGCGCACAAGATCAGCGGGCCCCGGTGTGTCCATGGCCGCCATGTCAGTCAGTGTCTATGGAGCTGCACATCCGTGTGGCGGCGGTGCTTCAGACACGTGAGGGCGGCGCTGGCCGGTGCGTGTGTTGGGGTGAAAGCTGGCGGCGCGTGGTGGCAGTCGTCGTGTTTGTGTGCATCTGCCCGACATGTGGGACAGGGCTGCGTCATATGCTGATCAAGACGGCGAATGTTCCAGTGCGCGCAGCGTCGATGTAGGGTTTATTTGTTGACGGTTGCACGACCAATCATCTTTTTCTCACGCTTGGGGTCACCAACGGGCAAAGCAGCAAAGTGGCATTTCAACGGGCAGCAAGGGGTTTCAGGCACGAGGCTTGGGTGTCGCCGTGGTTAAGGGCTCTTGGACCATCTCGTAGCTAACAAGCATTCATTCCGCACCGCGCTAGAGACGGCCCGACCTTTCCATGCAGCCCTACGCCCAACTTCGAGAAGCTCTTTAATGCTCCGAGAACTGGAGAGAAACACCGTCAAGCCGAGGAGAATGAGTCGCCGCCCACATGATCACCGACGAGGATGCTGCGTTGCAGGCCATTGCGACGCTGGCGGAGCTGTCTCCTGAACAGCAAGAGGCCTTGAACGCAACCAACACTATCCTACACAATGGCGAGCCTTTCGTCGACGTCCACGAGCTGTTCGCGCATTACAATGTGCTATACTTCAGAAAGCTACTCTTACCTCGCGTCGAAGTGCTATGGTCGCCGCGGCTAACTCTGTAAGCACGCACGGCTATAATACCGCCTGACCCTCCTAACGATGAACACAGTTGTGCCGGCATCTGCGAGCTCTCCAAGGACCCGGCCACGTCAAAGTTTACGCGCATCCGCCTGAAACTCAGCACGCCTCTACTCCAATACCGCCCGCGCTCAGACACCATCAACACCCTCCTCCACGAAGCCATCCACGCCTACTTCTTCATCACCACCTCGTGGGCCCACTCCCGCGGCGACGACGGCACCGGCCACGGCGTCGGCTTCCAGCTCCTCGCCGACGCAATCAATAACCACGGCAACTACGAGGTCACCATCTACCACACCTTCCACGACGAGGTCGAGAGCTATCGCACGCATGTCTGGCAGTGCGATGGGCCGTGTAGAAGTGCGCCGCCGTATTTTGGCCTCGTTAAGCGCTCGATGAATCGCGCGCCGGGGAAGAGCGATACGTGGTGGGCGCGACATGAAGCTGATTGTGGGGGCACGTACACGAAGATCCAGGAGCCGGCTGTTACGAAGAAGCAGCTCGATGCCATGTCCGCGAAAGAGCGAGCAGGCCGGCAGAAGAACAAGCTCGACGGCTGGGTCAAGGCGAGCGCGAAGACTGGTCGGGCAGAGGGTGATACTTCTGCTCGGCCTATTGATGTCGATGGAGAGGATGAAACCTCGAAATCGTCTGGGAGTAAGCGCAAAGCATCGACGCTGCTCGTAGATGATGCTGTCAAGCAAAACACGAAGAGATCAAGACCAGACGACCGTCATTCAAACGTGGAGAGCAAAGCATTGGTCGCGTGTCCGATATGTAACCAGAAAGTAGCAGAAGCACAAATAAACGAGCACCTGGATGCTCTACACTTGTCTTGAACCCAGTGTAGCTGCTGGATGATCATATAGACGAGTAGAGATGCACTAAGAGCATATGTCAAATAGGGTTGCTGCATAGTCATGACGTCCTCACAATTTCTCCTTAATATAACCAGAAATGAGCCAGGCAATAAGAAGTCTCAAGTAATCCGATTTGTATTCAGATATGCCAATAAAGGCTAAGGGTCCGTAGACCGTCGCTTGTTGTACCTAGTACAGGCGGGTATCACCTCGTTCAGACTAGCACACCTCCATCCGCCAGGCAGGCAGGTACCGACACCTAGTCGTTCGCAACCCTGTGGAGTCTCTCCTCGTCCGAGCTGTTCTCCTCCTCCGCACGGTTGCTCTTCTTGAACTTGGGGCGGTCCTCGGCGAGTGTGACCTCGAGTCTCTGGAATGCGAAGCTCCTGCCATTCCAACCATCACGACACTTCTCGGCAGCATCGAAGTCCTTGAAGCGGATCGTCAGGATGCCCTCGGGTTCCTTGTCGAAGAGCGTGACGTTGGTGACGTCTCCGAACTTTTCAGCCTCCTCACGCATGTCGTCCTTAATGTCGAGGTATGCGGCGGGGTCTTCCTCGAGATCGTCAAGCGTGAAGGCATGCTTGACGATGCAGACCTTGGCCCACTTGTTCTTCCTAGGCGCGAAGGCTTCGGCGACTTCTTCCTCGTTGTCAGACCACTCAGCTAGCTTGCTACAAAGCAGTTAGCGTTGGCTGAAGAATTTACATGCAGAACATACCGGTTCAGGTCAGCCCGGTTGCGCTCTGATGCCTTCTTATCCTTGCGGGTGAGCTTGGAGACAATCTGCTCGCTATCCTTGTTCTTCTTATGGGATGGGTCAGCTTCCGTAACAGTAATCGTGCCCTTCTCGGGCTCGTCCATGCGCAAGGGGTAACCATCCAACATCGTGCAGGCGAGGGCGATCGAAGCTCTCTTGAAGTAGACGATCAGGGCATTGCCGTTGAAATTGCCCTCGTCGTCGGCGTACATCTTGATACGCTTTTCGCCATCTGCTCCTTGATCAATTATGCCGTATCTAGAGAAGGCCTCTTCGATATCGTCCTTGTCGGCGTCGAGGGGCAGGTTTGTGACCCAGATGGCGCGATTCTCTTGAACGACCTTGGGCTTCTTAGAAGCCTGTGAGCGACACGTTAGCACGTCGAAGCTAGTTTCAGCTCTGGATTTGGATAGTGCTCACATGTTCGTCCTGCTTGGCCTTGCGCTTCTTGTCGCGCACGTCATTAGCAGACTCAACAATAGGTCCCTCGGAGGTATTGTAGCCGCCCTCGGCCATGAACTTATCAATCTCTTGCTCGTCAGTGGACGTCATCCTGGCTTATGGATTGCGGCTAAGAGCAAGCTTTTGTGTTCGGTCGGACAACGTGGCGCTGCTGCTGTGAATGCGCCTGCTCTGATTGCGCGCAAACTGCTTCAATGGCGTTGTCGTGCGGGTGGATTTTTGGCGCAGTGCTCTGGGATGGAACTCGCTGTTTCAATGCTACCAAGAAAGGCTAGCAACTTCAGCGGGCGTATGCTGGCGTCGTGTTGTTGTTGCGACCAAAAGTTCGAGCTTCAGAAGGCTGCGCGGCAGAATCTCGGGCGGTGTGGAGTGCGGTCACGCGTTGATTACGCGAGTCGGCGGTGAGGTTTCTCCGTTACCGGTGGGAGGGCTGGTGAGGAGAGCTTTGTATCAAGTGTCGCTGAGAGTTGACCTCGAGAAAGCTGCTGAGGGCCGCTGGCAAGACATCGGATCGTTAGTCTTCTCTTGGAGGGCATGCCTTCCAGTGACGCCATCTCGAGGGCGCGGATATGACCTACACAGCGCTAGGCGAGATGTAGCGGACTTGACAGACGTGCCGCGTGAGGCAATGGGTGTGGTTGAATTGGTGGTGAAGGTGAGGTTGTAGTCGGAGCAGCTGTTCCGGAATGATGCAACCGCCCGGAAGTTATCTGACATGCTTGGCACGACAAGCCTCGATCGATCCAGCCTTCCCACTTCTTAGCGCGTCAAGTGCCGACCAACTCGGTTTGCGAAGTCCCCACGGACCAACGCTATCCGGTTGGCGATCCCAACTCGAGGCGTCCCCTGTCAGAAGATGCACCTCAGACACACCAGGACACACAACCGAGTGCAGTTTGGTGGGTCCGTATAAAGACGGCTAGGAACGTAGAGAGCCACGACAGTAATCCTCACTTGTCTCCTCACATACTCATTCTGTGCTGACACCATGTCGATAGTCGATACCATACTCAGGCCCGACATGCGGGACCCGATTCCTCCCCCCTCCATGCTCGTGCAGCTCAGCAGACCATTTGCTGAGTCGCTGGGGCTAAACACAATGCCCTACCATGTGCATGAAATGCTGCTGGGATTTCTTGGATACCACCTCATCCTCCATGTTTTATCACCAGCTATATCGAAGATTGTGTGCCCGCAAACTTACCGAGGTTTTAACAAGCGCACACGACTCAACTGGAATATCCACTGGGTGTCCATGATTCAGTCGTTGTTCATCAACTCTGCCGCCTTGTGGGTCATCTTCAAGGATGAGCAAAGACACCAGATGGATTGGAAAGGCAGACTATGGGGCTACACTCCAGCCAGTGGAATGGTAAGACATTATCAGAAATACTATGGTCGTGAAGACCTGAACTGATTTCTTTGTGTGTAGGTCCAAGGCTTTGCTGGTGGCTACTTTCTATGGGACCTTCAGATCTCCCTGCAATACATGTCCATCACTGGACTCAGTTCTCTTGTGCATGCCATTGGCGCTCTGGCAGTGACATGTATTGGCTTTGTAAGCTGATTCCTCGTGTTGACAAAAAGCAAGCTTATGTTTTCCTAGAAACCTTTTGGAAATTACTACGGCCTCTCATTTGTGCTGTATGAGCTATCAACGCCATTCTTGAACGTTCACTGGTTCTGCGACAAGCTGGGCATGACCGGGTCGAAGTTGCAATTATACAATGGCATTGCCTTGTTAGTCACCTTCTTTGGTTGTCGCATCGTATGGGGCACGTACTCGTCGATTTTGATCTACTCCGACATCTACAAGGCGCTGACGATGCCTCCCCGAAATCCCATGGCGTCTCTGATAGATGACGCAAAGTGCGAGGGCAATGCAAGTGTCATGGAATATGGTGGGCTAGGCTGCGAAATTGGAGATTTGCCAATGTGGCTCGTTTGTGTATACCTGATCGGAAATACTGCATTGAGTCTGCTGAACTTCTTCTGGTTCAGTCAGATGGTCAAGGCAGTGCGGAAACGCTTTGTGCCGCAAGGCGAAGAGAAAGTCAAGAAGGCTCAATGAGTGGGAGGAATCTTTGTTATAACAAGTAACCTATCTCCTCGCAGCCTCAAGCACCTGTAACGAAGAACGAATTTAATTATTAGCACTTATTAAGGGTTCCAGCATGCGCTTCAGTGCAGTTATGATGGCTCATGGTGAAGGCAACACACATGCCCTAGTGACTTCACGTTTGGATTAAGATGCTATTCTGTATGGCATTGGGTATAATATGCAATTTATCTTCAAGCATAACTAACAATTCATGATCGGAACGAGTTCCACAAACCCATCCTACGGGTGATGGAGCATTAGCGACCCAATGCCGCAACAGCCTCTTCAAAAACAATCGCTTCGTCCACACTCTTCATGGGACCACCCCACTTGACAAAACCTCGCTCATCGACAGCATATGCGCCTCCAGTCTGCCACCTGCAACCTCCTTCTCCAACTTGCTGTCCCCAGACACCTTTCATTCTTTCCCAGCAAGACTTGATTGTAACCGTTCCGAGGGTTCAGCAGGTGTCCCCAATTCGAGACGCCGAGGCCCCAGAGCGCGTAGAGATCTCTCGACTGGTCGACTACAACGTCTACGTTCCATGATCCACCCACCTTGTTTACCCAGTCTTTAGTCGCTTGTTCCGTGCAATGTGAAACGGCGATAAAGTGGATCGAGGTATGACGGTTCGCTAGACTTCGCATTTTGATAAAGAGCTTCTCTGTGACTATAAAGCTGTCAGTCATAATTTGCAGCGGGGTAGGTGATGATATGTACATGGACATCCACAATATCTCAAGAACAAAACGACAACGGGTCGGGCGTCTACGGTTGGGAACTGGAGCTTGGGACTTGATTGAGCCTTCTCCCCAATAATTGGAGCGTCGCGAATGGGGGCCTGGACTGGGGGGAGCCTGCCATGACGAGAATGCTTTTGGCGGCCATTGCATGTTGGCGAATGGATTCGCCATGCCTCCATTTCCAGCACCATCTTGTGTTCCCTTCGAGTTGCCAGCAAAGGGGTTGTCTTTTGGTAAGGAAACGCCGCCCAGCCCCGCCCTCTGCAAAGCGACTTTTGTCGCGATTGTGTCTAAGAAACCCATGGCTGTGGTGACGCCTGTGAACAAGGCAGTCTTAGAGGAGTATTTGTTGTGTTGGTTGAGGGATGGTGTCACGGTGGGTGGATTGGAGAAGCGAGGATCGAGGCGAGCTGAAAGGTGGTCGGACGTGCCAACACGTCTCCAAGAGGGCTGCACATTTGTAGCGACCAGAGCGTTTGGCTTGTGCAGGAGCTGATGAAACGGGGCATGTCGGGGCTAGAACCTAAGCTTGTTTGAGACGAGAACAATTCGTCGCGCGAAGTCACGTGTACGCTAAACTCAATGATCCTGCTGACGAGAAGAACTTCCACGGAGTTGACGGCCACGTAAAGGTGCACAAGAACTTCTATAAATGCTCAATTTGCCTCTAGTACGCGAAAGGCGCTCCTAAGTAATACTACATTGGGGTATCTTAAATTACATTTACACCGAAACTTTTCGCTGCCGCAACAGCGGAACGTGGATCGCACACGACTCGATCGTGAAGTACGAAGACACGGGCGAGCGCTTTTCATCAACATAACCTACTTCCGGTAGGCATATATTGCTCGACACTCAAGTACCGTCTTTCGCTCGAGGCATTCCTGGACAATGTCCTCGTCTTCCCACCACCATCTTGACTCTCCCGGAACGTCGTCAACGAAAGGGCCCCAAACGTCTCTCCACATTTCTCGTCCTATCACGGTGGAAAGCTCCTTGGTTACGTCTGTCGATGCGCTGCCAATCGCGCAAGGCAGTGTGACACTAGAACTGCTATCTGAGTGCACCATGTCGAATCCAGCATCCGCTAGCCAGGTCGGCACCAGTGAGCAGGGTTTTGAACAGCGAAACAATCTCTCCAGGTTGACAGAAAGTCTGTCATCGATCCAAGTTCGCAGGAGCGGCCCGGCAGTTCTGCGTACGGGTGCGGCATCCATAATTCTAACCTCCAACAGACCGCCGGGTGCGAGCAGCTTGTAACACTCCCGGAATAGCTCAGGCAACTTCGAAGAGGATACCAACGACGGTAGCGTTGAAGCTCTGATGTGTGCGAAGTAATTCTCCGGGTATGGCAAGGGCACAGCCCCGCAGTCTCGGACAGTCAGGTAGGATACATTTGCGGGGAGCGTGACTGGCCGCCGTGATTGATTCGTAAGGAAATGTACTGTATGGCGCGGGTACATCGCTGACATCTGGAACACCTCCGCTGAACACCGGTTAGATTCTGCACGACATGATCATACGGTGACACAGGATCGACTTACAGAGATTGCCATACAATTCGAGGATCCTTCCCCGTATCACAAGACGGTTTCGGAGTGACTCCTGCGTTACGGACATTCTGCATCTGAAATCCTGTAAGGAGCCAGAGCTGCTTCTCAAGCGCGAGCTACATCGGGGTCAGCTCAGACCCGCCAAGGTTTGGTCACAGAACGTACCTGTTCGTCTACTTCTTCCCCAGGATTTACTTGCCATTCTTCTTTCAGTCTATCTAGCACAATCTGAGGACCTGCGCTTTCCATTCGCCGGATAAACTTCTGGAAGCGCGTAAGCTCAAGAGTGCTGCTATGGGCGACAGCGACCTTGTTGCTCGTGGATCTGGGTGAAACATGCATCTTTTGCGGTGTTCCACGAGGCGCTAGACTTTCCCATTCAGAAATTGGCGGACATTCGATCGCTCTGTTGGTGGAGCGATGGGCCGAAAACACAGGCGATTTAATTTCCGCAACGGCCGCTGCTGGCTCAATAGAGTCATGCAGTCGGAGCGCTTCAAACTCCAGCGACTTATCGACAACTACCGGGGGTGGTCGCCTACGAATCGTCAGTACAAAACCAAAACTGTTGGAGTGTGGTTGTTACCTTTTTGCTTTGGCCGGGACACAGGGGCTTGGCGATGTTATGAAATCCTCATCTCGACTTGTCGCGAAAGAGTTTCCTCTTCCCTCGCTTTCGTGATAAGAGCCGGAAGTTCTAGCATGGTACTGGGAGTGCTTCCTCGATAATATCGACATTGACTGGCGTCCTCACTTCCCATGGACGTTCCTGGGCTGGTATCACTGCATCAGCTTGGTTCCTTCCGTCTTGAGCGATGTGAAACTTACGCGAAAAGCGTGCTTCAGTCGAATTGGTACGCCGTGAGGACGAATCGCCGTCCAATTCAGGAACTTCATGGAGTGGCAGGTCAAACGGTGCGCCGGATGGGAGATTTGTTGAAAGAGTGCTTGCATATGTCCAGGACGGTTGTAATGTAGGATCCTTAAGACTGTGTGGCTGCTGCAAATCCTGGTTGGTTTGTGCGGATCGGATTGTTGTTTGCGATCTGGTACTGTGATGTGAAGATGGTCGGAGGATGGTCGACTTGATGCCTTTTGCTTTTTTGAGTCCGGATGTCCACCAAAGTTCTCGTTCGCCAGATATAGAGCTTCGAGAACTCGTCGATGTTGTTACAGAGCCGGCTACACTCGAGCGCTCCCGCGCTTTGCGCTCTCGCCGCTCACCTACTGTTTCTGTATTCGGCCCGCTCCAGGACAGGTCGGCGGTAAACATGGTCTGTCGAAAAAAACGATTGGCGCGAAGATAGACGTAAAGAAACCCTCAAATTCCCCGCGCAGAACGAGCGAAAGACTGGAGAAGTATCATGAGCTGTGACGATCGTAAGCCAAGATCTAGACGAGATAGTCCGACAGTCGTCAGGGATCAAGGGAAGCAGTGTCGCAGCCGCTAGGGGGCGCGCTCAGCGGCTCTTGCCCCCTTCAGGGAAGCAACATTTCCGTCACACAGTCCCGACAGTGGCTTGTAGGCTTATCAAAGAGCCTGACAAGGACCCCGGAACCAAGTTGATGGCACCTGTCCGCTAACGGTCCAGGATGTTGTGCCATCACACAGAGTGCCTTGTCCAGGGGGCGCACCTGGCAAGTATGAAGGGTAGAACCTACAGTGTACGATGTTGTCGGTTCACACGTGGGGTACGCGTGCCGGTGAGTTTAGATCAAGACACTTTGGCCAATGTAGAACTAAAGTCGTACGACAGGCACACGCCGCGAAATCTTCATTCCCTTCTCTGGCTAGGTCTTATTTGCAATGCTAGGGCAAGTTTGATGGCATTTGTAGCGGTCAGGTGCTGGGAAGTGTGACCAGTTTGAGCCTGCTGAACCATACGGCGCATGCGGGTGAGCCATCTCGGGATGTGGTGCACATTGAGCTTTTTCCATTTATGGTTCGACCGCTGATCATTTCCCAGATGTCTAACGAACGACATGACCAACATATGAAGGTGGACGGGATGGCGCAAGTTGGAGTCCGCAAGCCAGCCTCGGAATCTAGTCAAAGTATGCAGCGAAGATTAACCAGCTCCGCTGTTTCACATGATGCACAGACGGACAGCGGGTGGATCGATACTTTTACCAGTCAGTGATCTGCAGCTCGGCTGTTCCTGGAGTGCGACTAGCGTTCCTGTGCCCCTGATTCGCTTCCGCAAGCCACCATCGTACGGCCTAGACCATCTGTCCCAGTCGGTGTCCAGTACGACACTGCTGTAACTCACTCGCACGACAACGCTTTCCCGTTGTGGAGATGTCTGGTCGTACGCCAGGCCAGCCATCCCAAGCGGCCATGCTGTCATGGCAAACTTGACAGCCTTTCGGCGGCGTTGGAACCCGGTTCTACCCTGCTTGTGCTTGCAGCCTTTGCTAGCTCAGAGGTTAATCTTGTCGACTGCGATGCATCGATTCCGACTTCTGTTGGTCATGCCATGATAACTCACACTGTAGCCCTTGACACGTGCTGCAGTAGTATGCCCTTCTCCAAGGTCTACATGAAGACTTTCAGCGACTTTCTTTCAACGTTCCTCTAGTTTCGTGTTAGACGATCCGACACCCATCTCCTGACACTTTCAGAACATTTGACACTCGGCAATAGAGTCGGGACGTTTTCATCTTGACGATGGACAGCATCCGCGAGTATGTCGAGTTCATCAACGTTTCTATAGGTTCGTCAACCTTCGGGCGGATCTTTCGTCTTGAAGGATCTGGACATGTAAGTTCTTGGATTCGCTTCGTCGACACGATCACCCACTGATCTGCTCTGAAGCCATCAGAGATCAAGAATACCAAGTTCACCACCGAAGTCCGCGCTGGGCTGACCACGTTTTTCACCATGGCTTACATTATCGCCGTCAATGTGAGTACCCTGTACATTGCACTAGTACACTGCTAATGCATTTAGGCCTCAATTCTTGCCGATACTGGCGGCGATTGTGTTTGCAATAGCAATGACTCTAACGATCCGTTGTGTACGAGAGACGCTGCATTTACTCTCTGCAAGCAAGGTTTGTGACCCATGCAGGAGCGCAAACTGCGAACTGACCACATTGCAGATCTCAACCGATCGCTCATCACTTCAACGGCTGCCGTTGCCGGATTCTCCTCCTTCTTATTTGGCTTCCTCACTAATATGCCTGTCGCACTGGCACCCGGAATGGGTCTTAACGCATATTTTGCTTTTCAGGTGGTAGGATATCACGGTGATGGGATCATATCCTACAACCTGGCACTGACAGCTGTCTTCATCGAGGGTTTCGTGTTCATATTCCTGTCGCTGATCGGAATGCGCCAATGTAAGTGAAGATGGTTCGGGCTTTCGATCTGCGAAACATGCACTGACCAAGGATCTGTTGTCCCATAGGGCTTGTCAAAATAATTCCCGTATCGTTAAAGATCGCAGCAGCTTGCGGTATCGGACTCTTCCTTGCCTTGATCGGACTGGGCAACACCACAGGAATTGGTGCGGTCTCTGGAGCGCGTTCGACCACATTGCAGATTGCTGGATGTCCAGAAGAGTTCTTCGTGGATGGGACATGTGTGAGCCATAAGATGACGTCGAATACTGTGAGTCGACTACCACCTTATGGAGGTGTTACAAGTACTGACCGGGTGCAGATGTGGCTCGGTATTATGGCAGGCGGCTTAGTCACAGCATATCTTATGGCATACAAAGTCAAGAGTGCTATGATAGTTGGCATACTTCTTGTCTCGATCATTTCATGGCCGTGAGTCTAGATGACTGCTATTTAAGAATTACGCAACTGACTATCGAACAGACGAGACACTTCTGTCACCTACTTTCCAGACACCACAGTTGGCAACAGTCGATGGGACTTCTTCAAAAAGGTCGTAAACTTCCATCCCATTGATCACACCTTGAACAAATTAGATTGGAATATCACCTCGAACCCTGGACAATTCGCTATGGCCCTCTTCACATTCCTCTATGTCGATATCATCGACTGCACGGCGACACTATACAGCATGGCGAGATTCTCCGGTGTTGTGGATCCTGAAACTGGCGACTTCCCGCGATCAACGCTTGCTTATTGCACGGATGCTTTTTGTATCTCCATTGGAGCTCTCCTTGGTGTATCGCCAGTCACAGTCTGTAAGTATCACATGGCCTCTTTTCTGTCACTTTTTGCATACTGATGTTGAGTAGTCATTGAGTCTGGAGCCGGCATTGCGGAAGGTGGTAAGACTGGCTTGACTGCCATGGCTTGCGGTATATGCTTCATCATTTCCATGTTCTTCGCCCCGATATTTGCATCCATCCCGCCATGGGCTACAGGGTGTACCCTCGTACTGGTCAGTACAGTTTCATGGCTTATTCAACATTCACTAAACACTTTTCAGGTTGGCTGCCTCATGATGCGCCAGGTCTCCAACATCAACTGGTCATACATTGGCGATGCGATACCCTCATTCGTTACACTCATGTTCATTCCATTCGGCTATAGCGCTGCATACGGTCTTATCGCCGGACTTATGGTCTACACCGGCCTGAACGGCATGATCTACGTCACCAAACTCGTTTCCGGTGGTCGTATCACGCCCGACGACGAAGACCACCGCGAGTACTGGACCAGTAAGTACCCTTATTTACAGATCTGCGCAACACCAACGCTAACGCGCGACTCAGTCAAGCCACAAGGCAGGCTCCCTTGGTTCTTTACAGCTAGCCAGGCACTAGCAAACCAGTTTCGGGGACGCCGTGATGAACACCGAGAAGACTCGTTTTCGATTAGGATGGACAACGATGGCTGGGACTATCAAGATCGACTTCCCAGCAAGGCTTCAAATCAAGGTCATGAGTTCCCAAGAACTATTGATCAGATCAATATGCCAACAAATCCCAGTCACGAGAAGGTTCTGAGGAAGATGTAATGCAACTACATACACCCATTCAAATGAAATCAGCATTTTGGTACAGATTGGACATCCCTACAACATTCCGCAATCTGAGTTAGGACGGATGTGGGTGATATGAGCATACCACTACGGTAGATCTCACAACTGGCATCGCCTGTCGAGTCTAGAGACCGTCTCTTCGCCGCACTTGCCGCGCCCGGCATGTTCTCACTAGTTCCCGCCCTGTCTTAGGCGAGACAAAGTCCAGTAAAAAGTTTGTTCGAAGGAGCTACATCACCTTGCGAACCTAACCAAGCGACTTGTAGATTACAAGCGAGACAAGAAAAGTAAGCCCAAGAAAACACCTATTAAACTTTTCGACCTGCATTGAATTTGTAGTTGTAACTTCCAATTTCATCTCGATCTTGTGTCCCGCTCCCTGCAAGGATCTACCGCTTGCGAGTAAGTTTTCCGAATACGATCGCCTGGTTCTCCAGCATCACCCGCCTGGCCCCGCCTTGCGCTCGGAGACTCCACAAAGATGATGAGTCCACAATAAAACGGCATTTCAATCGCGCCGCATGACGAATATGTAGAGCCGTTGTTGGTTTGGTACACTAAATTCGCTGCCCAAGGTAACTGCTGTCATGGCTTCAGGAATCTAATCAACATAGCAGCGACCATTACAGGGTTCACAACAACCTTCACAATCGAACAGCTTTGAGCCAAGCATGTATGAGCGATGAATTAACTCACGACGCCACCGCGCATCCGGAGTTATCACCGATCCATGGATAATACTATGTACTATCGACGAAAAGCAAGCCACGGGAAGAGGAAGAAATTCCCACATCCCCAGCGGGCCGAAAAGAAAACGGACCGATAATCGGCAAAGTGCAAATTGCGCACAGCGGACCCGAAAGAAGGGGCAAAACATATTTCACGAGCGACATAATGTCTGATAACAGCGTGTTTGCTTGCTTGCGTGGCATACGCTGTACCCTTGTTTTCGCACCAATCGTGTGAGGGACGCTGCGTGGGACGACGATGGAGCCGCCCACAACCTCCACTTTCAAGACGTGCATGTTGCACAGTCCCGCAATTATGCATGCAAACGTGCCTGGGACCATTGGACAGCGAATAGATGTACATTGTCTTAGGCGGCAGGGTCACAATCTCGGATTGCATCCGAATGGCTCGAGATGCCTGCAAGGATTACATTGCTTGCGACCCGTCATTTCTTCTTTTTTTGAACTTTCTCTTTGCATTTGGTCATGATCACTGTATGCATAGGTGTACATGTCACATACCCCCCTCTCTCCTACAGATCACTCGGGAAAGTGGAGCAAAGTGTAATCAATTGTACTAGCATCCCATGCATTCCACTGCATCGCCATCGAATATGCTGATGCGCCGTTTTCTTTCAGAGTTCTTGTGAGCGGTTGCACAGCTTTGGCATCCATTTCTGCGAGGGGGAGGGGCGCTCCGCTATTTTCCATCAGCTTTGCGGTTACACGACGGATGCGTGAGGCAGCGCTTGCTATGGAGAAGAGGTGGCCAATAATGGACAGCTATGACCGCTGTTGAGATGCGCGTTGAAGGAGGGAATCATCCTTCGTCGAAGGATGCTACAAGTGCTCTTTTTAAATATATTACAGTCATCGTTCAAGGATCGAGTACAACAGTCTCAGATCCTGCAGGATTGCTTCACGACAGGGCGGTTTGAGCGACAACGGCAGGATCGCCCTTACACAGGAGGCTGGCTTGTAACCAGAGTACAATGTTTGAAGCCAAGTCAGAGCCTCACGTCCTGTACGACCCCATGCGTCGGTCGAAAGTCCTCACGTCCAAAAAGGATTGCAACCCCTCTTTGACCCGATGTGCATCTCGCGTCCATGCCGATGTCACACCGTCGATGCTGTGTTACCATGAGCTACGGCCGCGGCTCGAGTGGAAGTCTCATGTCTTCCGAGTTGTCCTTCTGGTCAAACATGCAGCGAGTGCGTGACAACCATGTTGTTGCATCATGCAGCATTTCAGGCACCGTACATGAGCGTGTTCCGATATGTCTTGGATTTGCTTTTTGCATGTTCCAGAAGCACTACACTGAGACACCAGCCGAGGATATCAAGTGCCACAATAAAGTCGTAATTACTCTGCACAGACACCGTACTATACTCAGTGTCTGAAATTTTAAATGGCTCAAATCGTCTCGTGTGCCTGGTTTTACTAACTACTTAGATGATCACATAAACATGGGAAACTACACGACTTTCAGTCGATACAAGCACATGTCTGATTTACCAATATATGTGAGATCTGATTGCAGATTCATTCAAAGATACATGCACATCAATTATGCCCAAAAGCCGTGTTAACGCCTTTGAGAGTTTCTTAATCGGGGCTATGTAGAGCTATACATGCTCTGGGTATCATTCTCAAAGTTTCAGCCTAGATCTCCTGCATTATCTGACACAATATCACTCGCTATATACGTTAATGACCGCATCATTGATCAACGAGGTTTTAAGCGACATCGATGCGACGCATCAAAGATTTGGCCCATTGCGCATCTCTCTCGACCACTGCCACACCAACCCTCTCGTAGATCTCGTCACTACCACCAGTTGCAGCGACGAGCAGTCCGTAGTGCCTCTCTCGGCCCTCGGGCAGATTAGCCGCTTCTGTTCCAAGTACAACAAAATCAAGTGCTGTTGAACCCGTTGGGCGATCTAGGACGATGTTGTCTCCGTCGACTTGCGAGAAGGCTCCAGCACATACCAAGCACGTAGCTAGTCCTCTGTTCGATTTCTGAGCTGACGAGTAGAACCAGTCAAAGAATGGTAATGCGTTGACTAGGAGCCAATCCATTCTCGTGAGTGGCACGTGAAGATAGGAAATCGGTCCTTTCACTGACATCCAGGAACACGATGGTATCTGGCGACCAGGGGGATATTTGAGTCTAACCAAGGCCAAGCACTGGCTTTCGCGCTGCCAAAGAAGACTTCGAATGAGGTAGCCGATATCCTGCGGATCATGGACGAGGCCGTACGAAGCTGAGCCATACAATTTGGCAAGTCGGCTTTCCAACCCGCTTATTGCCACCGCCCTATCCGTGTCGACTGTAAATTCGAGGCTAGAAAATTCCTCGTAGGTTTGCTGGAACAGGTCGATCCGAAAACTCTTGTCGTGCTTGTATATTGAGTTTGGAAAGTCGGGATCGGAGAAGAACGATGGATGTTGACTGCCGCAAGTTAGCCATTGTGATGATACATCAGGTTCGAGGCTATGTACTTATTGAACTTGGACAATGCTTCGCTTCGCACATCTGAGCCACATTCCCAATAAAGCTGAGTACTAGTGAAATGTAGAATACGCCGGGATAGGGCGCGCTCTTGGAAGATCCAGCCTCTTCTACTAAGTTCTGACTCTTCCACATGCTGCCTAAAATCGTCGATCGGGTCGCAGAGATAGACACGGGATTGCTTGCCTGACTCGAATGGGATGTAGATAGGATGACACGTCCTAGGATTTTCTCTCCGGAGGAACCCGGTATGGTGACCGATAGCGCAAGTTGCTGAGATGGTAATGTACGCGTTGCTAAAGACTGCCTCCATGTTACTGATCTCTCGTTCAGTGTCTTCACAATCGTCCTGAATTATACACAGTGAGTCGATCCAAATGTATTGCAAACCAAGACCTCTGGCAATCAAGATAGCTTCCTGGAATCGTTTCGGGAGAGATTTACAGCTAAAGTGGGTCTGCCATCGTTTATGGTTGGCCTTAGCTAGGCGTGATTGGACGTTTAGGTCCGTTCGATGCCCAGCGATGACTTAGAACTGCATATCTGTGGTCTTTCCGACGAATTGAGCAGTCTATACGAAGGGAGTCGAGGCTGAGGCGTCCATATCGACCAGGTTGTCCTCGGATATCAATAAGTCTAAAGGGCATCCGAACATCTGACCCAGGTTGGCACTCGTGGTGAGTATTGCAATGAGCTAACCACTGTCGCATCAATTTTATCTGAACGTCGCTGCCTGGTGCGGGTAATGCTGGCAAACCTCGCTGGATATCATTGGGAACTTTACTAGGTGCTGGATACTTGTCAGCGTGGGACTTGAAAGGGAATGGAGACATAGTACATGTTTGTGGCCCCACAATCAAGTTGAGAATAGGTGGATCTCCTCTCCTCGTTGTCAACGACGAGTTCTCTCGGAGTATCAGAGTGTTAGGGTCTTCGATCTTCAAGTCTTTCAATCTCTTACATACTGCTGTGCATTGAGCGCAGATAGACCGGCGAGAGATTATTTGGGCAAGCGTAGCCTTGAAAGAAGTTCGTGCAGCCAATCCTGTCTTGGTATCTGAACAATGGGAGCAAAGAGACTTAGAAGACTGGCCCACCCACGCTAGTCTTGCGATCTCTGCTCTTGTCAGACTGGCAAAATAGTTCTTCGCAAACAAGTTGTCGCGGATTGGTATCCAAACATCGTGCGATCGGACTGACGCTCGCAATTTGTTGACTACCGTCGGCGTGAACTTTTTTACGGTCTTATCTTCAAGCTTCTTGCTGCGCATTTCCTGGCTCTCGAACTCTTCAAAAGACATGCTCGGTAGCTGCGGATCGAGCGGCCCATTCCCATTTTCGTGCAGCCGAAAAGAGGGATGGTGGAGGTACGTCTGCGGACGAAGGGACATGCGGTTCCGAATCACCTGCATTTGTTCGCTGACATCTTGCATTGTGAATTTCTGTTTCTGCATTGCTTCTGCCATGGCACTCGAGCCATGAACGGTGTGAAGATGGTCTGTACTTGTTGATACTCTCCAACGACTTGGCTTTCCAGCCACCACTTGGTTCACCACCACCTCGAGCAAGTCCCCAAGGACTGGACTTGGTGATATTATACAGTTGTTCGAGAGGTATTCCGATAAGTGTCTGATCCAAATTTGGGATACGCAATCATTAGGGAATCCGTCGCCAGCAGGGTCAGCAGTCCACACATTACAGTCTTTTTCGAACCTCGATAGCTCAGTATTGCCGTGGAGTATCCAGGCAATTAATTCGAAGAACACGCAGCCTAGTGAAAATGTGTCCGTCGCAGTATAATCAAGATCCTTCTTACTTTGTTCTACTTCCGGTGAACTATGCCGTGGGGTGGGAAATCTGGTGCGAGACAAACCCGTGGAATCCAAGTTCTGTGATATTCCAAAATCGCTGATTTTGAGCGTGCCAAGGTCAACGAACTCTCCTCTAAACCACAGAATATTTGTGGGGTTGATGTTCCCATGCCAGGCGCAATTCGTGACAGCTTTGTCGAGACTATGAATTGTATTGAGCGCGTCGGCCAGGCCATGACATTGTTCAACGGTCCACCGGATGAATCGATCAGGTTCGTGAATCTCCTGCTTGTCCCAAAGATCACGCAAGTTCCCGTTAGCCCATGGAAACATGAAATAATGCTTCGGACCGTGCTGGAAAGTAGCAAGCGGTAGGACCGTATGCTCGCCTCGTATCTTGCGCACGACATCTAGCTCGCCTCGGAACTTGCGCACGGCATCTAGCGAGTCTGTGACATGGGATTGTTCCACTGGCAAAAGAGTTTTGAGTGCAAAAAAACTAGACTGTCGATATTAGTACATTTCAATCACAAAAGAAGTCGAGGCACTGACCTTTGTTTGGGAAGGAAGATGATCAGGGGATATCTTGACCTGAGAGACGCGCCCATAACCTCCAGTAGATCGTTCAATAGTACGCGCTTCAACGAAAGGTAGAATGACGCTGCTGTCAAACTCGTAGTCCTTTCCCGTATCAAATGTTGGTGCGAGCGCCAGCCATTGATTTGTGCAAAAACGCTCTATGTCTGATGTTTGCCATTCAGCAAACGGACGCAGTGCAGGGTGGTCCTGAGGTATGCCGCTACTTGAAGTCATACACCCATCTGTGCTTACAAGAGGAAGGTATTCGTCTTTGAACTTCTGACATGCAAGTTGCGGCATGGATCGTTCGAGTCCAAGGAGTATCAGAATAGCAAATACTTTTTTAGCGTGGGTGTGGATGTATAGAGCCAGCTGCTGGCTGTCTTCGAAACCATTCGCATCGAATTCCCTGCGTAACCTGTCTTCCGTGAGGATTTTCTCGAGGGCGTGACGAGGAAGAAACTCTGCGCCCGAGTACGTCTTGGCCATCGCGGCTCGCATTCTTGCTGCGAGTCCTGGAGTGGAATCATCTCGTTGTATTTGGTTTGCGCCGCCGCTCATTAATACACTTTGTGATTCTCTAGTTGACACGATTTGCCTTCTTTTATGCGTCGTAGTGAAAATTTCCTCTTCGCAATTTGATTTTGGAGTGTCAAAATACGCCCGCGTTTTACCGATGTGGTCAAAGTGGTTCGAATTGACGTCGTCCTGTCGAACGTGGGATGTGTAATACTTGGGCGAGATTTGTTGCGATGGCTGTTGCACTGCATCAGGAATTGCTCCTACGCACGGCAGCGACGCATGATTGCTTGCCAACGACAGCAGCCTCCGTTTGATGTCTGGGTCGAGTGATCCTGATATGTTGGCTGATTTCCAGCTATCAAGCCAACCGTCAAGATCATTGCGGCCCGGTTCTCTGGCCATAGCGAAGTCGAGGCATAAGCATTTGAATAATTAACTGCTGAGAAAGGCGACGAATTTGCGAGCTGTTATTGTGGCAGGTGCGAAGACAACGAGGAAAGAACGTTCTTCGCCGTGTTGATGGGTCGCGACACATTTTGATTGACGTGGCGGTGGCTGCGCCCTCTCATACCTGCCTGCGCCTATGCATGCGGGTTCCTGACCGGTCAGCTGCGGAGGAAGTTGTCTGTAAATCGTCGCATGCGAATAATAATGCACAGAGATGAATGCATGTGATGGAAGGACAACGATCTAGGCAGCAAAGGCGCTTTGCGGTCGTCAGCCACAGCGCATAGAATTTATGCCTCGACTCTATTGCTCATCTTGAGGGCGCATCACACAGCAAGCTTCAGCTGAGATTTCGGGAGGCACAATGAAGCATGAGATCTGTTCATCGAGTGGAAGCGGTGGTTTTCTCGTTGGGTTGGGTTGTGTTGTACTATTCCTGAACTTAAGCAACCACTTGAGGAGATCAAATAAGCGCTGTTGACGTTTTGACTTTCTGCTTCCACAGTTTTTTATTTGCGCTGAATTGTTGTATTGAATCATTACAGGTGTTGTTGGACTTTTTGGGCAACTGACCAGGAATGTGATTGTGCTTGGTGAGAAGCTGATTGCTTACAGTAATCATGTCCGAATCGGTCGTTTCCAAGCTCCCTCATAGACGGCCCGAGCCATCTCCCAGCTTATTATATAAATGTGGATATCAAGTCAAGGTCTTGAAAAGCGCATCATGCCACCAAAGCATGAGCCTCGCAGGTAATCGTGTGCGTCGTGCTGTCAATCGTGTCGGACTACCCGATCAGGCATACCGAAAGTGAATCGTCAAAGAAAAAGAAGTGAAGCCTGAATGAAACCGTTCGCAGTTAGTTTGAGTCTTTGAGATGAGTCGAATTGAGCAAGCGCGCTAGCAATCGCTTCACTGCCACTGGGAGCTCAGCTCAAGACAATGAACCTCCACCCGTGGACAATACAAAACACACCCTTGACCTTGAAACTTTTCCTGACATAACTCTGCCCACACTCTTCAAATTGCAACTCAACACTTCTGATTCCCAAATTTCACAACAACGTTGCAAAAAGTACAACCATCACCGACCTCGGCACTTTCCCCATTCGACTAGCGTCTGATCAGATCAGTACGAAATGCCTGCGACTCGCGTCACGATAGCGCTCAATTCGAAGCAGTCTTTAAAGGCTCCACTACTCATTCCCGCCTCTACATCGGCTGATCCCGCAGCCTCGACGTCTATCCGCGCACTCGTCTTCAAGACAGCGCAATCGAAGCTCCGTCTGAAGAAGCCCACGCGCATATTCGTCGGGCGAACAGGCCACGAGCTACTCACCGAAGAGGACTGGAAGACCAACATCAAAGATGATGTTGTACTCCTCCTGTCAGCTGGAGAGGATTTTGTCGGCGTGAAGCGCGAATCCAACGTTCATGGTAAGTTCAGTTCTGTTTTGGGTAGTTTGAGCACATTTGCGCTGGATGATCCCTGCTGTACCAATATCTGGGGATTTACGGCTAACCTTTGAATAATAGCACATGCCAACCTCGAGTGTCCTGTTGAGCTCCTTACTTCGAATACACCTGTCGAAACGCTTGCTGTCACTCAGTTGTCGACTACGGCGCATACTTTACCTGGAATCGTACATGCGGTTGGACAGCCGGATCTTCACCCTGGATCGAAATTCCCCATTGGCGCTGTGATTGCTTCGAAAGGATGGGTTCATCCGCCGTTGATTGGGGGAGACATTGGTTGCGGAATGGCCTGGTTTAAGACTACGCTTCCGCGAAGTCAAGTGGATGGTGACAAGGGCAAGAAAGTAGCTGAGAAGCTGCGCGGTCTCGAAGGACCATGGCGAACACAGGCGCATAGAGAGGCCTGGATGCACGAAGAAGATGGCAGTTGCTCAACGGGAGAAGAGTGGGATATCGCACTTGGTACCATAGGGGCCGGCAACCACTTTGCCGAGATCCAGGTCGTCGAAGAGTCGTCTTTGTCTGCGGATGACAAGCTGAGTCTTCAGGAAAATGATGTCGTGCTCCTAGTCCACTCCGGTTCTCGGGGCTATGGCGGTAGCGTACTCAAGAAGCACACGACCGACGCCCACGTCAGCTTTCAGGAGGATAGCCCAGAGGCGATCGAGTATATTAAAGAGCACGACAAGGCCTGCCAATGGGCAAAGGCAAATCGGGACCTGATAGCTTTGCGGTTTCTGTCATGCTTGGAACCTGGCAACGAAGCCTGGGATCTCGGTAGCTCAAGCTCTGAAGATGTACGAGTCGACGTCGCAGCGATCTCGTATGCCAGGAAACAACTTCAACAACGGAAAGTGGTTGACATTTGGCACAACAACGTCGAGCGTGTCAAGTGGCCTCCTTCTCCACCTTCAACATCATCGGACTTAGCGGACGCGGCCAGCAATCTCAGTCTCAGCGATGGCAAAGCCTCACAAGACCATGTGTGGATCCATCGCAAAGGCGCTGCACCCACATACAACCCCGAGACCCAACAGCCACTCGAGCTCCTACCACTACCAGGCTCGCGAGGCACACCAACACTCATCCTCAAACCTACCTTCTCCACACGCACCTCCTGGGGCCTGAAGAATGCACTATCTCTCGCTCACGGCGCGGGACGGGCGATGACGCGGACCAAGGCATTGACTTCGCTGGGAGCAAAATATAAGGGCATAAACATCTTGGAGCCAAGAGCTGGGGACTCGGAAGGGACATGGGTGGTGTGCGACGAGAAAGACTTGGTCTTCGAAGAAGCGCCTGAGGCCTACAAAGACGTCGAGCTGGTCGGTCAAGATCTGGTAGACAACCGGAGTGGCTGAGATTGTCGGGCGGTGTCGTGCCCGGGTAAGCTACAAAGTCAGAAACGAGGCGCGTTGAGCAAGGCACAGGTGCGTGAAGTCAAAATCGATCGGTGCAGCACCACGGGTGTCTCAGAGTGCCGACTTGGTGATCTGTCACCCAGATGTTAGGAAGTTTCGAAACGGAGTTCCAAGCTCCATCATGGCAATCGCATCACTTGCGCCGGTCGCAGCTTGGCGGCACTTTATCTTCGTCCTCTCAACGTGGTGCCGCAGCGCTTCGGCAACAGGACTTTATGCCCGGAACGGCCGATATTGGGCTGCATCACTTTGATGTGACCAACCCTGTCCGCTATCACAATCCGCGTCATTCTCAATCTACATTTCTCTCTCTCCAAGCCATTTTTCCGTTTTCGACCCTTCAATTTCCACGTCCATTTTCGTTGTCCGCATCTTTCTCCGTGCTGCACAAGCCGTGCCTCAGGAGTGCAGAACTCAAGTTCGCGACAGCCGATACCCGGAGAGAGTTTATGGCTATTTCCGTCGCCGGAGACGAAACAGCGATGGTCCTCTGAGGCAGAGACGTGGAAACGCTGGCTAAAGATTGTGATGGTTTGGGGCGCGGTAGACGCTTTGAAAGCCACGGAGTCAACAGCCGCCAGTTTGGGATCCAATTTTGGATGGCACCTGCATTAGTCCCTGTTGGCATGGGCGACCCCTGGCGGTGTCAGGAACGGTGAGTTCGCTTCCGGCTGCGGTGTTGCAAAAGAGAAGGCGTGTGTAGGCGTGTGTCGGCGGCTGGTGTGCATGGCGGGGACTGTCACCAGCCTCGTCGAATTCGTCTTGTGCGTCTTGTCAAGATCCTCTGATAACGGGACGATTCGCGCGGGTCTCACAGCAGGTCTCTGCGCCCAGGCGTGGTTCCTGGGGCCACAGGCGCAACGATTGGTGGGGGATCGTCGCCTTCTCTCGGCGTTTCAAAACGGACGAGCGCACGCGCCAAAGCTTAGCCTAAGACACTGCAAACATTGACATGGTTTCACCCCTCGTCCCGCAATATACTCACCATCACCGCAACTGATTTGCAGCCTTGCCGCCAATCGCAGCCGAGCTCTGGAGCGGGTGCAGACGCAGCCATGGGGCCTGAGGGATAGCGGCACTGTAGTGGCTTGTGTCGCGAGGGAATGGTGGAGGATGCGATCGCCGTGGCACCCTGCCGCCAACCTCCTCCGTGCGCCTGCGGCTGTGCCTCTTGTGTATATATGACTGTGCAGCCGCCCTGCTGCCGAATGTATTCCTGAGGATCATCGCCGAATTTGCCATCTCTGTCTCCGCTCTGCTGTTTGCTTTCAGTCCTCGTCACATCATTCCTGTCGCTTTCTGTGCATTCCACCTGCCTCGTTTGTCTCGGTAAGTCAAGTTCGTTCCTTCTCATTGGGGTTTCACAGAGGACGCGGCTGTGGCTTCCCATGTGACGTCGTTTGTTCGTTTGCAGGCATCACACAAGGGAAATTCGCAGCCGCGGTTTTTACCAGAGCGCGGGATTTGCCCGATATAAGACCTCGACTCCTCTTTCTTACATGACCCAACCATTCTGCTCTGCATTTCCATTACTCTACTCCGTCAATTGTACCTAACACCCTCGGTAGTACCACTCGACACTCTCCGTCAAACACTCAATTCCTATCAAAATGCGCACCTCAGTCTTCACCCTGCTCGCTGCGGCATCAGCCGTGAGCGCTCAGACCGGCCCCGCGCCTCAGGTTGCTGGTAACCCAGCCGGCGCCAGCTACGTCGCTACCCTGCCTGTCAAGGAGGGCAGCCCTCTCCGCGGCGCCATCACCGCCGTCTCCGCTCCCGATGGTGTCGGTGTCTTGTTCAGTGTCTCCTTCAGCGGCCTCCCAGCCACTGGCGGCCCCTTCATGTACCACCTCCACGAGAAGCCAGTCCCGGAGAACGGCAACTGCACTGCCACCGGTGCCCATCTCGACCCGTACAAGCGCGGCGAGGTGCCCATTTGCGACGCCAGCAAGCCCGAGACGTGCCAGACCGGCGACTTGAGCGGCAAGCACGGCAACTTCACATCTGGGGAGTTCTCTGCTGAGTAAGTCTATCTGTTCCCTGAAGTAACAGAATTTGGTTGCTAATTTCTGGCGTAGATATGTTGACCCGTACTCCGCGCTCATCCCGGGCAACAACGCTTACTTCGGAAACCTCTCGTTCGTCCTCCACTTGGCCAACAAGACACGCATTGGCTGCGCCAACTTCGTCTCCCAGGGTGCTAAGCCTTCATCTGGCGCTAGCCTCCCTGCTCCTTCGGCCACGGGTTCGTACAACACCACTGTGATGCCGACCGGTGGCTCGCCTGTCACTCCCACCTCAGCCCCGCCATCAGAATTCACCGGCGCTGCCGTCAAGGCCGCTAGTGCCGCCGGCGCTGTGCTCGTTGCCGCGGCTGCCTTCGTCTTGTAAATGATTGAGACTATATAGGAAGTTACATTCGGGCGTTTTGTCTTATTCATTTGATACCTCATGAGCGCGAAGTCGCTTCGGCTCAATGTTTTTTTTCTTCGAAAGATGGCGGGTGGATTAATTTTGGGGAACACTTTATTCTTGTACATGGCTGGATTTGAAGTGTCATGTGCGCATGACTGGAATGTTTAATGTAGGTAGAATGAATCCGTTTATGAAATCTTATTGGCATATTTGAAGTGACTGAGCCTATAAGGACGTGACATGTTAGGACATGGTAAGTCAGCCGTTCCCACTCAACGCACATTGTATACCATTCGCTAAGTCCGTACAGAAATCCCCACACCATCATAGCCTCAATCTATGTATCATTTCCCCATCCCCTTCAACTCCCTCGTCCTCTCCTCACTCTCCCCCAACCACTTCTCCAACAACGCCCTATCTCTCGGCTTAAACCCGACCTTGAAGTACTTGGGCTCGAGCGTCAAACTCGTCGGAATCGCATTCGCCTCCAAACAATCCATAATCGGCTTGTCCCTCTCATCCACCGGCTCCGTAAACTCAAACGCACTAATCAGCCTCACAAACGCCGTGTACAGCTCGCGGTTCGCCAAATGACTCCCAATGCACATGCGACTCCCCGCGCCGTACCCGTAATGCGGCGTGCCCGTGCCATCGGGCACGTCAAGGTAGCGCTCGGGGTTAAATGTGTAGGGGTCGGAGAAGTGCGTGTCGTCGTAATCGGCAGCGTACGCGTTCATGTAGAACGTAGTCCCCGCTGGGAAAGTCACGCCGTTGTATTCAATGTCCTTTATGCTTTGGCGCGGCAGGGAGATGGGGATGACGGTCCAGTAGCGCAGGATTTCCTTGTACAGCGCGGTGATGTAGGGGATTTTTTCTTCCTCGAGACATTTGTGCCAGGCGTCGTTGTTGGGGTACACTTTGAGGATCTCGGCGTGGGCGCGGCGTTGGATGGATTGGCCCGAGGGCGTGGCGAGTTGCGCGATGCCCATTATCAGATTGCCTGGCACGGTATCGAGACCCGCGGATACCATGGTTAGACAGATTGATTTTAACTCGGCTGGAGGTGAAGTAAGCATGGTGTGTGGAGAGAGATAGGGAGGGGAAGGCCTACCGCGATTTAATTTCGCGTCTGGATCTTTGATGATATTCCCAGTAATACATGGTTTGTCAGTGCCCTTTTCTATCTTCTCCAGCAGCGTGTCGAGAAGTTTGTTCATGTACACATCTCGGCGGTCTCTGAACTTCTTCGCTTCGTTGCTCTGACTGGGGAAGAGACGGAGTAGTGGGACGTAGTCTTGCCAATTGTTGCTTGTGGATCGGAAGTTTCCTACCCCTCGCTCCACGTCGCAGATTTCTTTGAGTAGTGGCGCATCCTTGTCGCCGTCAATTCGGAAGCCGTAGTTCAGGGTCAAGCTTGTGTTCAGGGCGTAGCGCTGCCAGTAGGCTCGCGGGTCGATGTCTAGCTCCCCGCCCTTGCTGTCGTTTAAGAGTTCTCTGATGGAAACGGTGGATTCGAGATCGATCAGAGGCATGTAGGATTGTACAGCTGGTCGATTGAGCGCCGTGCCAGCAGCTTTGCGTCTGTTCTTGAGAGACTCGTCCCATGGGGAGGTACCAATGGTGAAGCCCTGGGAGGAAGAGACCACTGTGTGGAAGGTGTGAAGTGTAGGACGCGAGATGAGGGCTGACTGGTGGGTGATCCAGAGATGACGGACCGAGTCGAATGAGTTCGCAAAGACAATTCTCTGTAGTTTGGATTAGCCATTGATTCATCTCGAGCATTTCATGTTGTTTTGTCTTACTCTGTTGCCCATCCGCACCTGAAACACAGGACCGTACTTCTTCGCCCATCCCTGTGCTACCTTTGCATGATTCGTGCCGAGTTCGACCAAGCTCCCAAACAAAGGCAGACCAGGTACTTCCGGAAGGCCCTTGATGTGTGGCTTGTCAGTGCCATATAGAAGCCTGTAGAGGTAGAAGCCCAAGACGGCAACGCCAGCGACGTAAAGAGGTATCGTCATGTTGGCTTCAGGCTTCCTTGGTGCTCAATGATGAAATGGACCGTACCAGTCATAACGAGCTTCCAAGGGCGCCTTCCGCACTTATACCCAACTTCTGATCTCAAATGCCAACGCCGCTAAAAGGATCCTACTTCCTTGAGGCTGGGCTAATGGAAACTCAAACGCTTGCCATGGACGGCATCCGCTTCAGCATCTTTAGCGTTGGTCTCATTGGCTCGCCAGCACTGTGGGATTCGCGTTCGTATGCAACACAGCATGACTGTGAGAGATGTCGCGGAATGTGGCCGCAGATGGTAGGTCTGTAAAGGTTATTCTTAGCGTGGTGCGGGGAAGTTGCGCGGTGGGGTGTGAGGTCATGCATACTAGGGAAATGTACATGCTACGCGAAGATGCGGCTCAATTTATTCGACGTATAGACAGGCTTGCAGGAATACATTCACACCGAGTATTACCCGAGGTGCACAGCAAATGCCTTTACACAGGGTGTGGAAGCGGAATAATTCCTCAGTCCCAATACACTGGATCAAATGTCCGATACAAGACTGATTATCAATATGGAAATTCTATCTTGATGAATCAGAGTCGCATACAATTAATTGAAACGTCAACCATCATGGAAGGGTTCTTGGTTGCTCATGTGTGCCGATGTCATCCTACCCTTTGAACGAGCAAGGCTAGGGTACCTGACAATCATGTGGGTAACGAAAGTCCACTGGAGAATACAATGTGTGATTTTCCGTAGAAAATATGACAGGAGACGGTCTATTCGATTTAATTGAAGCTCAGCTTCAATGCTGGCTCGATCCGTCCCACACACTCTCCAAAACCAACAAGTGCCTCTTCGTCTGCACCACAAATACCTCTTATTGTGATCTCGTCGCCGTCCTCAAGGAATGTCCGCTTCTCTCCACCGTTCAAAGCGATGGTCTCCTTTCCATTCTGGCTCTGCTCCAGAAAGCTACCGTACTCAGCAGCCGTCTCTCCACTAATGGTACCAGACCCAAGTAGGTCACCTGGCTGGAAGGGACAGCCGTTGATAGTGTGATGCGCCAGCATCTGCGGGAATGACCACATCAGATTTCGTGCATTGACCTTGGATATGGTCGTATTGTTGCCGGAGGATGCTTGGAGTCATCAGCGAGAATACAATGATGCGAGCAACATAGACTTACTCTTAACGTCAATCTCCAGATTTATGTCATACACCGTCTTCTCTGCTTTCTCCTTTAAGTACGGCAGGACCTCAGCCTCATTCTCAAGGCCCTTGGTCTTGAACGGCTCAAGCGCGTCTGCTAGCACGACCCACGTGCTTATTGTCGTGCCGAAATTCTTTGCGTTGAAAGGCCCAAGGGGCACATACTCCCATGCTTGGATATCTCTGGCAGACCAGTCGTTCATCAAGACCACACCGAATAAGCTATCTTCAGCTTTGTCGATTGGAATAGGTTCTCCTTGCGGGTTTGAGCCACAGACAAAGGCGCCAAGCTCCAGCTCGATGTCCAGTTTCTTGCACGGTGAGAATGTGGGTATTTTCTTCTCCGCTGTAGGATCAAGCAGAATCTGTCCATTGGGCCTGCGGATTGGAGTACCGGACGGTACTACTGATGATGCTCGACCATGGTAGCCAACAGGAAGGTGGTTGTAATTTGGTTGTAAAGCATTTGTCGGTCCTCTGAAAATGACACCGCAATTGTATGCATGGTTTCTGCCGGCAAAGAAGTCGGTATAGTCACCTATTCTGAACGGCAAATGCGCCTTGGTGTCCTTGAGGGGAATGAGGGCTTGCTTCTGGAGCGTCACGTTGTTCTTCAAAACATCCGGATACGGTGTGTCTGCTGTGAAGACACTTTGAATGTACTTTCTCACAACAGAATGTATCGGCCGACCCAGTGCCGCAAACGCGTTCAGATTGGGGGTTGAGAAGACTGCTTGATGAGGTTGTATGGTCGATAGCGCCGAGAAGCCATTGCTGGCAGCGAATGCTTCGAGATCTAGTGCGTGATCTCCAATGGCAACTGCCACTCGTGGTGATGTTGAGGATGCAGTCGAAATGATGCCGAAGGGAATATTCGCCAACGAGAAGTGTGACCCTTTGGGAATGCTAAACCAAGATCGCGTCGAAGCCATTATATATGCCTAAGCCAGAGGATATCGAGAACGTGCCTCTAATGCTACACAATTAGTGAGATTCAATAGCAGAAGTTCTTTGGAACGACTCCGATTTAGTGTAGTCTAGCATACTGTTACATCTCGGTCGGTGATGACGGCTTCTGGCGGAAGAAGGATGAACGCGGAGAACGGAAAGTTTCCGCCTTTACCCAACGGACAGGGGTTCATTGTGGGGTAAGCCGACGACCACGTCCGCCCAGACCTCAACCCTTCCGCTTTGTGCCTGCGAATGTGAATGACCACGGAACTGCAAGCCGCGCATTACCGCATGATGCATGGAGCTATGGCTGGACTGAAGCTTGTGGTAGGAAATTTGAGTTGTCTGACCATGTAGATTTCTAATTAACAATTTGCTGAATATACCTAATCAAGCTGTCGCGTCCCACACGTAACGCTTTCGCGAATCACACTCTTGTCGTACAACTCATCTACGCGTACCATTGAATCTCTTCACAAACAATCACCATGCCTGTGACAGAGTTTGCGTTCAAGGAGAAGTACAAGTATCAGAATGGCTTCAACTCTTACCACGAGTGTGTATTCTCAGATACCACCCAATTGCACCTATTGACCTGGTTCTAGGAGTGAAGCAGTAGAAGGCGCACTTCCCATCGGCGCAAACTCCCCACAAAAGCCTCCATACGGTCTCTACGCCGAGAAGCTATCAGGGACTGCCTTCACAGCCCCACGCCACGAGAACCAGCAAACATGGCTCTACCGCATCCTCCCCTCATGCGGGCACAGCAACTTCGAACCCCGCGAATCCAAGACCTTCAACACAAACCCTGAGAATAAGCCCTGGGAAAAGATCCACTTCATCCCCAACCAGCTCCGATGGGATCCCTTCGACTTGGACGAGACAGTAGACTGGGTGCACTCACTCCACCTCGTCGCAGGCAACGGCGACCCAACCACCAAGACGGGCGTGGGATACTTCATCTACGCGGCGGGCAAAGACATGGCGAAGAACGAAGCCCTTCTACTCCGCCGACGGCGACTTCCTCATCGTCCCGCAACACGGCATTCTCGACATCCAAACCGAACTCGGCCGCCTCGTCGTGCGCCCCAACGAAATCTGCGTCATACCCAGAGGTATACGATACCGCGTTACGCTGCCCGACGGCCCTGTGCGCGGCTACATCCTCGAGCTGTACGAGGGCCATTTTCAACTCCCTGAGCTGGGCCCTATTGGGTCGAATTGCCTCGCCAATGCGCGAGACTTCCAAGCCCCCGTGGCTGACTTCGACGAAGATACCGAGTCCGAGTGGCATGTGCTGGGCAAGTTCGCTGGCCATTTATACGCGGCGAAGCAGAACCACACGCCGTTTGACGTCGTGGCGTGGCATGGATTGTACTATCCGTACAAGTACGATTTGGGGCGATTCAACACCATTGGCTCGATATCATTTGACCATCCGGATCCGTCCATCTTTACGGTGTTGACGGCGCAAACTGCACATGCCGGCACGGCGCTGGCGGACTTTGTCATTTTCCCGCCAAGATGGCTTGTAGCGGAGAACACGTTCCGCCCGCCGTGGTATCACAGGAACACCATGTCGGAGTTCATGGGGTTGATTGGAGGGCAGTACGATGCGAAGACGGGTGGTGGCTTCCAGCCTGCTGGTGCGTCGCTGCATAATATCATGTCGGGACATGGACCGGATGCTGCGACGCATGAGAAGGCGAGCAACGTGAACTTGCAACCGAACAAGGTTGGGGAGGGCAGTATGGCTTTCATGTTTGAGAGTTGCTTGATGATCGGTGTGACGGACTGGGGCTTGAAGCAGTGTAAGAAGGTGCAGGAGGACTACAACGCCGAGAGCTGGGAGCCACTGAAGCCGCACTTCAAGAGGCCGGGACCAAAGAAGATCGATAATGGAATCTCGCCATTGAAGGAAGGTGTGGAAGGAGACAAGGGACAGGTCCCACATTACACCTGAGTGAAGGTCTGAAAATAATCTGACAATCGAACATTTAGCGTCATATTGCTGTATGAATTGTGATATCCGACCTCCTGATCTTACAGATGAAGCAAATCTGACCGTACGCCGTGCTATGCTGATATCCAAATAATGAAGACGCTTCGAGCTTTTACTACTCGCGGGCTTCTGAGGCTGCAAGATAGCGATCCTATTCAACTACTCGTCATCCTCATCATCGTCGACCACCCTTCTCCTCTTCGTCCTGCTGACCACGACCTCCTCGTCCTCATCATCATCTCCACCAGCCCTCCTCTTGGGACTAGGTGCGATGCCTTCGTCCAGATCATCGTCGTCATCCACAATCTCCGGCTCCTCGTCACTGGCTGCGATGAAGTCGTCCTCCTCGTCATAGTCATCTTCCCTCGATCTACCGGGACCTCTTGCGAAGTCATCATCGTCGCTCCAGTCACGCCGTAAGCCGCCCTTCTGGCGTGGTTTGCGTGGGCGACTGGCAGCGTCTTCGAGGTCGTCAATGTTGAGACCAGATGTGCGACCTCCAGAGCGACCAACGGTGCGGACCGCACGTTCAGCTTGACGGGCTTCGTGCTTCTCACGAGCACGGGCTTGTCGCTGCTTCTCCTTGAAAGTGGCCTCTTCTCTCTGCCGCCGTAATTCCGGGTCCTCATTCACATCGACGAAGGAAATGGCTTGATCGGCGTCGTCGCGACCACGGCTGGCAATCTGGGCAAGATCGTTTTGCAACTTCTCAAGGGCGGTGTCCTTGAGGTTCGCGGCTGGCACGACGCTGAGCGCAGTTGTGAGCTTGTTCGTCACGCGCATGACGTTCGCTTCCTCGTACGGCGCAACCAGATATGTGTAGCTCTCCAACTTGGCACTCGGCTTTGCGCCTGCCTTGATCGAGGTGGGTGTGGGGATCTTGGGCTTGACCTGGGGCGGCGCAAGCGTGTTCGCATCGATGTCGAACTGCATGGTCGGGTCGTTCGCGATCTGGAGAGTGAGGGAGCCGTCAGCCCATCTCAGGATGCGGGCATTTGACTGGAGCTCGGCGTTGTTTGAGGGTGAGCGGCGCCATCGGATCGTGGACATGGCGGTATTGTAGGCAGAGAATTGGTCGGACGCAGGGAGCTTTGAGTGGTGGTCTGTAGTCGGGGGCTGAAACGTCTTATGGCTGAATGCCGTGGGGTCGAAGGAGAGGAAGCGCGGGACCTTGAGCAAGTAGAGCTCACCGTCGCTGGGTTCTGGTATGGCGTGTCGCGCAATATCCGCGTCCATAACCGCGAATGTATGCTGCTCGCCTTCCTCTTCCGCAGCTTCTTGCGCCCTGGCGCGATCTGCGCGTCCTTCATCGTCGCCAGAGTCGAGTTCTTCATCGTCGAGTTTGCGAGCTCTATATAGGGTCAGCTTCGACTTCATGGACAGCTGTCTGTTCAGCTACTTACGCTGGCTCCTCTTCGTCGTCTCCACCGTCGCCAAACAGGTCGTCCTCGTCCTCATCTAGACCATTCTCCTCTACTGTATCACGTGGTGCCTCAACTTCCTCGTTGGCCGCTGGAGTCGCTAGATCATCGACCTCATTATCTGAGATGGCCGCATTGGCTTCCGCGTCAGACATGGCGGCGGCTGGTTGTTCTTTTGATAGCTGTAATTGCTGATCGCAAAGACTGTCCGGATGCGAAGAGAATTGACGCGACCAACGATGTGCAGGATTGATGAAGACGCGGTCGGCACGTCAAGGTAAAGGTGCGCAACGTTGACCTGACAGCTTGGTGAACAAAGTTCCGAGCAACAGTGAAGTCGCGCTTTCCCAATCCGCTCTAGCGCGCCGCCCCTTCTCGATGCAGCCCTGGCGGACCCAAAATCGCTGGCTCCTCGAGACGTACCACCAACAACATCCCCCTCTCTGTCTGCTGCATACGCACTCTGTCGCCCTAGTCAGAGCCTAGCATTCGCCCTATTCGTCTGTTCAGGACACTGCATACCCGGCAGCTGCAATCATGGCGTCCTTCTTCTCCAGCGTGTAAGTGCTTGGCACAGCTCCCTTCCCCAAATGCTCTTCGCCTGGCCCATGTCAAGCATGTCTGTTTCAGTCTCACTTTGCTGCTTTTGTTTCAGGATTTGAACGTGTGATATGCACATGAGTTCGCTTCTGATATTTCCGCCTTCCATTGTTTATATATCTTGCTGCGGAACCTCAGGTTGCTTTGCTCTGACATATCGCTGCTAGACGCCAAGGGCTCGCTGGTCGCTCCAACAAAGGTACCCAGCAACAGGGCAAAGGAGGCACTCCTTCTCCCACAACCCCATACTCGAACTCTCCTACTTCACAGCAGCTGCCGAGTGTGCCTCCTATGCCACACTCGCCAGCATTGTCTTCCGCAATGTCGTTCGAAAGCCAGGGTGCCCCGGATAGTTCCGTGCCGGCTGGCTCCCGCAGACCGCCATTCTTCTTCCGTGAGGAGTATTCCAACCTCATCGTGAAGGGAAACTTCATGACTCTGGCTGCCAAGCCGAAGCTCGTCGACGAGGGCGAATGGCTCGCACACACAGGTAAGCCTCAATTCCCACAAAGTGAGGGGTCATTGTTGACCACGTGAGCAGTCGTCGAGCAGTATCGTCTGCTGGAGCAAATGATTGAGATCATCAAAGTCCACGACGACAGGACTGGCAAGCCAATCTGCAACCCAGATGTCTGCCCTACCATGTCAGCCAGCGGCCACACTTACACCTGGCTCGACAACCAGAAGAGGCCCATCAAGATCCCAGCCATCCAGTACATCAACCTCGTTCAGAAGTGGATCGTGGGCAAGATCAACGACCCCAACATCTTCCCAACCGACACCACCTCTGTCTCCATCGGCGCTTCCACCTATGCATCAGGATCTCTGTCAAGTGGCGGCACCCCTCAACCTCTTGGACCCACCAGCCTCAATGCCCCGCTATCGCAGCTAGCCGGCAACGAGTGGCTCGGCAAGCCCTCCGGCTTCCCAGAGACATTCGAGGCAGACATCAAGAGCATCTACCGCCAGATGATGCGATGCTATGCGCACATCTACCATGGCCACTGGCTCGAGCCCTTCTGGAACGTGAATGCGTACAAGGAGCTCAACACGTGCTTCATCCACTTCATCAACGTTGGCAAGCTGTTCAACCTGCTTGGTGAGAAGGAGCTTGAGCCTATGCAGCCGTTGGTTGACCTGTGGAATGAGAAGGGTCTGCTGCCACCTGTTGGCGCGACTTCGAGTGGCCAACCGGCGCAACCTGCTGCTTGATGATTGAGGTGATGTCAGCTTCTAGAGTTGATACAGATGTGATCGGGTACTTCTCGTAGCCATTTCCCTTTGCTTGCGTTGGGCCAAATATGAGGGTTTGAATGAACAGTCTGGGATGTTGGCGTTCAGGCATCAAATAACGACATAAGCATGTGTATATGCATCGAATAGAGCAATGAACTCATGAATCGATGCAGTTTCTAAGTGTTTCTGTGCATCCACCCCTGATTGGTCAATGTCGCAGAGGAGACCCATTTCCATTCATCCCTTGCCGCGGGTTCACGTGCCAAGTCTCTTTGTTATGATTCCAAGGTTAGCAGTTTGACAGGCGAACAGCACGTCCAGAAGTGCAAAGCAGCAGCATTGCCAAAAACGATCTAATAAGAGAGGCTCAAATTTGATAGTACCACATAAAGTAACCAGAGACTGTTTCGGTTCAAACCACCAACAATCCAGAGACGCGAGTCATAGCATGCACACAAACTCCAATGGTGAAATGAAATCGAGTCCGCTCCACCATCCGATTTGAAAGACACCGATGCAGACGTTCCATGGTCATGTATGTGGCTTGCGTGAGACATATGGCTGGAAACAGGCCATGTAGAGAGGTTTTGGGGCGTGACGTGTCTGTGCTATGCAGACGTTGGCGAATGCAGATCGCTCCTGCCGACATGCGCGGGTCGGCTTAGTTGTGGCCGGCCTTGCGAAGCGAGTTGCTCAACCATTCGAGACCCTCATACAGACCATCACCGGACGTGGCGCAAGTGGACTGGATGTACTAGAGTGGCTGTTAGCATTCTGCTGAGATAAGGGAGTTTCGCTCTGTCGTACCCAAGCACGTTGTCGGAGGCTGTGAAGGCCGAGCTTGTCGGTGATCTCAGCAGCGTTCATGGCGTTCTGGAGAAGTGTCAGTTTTGCTTCGGGCAAGTTGCGGCGCGCTGGTGCTAGCTTACGGGCAAATCCTGCTTGTTGGCGAACACCAGAAGGAGAGCATCCCGGAGCTCATCCTCGTTCAACATTCGCTGGAGCTCCTCACGGGCCTCGACGACACGGTCGCGATCGTTGCTGTCAACGACGAAGATGATACCCTGAGTGTTCTGGAAGTAATGCCTCCAGAGAGGACGGATCTTGTCCTGACCGCCGACATCCCACACGGTGAACTGAATGTTCTTGTACTCGACGGTCTCGACGTTGAAACCTGCGGGTCGGCTTGTCAGCGCGCTGCGTCTTTTATGCGCGTACAGATAGTCGCATACCAATGGTTGGGATGGTGGTGACGATTTCACCAAGCTTAAGCTTGTAAAGAATTGTGGTCTTTCCGGCGGCATCGAGACCAACCATGAGAATGCGCATCTCCTTCTTTCCCCATAGCTTATCGAAAAGCTTCGAGAATGTAAGACCCATATTGGCGGTGGGTGGTGTGGTGTGTTGGTGTAGGGTGTGGGTAGGCGGTGTAAAGACCCTCGAACCTGTAGAGCCGCGGGTTAGTACGCTATCAAAGACAGCAGCAACACGCTATTGCCGGTCGTGTGGGTGCATCGAGGTGAGTGTTGTGCGGGCGCATGCAGTATTGAGCGCCTGATGCGGCTTCGAGGGAAGTGAGCGGCGAGTGCGGCAAGCGGCGCCCACTGTAGAGTGGACGAAGCCTCGGTCTGCGGTGCGGGGCGACGACGTTTACTTACTGCAGATGTTCAAGAGAGTCGGTGGTGGTTGGAGATGGGGTGGACGGGCTGTCGATGTACTCTAATTGATGCACAGGAAGGGCCTGGGTAGAAGAGAGGTGGTGGACTTGGCGACGCGGGCGAAAACCTGAGCACGGACTAACACGTGACTGCTATCGAATCGCTTATCGACTGTCTCCTGGAGTTGCGGTGAGATTTGTTGAACCAACAACCAGTTTCAGCTTTTTTGCTCCTTTTGAAGAGCCTTGGCCAAGTGGACACGTTTTGGTTGTGCTGCATTGGGCATCCTGAGGCGCGTCTGGTAGGCAACGACGAGTTTCGGCGATCCGTTTAGCTGCCCCATGATTGCGTGAGCGGAGGGTCCACTGCCCGCGCTTGCAAATGAACTTGTGCAAGCTTCTTTTCACAGAGAGGTATTGCACGCTTCACATGAAAATCGCTAACGGCCGTTTCTGCTGCTACAACATGTTAAAGTATACCAGCGTGTCGCCTCTGGGTAGCAGATACTCCAGCGTCTTTTACCAGGCAGCAGCCACGGAGCTATAACGTTAGATTAGGACAACAAAGCACGGTTAAACAGGCTGCCATGTTCGTCTAAGCGCTACCTAATTGGAGCTTCTCCTTCTTCTTTAATCTCGACCAGTCGCTTTTCAAGGTCGCATCATACTTCACACAAAAGACTTAGATCCGATCTCCTCCAAGAGCCCGTGCTGCACGAATGATGGTCCTAAAGCAGAGCGCCACTCCAGTGAACCACAAGACGCTGCGAGCAGCAGTCGGGCCTTGTGTCTGGTGCGTAGCATAGACCCCAGTGTATAGCAGTCGAACAGCCAAGAAGAGACCAGCGAAGCCATTCAATCCGTCCAAGCCCTGCTTCTTCAGTCCAGCCATGTTACCCAACACGACTGCTGCGGCAAAGAGTGGCATGTTCTAAACACAGTAAGCCTGTGTTTGATTCGCGAATATGATGCATGAGAAACGCACCTCCATGCCATTGGCGTGGCATGCTTCCAGACGCTCGTACTTGGCGAACTCCTCTGCCGAAAGGCGGTCCTTGAGCTTCGACTTCAGGGTTGAGGAGCGTGGATTGCGGTTGTCCCATTTGGTGAGCTGACCCCCAGTAGCGACGTTCAGAGCATAGCTATGAGGCAGAACTGATAGGACATAGTAGGCTGGAATGGCCAGAATAGACAAGTTGTGGGTGTCAAGAAAGGACGGCATGTTGCTTGGTATCGTCAAATTGTCTATGAGGCTGATGTAGCCGTGATGCTCAATTACTGCAAATTTGAGTGTCAATTCGGATGGGAGCCCAGCACGCCTGCCGAAAACTGAACATCTTCAGATCGAGCCTCGGCAACATGATGTCACCGATGCTCTCGTGAAGCAAGAACGACTTGTTTCATGTGAATCAAGAAATATTGCTCTAGCAACATAGGGGCAGGCTAGTTTAGCGCCACACTACGCGGGCTCATCTCGGGGAAGCAGGATCAATCGTGGAGAAGTCACGTCCCAAAAACCATGTCAACGGCTGCTAATGCTGATTATTTGCCCCCCATTATCGAGCCCGGAACGTATGGAAACTTCTTGCGGTAGTGCTTCGCAATGTCTCTCCGGCTCGCCACCCAGACCCCTTCTTTCTCTGATATGTACTTCATGAAGTTCCTCAGACTCTCCGATCTACCAGGCTTTCCCGCGATTCTTGAATGGAGAGGAATTGTCATCATCTTCCCGCCTTCTCTGTATAGGCAATCGAAAGTGTCTTTCAGGTATTGCTCATACGTTGCGCCTGCTGAACTTACGAAGCCTGGCAGCATGTGAAATTTGCCGTCATTGCAATCGTAGTTGTATGGCAACATCAGCAAGCCTTCCTTCTCTTCGTTGGGAAGTTCTTTCTCCCAGGGAAGGTCGATCCAGTACGGCGAGTCCTCATTGTACACCTCGGAAGTGTATAGCAGCTTCTTGCCCATTTCTTTCCACATGATTGGAAGCAGACTCGCAGTGTTTGGCGTACCTCTACCAAAGTAGGCTCCAACTGGAAACTCGCCTACATAACCGTTAGCAGTGTATCTGTCAGACAAGGCGGGCTCGACCGCACCTGTTGCCGCTTCTAGAGCTTCGCAAGTCTTCTTGATATACGCCTTGTCTTCCTCGAGAGGGTAGTCCCAAATATCGAGCCAGCGATATCCGTGTGCGCCGATCTCGTGGCCGTCTCGCACGCACGCTTTGGCGAATGAGGGATTCCTCTCCATTGCAACAGCAATCGCCCATAAGGTCATATTCCAATTGAACTCCTTCATGAGCCTTAAAATACGCCAGGCACCACATCTACTGCCATACTCATAGTCTTGTTCTCCGTTTAGGTGTCTTTGTTCTCTACCACCGCCGGATGGGCCCTTCTCCCATAAATATGGCTCAGAAGTTCCATCGCCATCCATTGGATTTCGCTCACCACCCTCTTCGTAATTTAGTACGAAAGACACGGCAATACGGGCGCCGTTCGGCCATTGTGCATCGTGACCATACTCTCCGAACCCTGTGTGACTGGTGAGTAAAGACATGGAGACTCTTGATGCGATCAACTCACCCTCGAAGTCTCGTGGAAGCTGTAGCGATTCTTCGACGTGGACCATATTGTGCAAGACCTTGTTCTTGTAGTCTTATCAAACTTGTGTTCTAGTTCGGTCTTTTCAAGAAGCATAGAGTCCTATGAACTCTAACATGACTATCTTATACTATGTCCGCCACAACACGCTTTACAAAAAACACTTAGTATACCTTGCCCTATCAGCACCCTGGTTCTAATCTGACTCGAACGCCTGCCCATTATAGTTAGAGTGGAACGAACGTTCCGTCAGCATGTGGGGCCCTAACCGGCACGAGAGCTTTGCTATCGGGTGTTTGGAGCCGCTGTCTTATCAATGCGCACGTCCAGTTCCGCGGTGTGGTAAACTCACCAAGGAAATGTCAGAAACGGGTGGGTTTAGTTTAGCAGTCGAAGGATACCGAAGGTGCTTGGTCATGAGTTTTAGGTGACTTGCACACACTCTGTCACACAGATCCATACTACTTCGTTGTTCCTAGGCCTAAATCGCCGGTGAAAGCGACTTAAACAGGCTGACTGAATTCAATACGCGGCTCTCAAGATGTCAGTCTTCTCATTAGACACAAGCCAAGGCAATCCTGTTACCCAAGAGACAGTGGAGAAGTTATGTCTACAGCTTGGAGTAACGATCAAAGAGAATGAAAGGGAAGATTACAGACGCTTGCTTGCCGTATTCCATGATGCTAGTGAGCAGTTGATGGCGATGGACGGTAAGTAGATTCAAGTGCACGCGACAGATTCAACCTCGAGCTTACACAACACTAGACTATGTTCCAGTCGTAGACGAGGAACGTTTCCCGCGAGAAAATGTCCATTTTCCAGAGAGGGCCGACAATTCTCATGGCGCATGGGCATGGAAATGCAACATCGTCGATAAGCAAGCACAAGGCGGCAAGCTAAAAGGCAAGACGTTCGCGCTAAAAGACAACGTAGCAGTCAAGGGTGTTCCAATGCTTTTGGGAACCAATTTCATCAAAGGCTTCGTACCAGATTGCGATGCTTCAGTAGTCACGAGGATATTAGAAGCTGGCGGTCAGATCCTAGGGAAGGCCGTTTGCGAGAACATGTGTCATTCTGCCACTAGTCATTCATCTGGAACTGGAATTGTAGAAAGCCCGTTTGCGAAGGGCTATAGCGCCGGTGGAAGCTCCAGTGGATCGGGAGTACTCGTCGCTTTGGGTGAGGTTGATGGAGCAGTTGGAGCCGATCAGGGTGGTAGTATTCGCGTCCCCGCAGCAAATTGCGGTATCGTTGGATTGAAACCTACTTTTGGTTTGGTTCCATACACAGCATCTGGTTCCAATGAGCCGACAAACGATCACCTTGGTCCTATGACGAAATCAGTCTTGGATAACGCGCTCTTCCTTGAAGCTATCGCCGGCAACGACAACATAGACGATCGGTCATTCGCTGCTCCACATCCGTCGAAACTCCCGAAGTATAGCTCAATAATGAGTCTGCCCATGGAGAAACCGCTTCAGGGGAAACTATTTGCTATCATCACGGAGTCTCTGTTGACACCGGCTCTCGATCCGCGTGTAGTCAAGACATTCCGAGTGGCGGTAGCAAAGTACGTTGATCTTGGTGCCACGGTCGAAGAAGTCTCAATACCGATCCACTCAAAAGGAGCCGCAATATGGACCGGTATATCGAAAGTCGGTGGCTTCCTGTCCAAGACTTCCGGCGCATTTGGAAGAAGAGGCCATCAAATGCTCGGCTTGAACTCATTGCTTCATCCCATGGGTCAGGAAAACTGGGACGAAGCATACGCCTCCACGAAGAACATATACCTGAACGGTCTCTACGCTACAGAAAAGTTCCCGCACCTACTTGCCAAAGCAACGAATTTATCGCGCCAGCTACGAGACGCTTATGATGCTGCACTGGAGACGTACGATGTCCTCTTTACTCCTACTCTTCCCTATGTGGCGACTAGTCATGCTGCACCGGACGCGACGCCGCTTGAGCAGATTACGAAGCAGATAGGCCTGACAGCAAATACAGCCCCGTTCAACCAGAGTGGTCATCCAGTGCTGGCATTACCCATCGGCATGCTGGAAGTGCTCGAAGGTCCAGGAGTAAAGGATGGTGTAAAGTTGCCTGTTAGCATGCAGGTTATTGGGAAATGGTGGGATGAGTTGGCTATTTATGAAGCGTCGTTCGCTTGGGAGCGAGCCAATGATTGGCGTAGTATGTAGATAAGCTCTCAAGTCTCGTGTAAGGCGTCTGAAAGTTTGCTATTTGTGAAGTGTAGCCAGCGCGACCACAGCGAGCCTGGTCATGCTTCGGTATCCTGTACGTCTTTTCATTTCACGTGCTGAGCCTGATGTATCTGCCTAGAAATCTGATGGCTAAAAAAATTTATTACAAGACCTGTGAAGTTCGAACAGCATCTACCACCTTCATGGTTTACATCGAGCAGCTTCCGCAGCTTCACCCGACCCACGACTGTCCAGTACAGGCTGTTGGGCATCGCCACTTGCCTTTTCTTCGACGTCTTGGCAACCATTTTTATTATTCAAATCGTCATTAGAGGCAGCCTGTACTTCATCAGGCCGCTGTAAACCATGGTCTGTGATGAGCAAGCATCCAAGGAGACATAGCGCCATGAAGGGCACATTCATGATGAATACTGTCCTGCTCGCATGAGCATATGCCTGGAGTATCTCTTCAACCTGAGCTGGTGATGCTCCAAGGGTGTCGAAGTTGGGAACATTGTACGACGAGTCTGCAAGCGAAGCAAACTCAGCGGGCATCGCTCTCTTGAGCGAGTTCTGCAAGGTTGCGGCAGATATCGCAAGACCCACGGCACCACCAAGACTACGAAGAAAATTGCGATTGGAAATTACAACAGCTCGCTGAGATTTCGTGCAATGGGCCTGGAGAGCGACAAGTGTGGGCTGGAAGACGAAGCCGACACCAATACCTTGGAGCAGAAGGATTACCACGATAGCGCCGATGGGAGTACGTCGGTCGAAAATGCAGGTTAGGCCAACGCCAACCGTCCAGAGAAAGAATCCAGTCCAGATAACTTCCCCATAACGTTCTCTACGAGAGATGTATTGCCCGGAAAGAATGGATGCGACCATTTGGGCGCATGTGATCGGCAGCACAAGGGCGGCTGAGAGAAGTGGCGACATCTGGCGCGCCTGCTGGAAGAACAGTGGTAGGTAGTAGAGTTGCGAGTAATATACGATGCCGAAGAAGAGGTTCTGAAGGAGCATGACGCATACCGGCGGAGACCTGAATAGAGATACTTCTTGACGTCAGTGTTTGTAGTATATTACCAGGTGTTGCAATAATTCGTGCGTGCTTCCTGAAAACTTTAAGCACTATATTAAGGCAAGGGAATCAATCTAAACAACCAAAATGGTGTTTAAGCACTGTGTCGCGTACTGATAAGTTGTTGAGCCTCTTCCCGAGGTCATGCTCGCATATCAGATGGCAGGTTCTCTCTGATAGTGAGTCAAGTTTACATAGAGCGCGCACGACTTATTGTCACACCTAATGATGTAGAGGCTATGAACAACTTACAGGGCATCATGGGCAGCAATGCAATTTTGTACTCGATGAACAAAAATGCCAGCATACAGCAACCTCCCACGGCGAGCATCGAGATTACCATGGGCGATCCCCATGGGAAATAGCTTCCACCTCCAGACACCGGAATAAGTATAAGGACGATGGCAGCGGATCCGGCCAAGATGCCCCAGTAATCGATCTTTGCTGAAACAGATCTAAAGTCCATTCGAGGAGCAGCCTTTGGCGTAGGTAAGATGAAGAAGCACACAACGCAGCATATTGCAGCGAGTGGACTGACGAGCCAGAAAAGCCCCCTCCAGGTCGAATTCTGGATGAACGCAGCAGCGAGGAATGGGCCGACCATGTTACCGAGTCCAACGCATGATCCTAATATGCCCTGGTATTTGCCTCGCTCTTTCAATGTAATGATATCAGAGACGATCATCATGGCTAAGGAGGTGATGCCACCGTTTGCAATACCTGCAAGACCCCGAAATACGTAGAGCATGGTAGCGTTTTGAGACAGACCGCACAACAAGTCGCTGATGGTCAGAAGTGCCAGTGCCGACATGAAAACAGCTTTTCTTCCTGTCATCAACGTTTAGAGACAGTTATTTGCGATGTATTCTAGCGCTCTCACCGAACAAATCAGACATGCGGCCATAGAGAACCTGGAAAAGCGTGTTTGCAATCAAGGCGCTGGTTCCTGCCCAGCTGATTGTGGCTTCAGCATGCAGTTCATGGCCGATCGTAGGAATCATAACACCGATGCCATTTTGATCGACGAAACAGATGAATAGGGATACGGCCAAGGCACCGAAGACGATCAACAGATCTTTCTTAGGGAGGATGTTGGTCTGGTCGAAGACTGCAGCTTCGGCCTTTTTCTGGCGGTCTTTCATACCGAGAGTATTGTAGAAGAGAAGAATACGCACTCAACGCAAGACTTTATACTATTGCATACCGATGGTGTTAATGCAAAGTTCGTCACGCAGGGGCCTCTAATAGGTACGTAGGAAGGCGGAGCCGATGGACCCACCTGCACCAGAACAATTCCCGGCCGGCTTTAAAGTTGCCTATGAGCCTCATACTTGAAAGTTAAAAAAATGGCAATGTTGCAGTTGTTATACATGAGAAGGAAGTTTGCTATTGCGTTAGACCCGCAGAAAAAGCCTGTGATGAAGATGTGAGGGATATATTGCCATGTGCTCGCAAGGACGCATGGCTCTGATTCAACTTAGAGAGCCTCTTCAAAGCCGTTGAAAGAGAGCGGGTTTTCGACGGTAATAATTGACTTATAGTCATCGCGAATGCACAAAGTGAGAAGCCGTGGGCTTATCGCTGCCGGCTGGTGTTGAAGTGGCAGTGGCAAGTGGGTCTCGGCAGCAGAAGTGGGCGAACCTCCGAAAGTCCAGCCAACCTTCCCGTCTGCGCTTAATCCACTTACCGCTGCTGTTGACTTATCTGTTTTGCCAACGAGCTCGGCTTGGAAAGCTTCGCTACGTCCGTATTCCAACCAATGGTACAAGACCTTGGCTTCTGTGGCAACATGCATATATTACCTAGCGATCTAGCATCGCAAATTGGACGATGGCATCTCAGCTGACGTTGAATCAACAGCAACGAGATCTTATTCGACATGCTGCGCTTTCTGAAGCAAGGCAAAGATGCCTTTGGCTCACCAAAGAGCTTCGAGGAGACGTTGCAGACTACCACTCAGGAAGGGGAGGTGCGATATAACAAGGATTTGCTGCCTAGTCCTCCTGGTAGGTCACACAAATCCATGCTCCAATACTCATACTGATGTGCTTTAGCGGATCGCCTTTGGCATTGGCAACATTACTTCACTTATTATTTGACTCAAACTTTTTCTCCAAGCTCTTACAACCTTGGTGCTTCACTCGTATCCATAGGTCTACTTTGGTGGCATGGCCTGATCGCTGCAGTCATTGGTTCCGCCATCTTAACTGTCTTGGTCGTACTCAATAGCCGTGGCGCAATCAAATACTTCATCGGATTCCCGGTATATGTTCGAGCATCAGGAGGCGTTCGAGGTGCGAGCTTGTACATCCTCGTTCGCGCTATTGTCGCCATTATCTACTTCGCCACACAAACATATTATGGCGGTCGGATTACTTCAGTCTTCATGCGAGGAATTTTTGGAAATGGATATCACAACATTCCCAACCGCCTTCCAGCGAGTGCAGGGATTACATCAAGAGACTTGTTGAGTTTCTTCTTGTTCTGGATTGTAAGTCGGAATGTTTCGGCCTTCATGTAGCTTCAGGACTGACTGATCTTTCAAGGTGCAAATGCCGGTTATGTTCATCCACCCAACCGTACTACGCCATCTTTTTGTCGTCAAAGCTATCATCTCAACCATATCCCTCTTGGGTGTACTCGGTTGGGTCGTCTCTGCCAATGGCGGCAGTATCGGCGACTTCAAGTACACGACAAAGCAAACTCGGCTGTCAGGATCAGATTTGATCTGGCCCATGATCCAAGCTAGTGAGTACTTCCGTCTATATACAGGAGCGTGAATGCTAACATCATATGTAGTCAATTCGGTCATGGGGGCTCTGGCACCAGTTCTGATCAACCAGCCAGACGTCTGTCGTTATGGTCGTTCTTATGGTGATGTGACTTGGAGTCAAGGAATCGGTATCTTGATCAGCAAAGTACTCGTCATGTTTGTGAGTACTGCAACAACGGCTGCCGCGACTCAAGTACTTGGCAAATCGTACTGGAACGTCTGGGATCTCTACAATGCCATCCTCGACCAATACTGGACGGCCGGAGCACGCGCAGGCATGGTCTTTGCGTCTTTCGGCATGATGCTTGCCGTGCTCGTCATCAACGCCGGGAGCAACTCGATGCCAGTCGGCGCCGATCTTACCGGCATCTTTCCAAAATGGCTTACAATTATCCGTGGCCAGGTGCTCTGCGCTATGTTTGCTCCGCTTCTCGTTCCGTGGAAAATAATCGCGTCTGCAACTTCCTTTCTCACCTTCCTGGGTAGTTACACGGTTTTCTTGATGCCTATTTGCGCTTGCATGATCGTCGACTACTGGATGATTAGGAAGGGCAACTTCCACGTACCGTCATTATACGTCTCAACTCCAACAAGCCCGTATACCTACTACAAAGGATGGAATCTGCGCATGCTTGCAGCTTGGGTGTCTGGAGTCGCTTTCACAGTTCACGGTGTTGCCGGATCGCTGGACCCGACCTCGGTGTCTTTCGCGAGCAAAAACATGTACAAGCTTGGCTTCATCTTGTCCTTCCTCATGGGAGGCTTTGTGTACTACCTATTGTGCCTCATCTGGCCAGTGCAGATCCTCCCGACGGGTGCAGAACGTCCATTGGCTTTCGAAGAGATGGCAGCCAATGAAGGATTCTTCGAGCATGAGGGTATTAGCACAATCACGGGCGTTCTGGAAGGCGAGAACGCTAATGGACTTATCACCCAGACCTATGTTGTAGATGGGAAGGAGAGCACAGTTTAAGCGAATGGTCCACGTCCACGAATAGATCATGTTATTATGATAGCCTAAGTAGACTTCACCACTCAGTTCATGCTACTTGTCTTTAGTCCAGCATACTAATACTCCTTTTTGATGATGCCTTTTTGATGCCTTCGTGGTCCTTTAATATCCGTCAGCAGGAAGCTGCTTGCCTTATTTACGCTAGTGTGATGTGTACTTCGCTCGATCGAACTATCGTGACTCACTTGATCTTTCCCTCAATCTGGAGGGTTTTCAGTGTCGCATCTCCCACAGAGAAAAGGAAAATATATAAAACCATTTTCAACATGTCTGCAGCAGATACCATCCGACTTGGATGGATTGGTTTGGGCTCCATGGGCCTAGCCATGGCAACCAACCTACAAAAGCATCTCGTAGACAACTCACTTCCTTCCATAAGATACTGGAATCGGACGATATCACGTGGAGAGCCATTGAAGCAAATCGGCGGCATAACGTCTCAATCGCCAGAAGACCTCGTTGATAATTGCGACATAATCTTCATCTCCGTACGCACCGCATAAAACTACACCAGAACACACTCCATCTAACACCACATAGGTCAGCGACGACACCGCCCTCCAATCCCTCATCAACCAAATCTCCGCCGTCCCCTCCCTCCCCAACAAAATCATCATCGACACCACAACTGTCCACCCCTCCACCACCACCTCCATCACCACCCAGCTCTCCTCCTTATCAGCAATCTACCTCACCGCCCCCGTCTTCGGCTCCACGCCCGTCGCCCAAGCCGGCCAGCTGCTCATGGCCATCGCCGGCGCCCCCGACGCAATCTCTACCGTGGCCCCATTCCTGCAAGGCGTCCTCGCACGCGCCGTCATCCCCGTCGGCTCCGACCCATCTCAAGCCCTCCTCCTAAAAACGACAAGCAACTTCATCACCGCGGGTCTCATGTATCTCCTCTCGGAAGCGCACACGCTCGCCTCCGTCTCGGGCCTACCCGCTGATACGCTGCATACGCTTGTCTCCGAGAACTTTGGAACCTATGCGGCGGGCGTGTCGGAGCGGCTGATTTCGGGCGCGTATTGTCCCGCCGAGGGGGAGGCGCCGCGGTCGGGGCTAGAGTTGGGGATTAAGGATGTGGGGCATGGGGTTAGGGTGGCGAAGGAGAAGGGGCTGGAGTTGAGGGTGGGCGAGATGTATCTTGATGCGGCCGGGGAGGCGAAGGTGTGGGGGGATGAGAGGGGAAGGAGGATGGATAGTAGTTCTGTGTTTGGGGTTGTGAGGGCGAGGGCAGGGTTGGAGTTTGAGACGGATGTTGTTCGGAAGAGAGATGCGAAGGCGAAGGACAGTCATGTAGCAGCGAAGAGTTGATCATCTGAGTCAAATGCGAACTCTAGAGCGTCTGATTCTACCTTTGGGCTGTGGACAAGAAAGAACGCCCCTTTCTATCATTCTGATATTATGAACACTGTCTACAATTTACCCTCCTTTTCAGCAGCCTGTAGCTCTGCCTCTACTTCCGCAATAACGACCTTGCGCACACCTTCCCAGCCCTCAGAGCGCTTGACATGGCTGACTCTTCGAGGCAGATCCTCAAGACCCTTGAATTCAGCTGGCAACACCTTGGCCTGGAAGTACTCCTTCTGCTCCGGTAGCGCCAGCTCGACAGCGTTTGCGAACTTAGCCGGATGCGCAGTGGCAAGCGCAATGTGGTGTGTGGAAGGAGGTTTTGAGACCTCCGCCGAGCGAAGTGCTGCTGCAACACCAATGGCAGAATGTGGGTCCAGGACGTAGCTCTTCGATGCCTCTGCGCTGAAGATGTACTTGATCATGTCGATGGTCTCATCATCGCTAACACGGTATGAGGCGAAGTCTGCTTGCGCGGCCTTGAGGATCTGCGGGTCAACAGCAAAGCCACCCTTGGACTTGAGATCGTTCAACCACCCTCGGACGTGGTCGCCGGCTTGGCTTCGTCGCTGGCTGACCGCATCGGAGTTTGTGCTGTAGACTTCGTAGGCAAGGAACCAGAGTAAGCGCTCAAAGTTGGACGAGACGAGGATGTCCATGGCCGGGCTCAAGGTCTCCTTCACACCGCTCTCATGCGCCTTGGCGCCGTCCTCTGGCAGCCCGCCCTCGGCTTGCTTTCCGTGCACCGCATGCTTCTCGTATCTGCCAGACTCCCAGAATCGGTGTAGAATGTCGTTTGCGTTCGTCGCAATCACCAGCTTCTCCGCCGGGAGACCCATGCGCTTCGCAAAGAAGCCTGCAAGGATATCGCCGAAGTTGCCAGTCGGTACCACGAAGCGGACGGTGGACGCTGGGAGGAAGGAAGGTGACTTGATAAGGTTGAAGTACGAGTAGAAGAAGTAGGTGATCTGGGCGAGGATACGGGCCCAGTTGATGGAGTTTACGGCGGCAAGGCGGTGCGTCTTGTTGATCTCAGGGTCTGCGAAGAGAGCTTTGACGAAGTCCTGAAGAGCGTTAGCTGTGAATGTACAAGCAGAGGAGTGCTTTCCATACCTGGCAGTCGTCGAATGTGCCATCCACCGCTAAGTTGTGCACGTTGGCGTCTATGACCGTCGTCATCTGTGCCTCTTGAATCGGGCTGACTTTGCCATGTGGGAACATGATGAAGACTGACACATCCTTCTTTCCACGCAGACCATAGATGGCTGCAGAACCAGTGTCTCCACTCGTTGCGCCAACGACGGTCAGGTGCTCCCTGTTGCGTCCACTCTTGCCCTCGTTCTTGCGGACCAGGAAGTACTCGAACAGATTGCCCAAGAACTGCAGTGCGACATCTTTGAAAGCGAACGTAGGTCCGTGGAACAGCTCTAGCAGATGTATGTTCTTCTCCTTGTCGATCGTGACGGTTGGTGCAACGTCCTTCGTGCGGAATGTGGCATAGCTGCGACGGATGATATCCTTCAGGTCTGCGGGCGGTATCTCAGACGACGAGATGTAGAGGGAGAAGATTTCGTATGCGAGGTCCTCGAAGGACAGGTCTTTCCACGTCGACGCCCAATTATCGGGCAGTGTGGGAATCTCCTCTGGGATGAAAAGGCCGCCATCTGAGGCAAGACCCTTCAGCACGACTTCCTCGAAAGACAGCTATGACGCGTTAGACGTGGTGGTTGGTGGCTGGTTTCGCATGCTCACATCGTAGGATCCTCCCCGGGTGCTCAAGTAGCGCTGAGATGTGGTATGCGAAGACATGACGAAGAATTATTTTCTCACGGCCTGCGCAACAACAAAGGAAGAAGTAGCGGCAACTAATTGACCTGTCAGATAAGTGGAAAAGTAATGCGGTCCCCGTGGGGTGTTGATGTTGTATAGCAGCTCCGGGATCGCTGTGACTCAAGAAATTTCCAATGCCCTGCGCCCTGCGCCCTCGCCCTGTTAGACGTTTGCAATCAGCACATGGTAGCTCTAGGGCTGCAACAGGGAAAGTGAATTCAACATTAGTTTACAAGCATTCCGATCGCATAGACCCTTCAAGCCTCTGGTCTTGCGACGATACCCCGCGTGCGCAATCCATGCCCCGCCGCCCTGCTTGCTGTTCCTGTGCTCTGGCGGCATCGGCGCTCAGCCTCGGCTCTTACCGTTCTAGTTCGCAGAGCCGCAAGGACGAAGCTGGAGCGTGATGACTGGTTTCAGTATTGACAATTCATGACCTCTATTTGTGAGGCAGAAAACACTCGAATAAATGCTCTATTCAATCGAGCTTTACTGAATAGCAAAAACACAGTCATCGTGTCATCCTGCCATCCTGCTTGCTCCGTCGTCACGCTCCAACGATGCCATACGTACATGAGCTGCGTTTCACTCAACCCTCAACCTCCTGAATAGCTGAGACACCCACAACAGCAAAAAGAAAACATACGATGGTCACTACGAGGGTCGAACTCGCGACCTTGGCGTGTCAAGGCAGTATTTGCTATTAGCACCACGCTCTAACCAACTGAGCTAAGCGACCGTTCTTTGGTTTCTGATGTGAGATGGAGAGAGAGAAAATAGAATGGATTATATTCTCATAGACAATGTAAGGTCACAAGGCTATTGGAAGAGTTGGAAGGCTGACTGGAAGGCGGCTTAGTTGTGTTGCCAGAAGGGGTCAAAGATGAGATGGTGGGGTAAAATAGAAATTCTCGTATACCTTTCAGTCCTAGTCCCACCACCATTCTGTCATACTTCGGAGAGGAACCAAGTACAATCGAATCATCTTAGGGAAGCTGACGCTTAATGCACATACCTGACCACTTTAGATACTCGAGAGCCTTGCAGTTCCGATGCTTAAATGACTCCCATCCTCTTGATCCAATAAAAACTACATCGCCACAACCCAGTCGATTTCAAGATGATGGGTACAAACTCCTCATCCGTCTACGCAAAGTAACTATACCCTACAACTCCTTCCCAGTCTCTACCTCCATCGTCAAACACACACCAAGCACAACATGTGCCCCACAACTCGGCACTTTCGGAACTGTCAAACGACCTTTTGGTCGATAACGATCGCCTTTGCATATGCCGTGCGCAACCGCAGTGCAAGAACTGCTGCTCTCCATGTCAGTCGTGCAACCAGACTTCAAAGCCGCTGCGTCGCACCACATGCGGCAAATTTCGCGGCCAAGGACCGAGCACAGAACGGCCTGTTCGGTGGCACACGACTACGGTAGCAGATCTCTTCGCGTCGATCAGTGAAATTCCCAGGGTAGTGGAAATTCTCCGAAAGACGGTTTTGCGTCACGGTTGGACGTGCGTAGCGGGGGCGCGACTGACGCGTCATATGCGCTTCTCGGTCTGTATGGGTGAGGTGGCGGGCAGTGTCCAATCTATGGTAAACACGTTGGGAGAGTGGTGATAGGAGCGGGTGCGGTGTCACTGAAGTGGCGGTGTATGTCGATGTCGTGATGGAGGGTGTTGATGCTAGGCGGGTTTGAGCACCTATTGGCTTATGTGGGAGGGGTCTAATCAAACATCAGAGGTATAATGTTTGATTAGAGGGCCGTTGTAGGGTATGTTGTGTGACTAGTGACCGCGTTGTACTACATCAGGAGCTCAGCGAAACGGGGGACGCTTGTCCTGGGAGAGACTTTTTGAAACACTTGGTCATGGAGACTGCAGTTGCCGTAGGTCCATTCGAATTGAAGAGGGTTTCTTCGCAGCGCCGCTGATATATGATAGCACACTTCCTTGTACATGCATGGCTGTCGAGGTATACAACGAACCTTTGCAGACTATGCTAATTTTGGTGACGTTGTTGCATTGTGAATCCGAACAAGTGTTCCTTTCAATATGGCATAGTGCCGACAGCCTCTTCTTAGAAGGATTTGAACTGCTGAGAAATTGTCTCTCGTTTGACAGGCGATGTCCAGATTCTTGCAAGGAGGGTCAGCTAAACTTCGTACCCCGAGGCTGTATTGGCGTTGCTAATGCACTTCCTATTCATGTCGATCCCTAGTGTTCATGAGCGATACACGGTACTGGCAAGATTCGCGAGAAGTGAGGGCGCAAAAGGGTTCTCTTTCATTCTCCTATAGTCTCGCACGAAGATCCTTAATCGACGAGATTGAGCAACGCGCCAGGGCATAACCAAACAGGCCACGTACCGAAATAAAAATTACTGTTGCCATACTAATCGAAGAAAACGCAGGACACGACCAAGGGTCGAACCGGGTATAAGCTGTATCTGCCTCAAACGTGACTGACCACCAGCTCCACGCGCTAGATGCAAGAAAATCAGAAGCAAAAAGGGCAATGTGGTATAATGTACAAGTGTACAGTCGCGGTGCTTGTTGATAACTATATCTGGGATTGGAAATTCCGCTGGGGAAGAAATAGCAATCTAGGGGCATAAGAAATATCTTCGACGGTGGCATACCCACATGCCAAACACGATCGTTGAGTGAGGTGCTCTTACGTCGATAGAGTCGTGGACAGTGTGTATATAACCACACGGAAAGGGCGGCGGCTTTTCGTTTCGTCATTCGAAGAAGGGCGAACTGCGAAGTGCAGCATCGAGCCCACTCCACGCTATGGAGACCTAGCTACCTCCCAGGACAACATTGCCATGTCGCATACGCGGGCCAAGACTTGCTGTGAACCCTGCCGACTTTCGTGACTAATGAAGGACATTGCCACAGTGAGCTTGTTAAGGTCGCTGTCCTCGCTTGGATTCGTAACGGGTGGTAATTGATTCGGGAAGCCCGGTGTCCGACTGCCACAATGGCGCGCAATGGCTATGCTATAGATGGCATCGCGGACCTCCTGGACTTGTAAGACATTGCGCATGATGGAAAGAGCATAATCCGCAGCCCCATGAGGCGCCGAGTCAGAGCCGGAATACTGGACGAAGTCACCGAGATGAATCCAGAAGTCCACCTCCGCCTTCTTCTGCTCAGGTAAGTCGGGAGGGTAAGAAAACTGGCGCAGTGGATTGGGCGCCAGGTTCTGGTTGGTGAGAAGGCTCTCCAAAATGTCGAATCGCCCCCGCACCTCTCTGACGGATATGTCGTCGTTCTCGTTCGAATGCACTGATGCGTGCAGACCATTGGTACTAGGTGCTGGGTGTTTGCACGTGCTCAGCAAATGCCAAATTAGTCGAGCTTCTTGACTGAAAACCCCCGCCATATCAGAGGTTTGTGACTTGGCAGCTCTCATAGATTCGGTGAAGTAGGCGGCCTCCTCGTGTAGCGCGCGATCGGCAAATATCCGGTGAAGGGCATTGTCGTTTGTGGTGAACCAAGGAGTTTGCAGCATGATATCTAGGCCTGCGCAGTAGTCGTTGAAAAAAATTGTCCTGAATTCGTCGTCAACCTGGGGCGGTATGGGCGCCTGGCGAGGGGGCACCTCTGGTGGGCTGTGGTTGCATATGCCGAAGATGTCGGCCATGGTCAAGGGTTTGCCTGGCGAATTGTCAGTCTGTAACAAGGTGAGGGTTGATAGTGAAGACGCACCTTTGCTTGGTGGTAGCATTGGCGGTGGATGGGCATAAGCTGCACCTGGCGGGCCCCTCATAGCGGGATCCATGTGGTGTACGCCGTTGTAGTGTGGCTGGCCCTGGTGCATTGACTGTCCTTGTGGAGCAGCCAGCGCAGGGTCGATTGCGTTGAAGTTCTCTGGAGGGTGTGCACCGCTGGTCGCAGATGCGGCCGGTGCGTATCCTGCCGACGAGGCCGGTGCGTAGCCTTGTGGTACTGGGCTCTGACTGTATGTCGTAGACGCAGGCGCAGCAGGGGTGGCTGCTGGGGTTGACGAGTGAGGTGCGGGAGCAGAGTTGGGAGCGGGTTGTATTTGTGCTGGACCGGGCTGTTGCTTAAAGATTGGGTCGTAGCCAAGACACTCGCGCTTGCTCTTTTGGCAGTTTCTGCAGACGGGATGGGCTTCGTCACACTGTGAAGTGGTGTTGTTAGCGCATTTGTAAAGCGAGGCCAGGTTAGGGTAAATGTTCGCAGGTAAGTTTGGGGCTCGCTTCATGGCTCTCGGTTACGGCTCGACGGTTTGGGAGCAGCGCGCGCAACGCGTCGCGTCAGACAACCAATCGCCATTGACTCGCGCAAAGCGCATATCGAAGCTCACCACCGCTGATACTTTTCGAGTCGCGCCGACTCGAGATACGAAATGCGCTGAAAGGCTCCGGGCTGGACTCACCTTTATTCTTCGCTTGCGACACGTCAAACATCCAGTTTTTGTGCGACGCTTAATCTCCTTCTTGTGGCGACCGCCGGACAGAATTCGCTGGTCGCCGTGCTGTGGCGGGAGCTGGTATCGCATTGCAGCATTGAACTGCGCAGGACCCATGTTGCCCATCATCTGCTGGCCGGACGGCGCATGCGGATGCGCTGGGTGGCCATAGTACTGCGGGATTCCGTGGGGCGGGGGAGGCAGCGGCGAGCCCATGGACTGCTGCTGTTGCTGAGGTTGAGGCGGCGGCGGCTGCTGTCCGTCCATGGCACGTATCGGCGGCAGGTTGAGCGACGGCAGGTTGTTCGCCTGCTGCGGCGAGCCACGATAGGGCTCATTGCCTTGAGGGCCTTGGGGCGGCGGGTAGCTGTAGGTGGACTGCATTGAGGGCGACGGGTAAGAGTGCGGCGAGGGATAGGCGCCGGGCTGCTGTCTTGACTGCTGGACGTTGGGGTCGGCCATGCTGGAGTGCGAAAAGTGGGATGGGGCGGGCGAATATGGCGCAGGACTGATCTGGGTGGTAAAATCGTGTGACATGGGCTAGCAATATGAAGCCGCCCAAGCGCAGCGCTGGCTGGCAGTCGAGCTGGAGGTACTGTAGGTGCACGCAGCCGTCGCTCGCTAGAAGAAGCTTGAGGTATGGGACACGAGCTGGAGGGACGGGCGCCAGGTCTGAGGTAGGGATGTTGGCGAGCGGCCGAGGCGTGTGTTGGCGGCCAAATCGGGAAGCTAGTATGGCCAGGGGGGTGCCTCGGGGCTGCAAGACCTGCAAGACACTGCAGAGGAGCACTGCGTGGGATGAGTTAGCAACCTTGGAACGGCGCAGCGGTGCACGTCGTCGCTACACGCGGGCGGGCCATGGAAGCGAGCGAGCGGCGAGAGGCGAGAGGCGAGAGGCGTGGGAGCGCGACGCTTCAGCAGAGAGAAGACTGAAGAGTACCAGGCCAGAGCACCCCCGTCAAGAATGCGGGCCATGCGCCCATCCACCCACCCACGGCCGCGCTGGACGGCAGGGAGTGCGAGTCTGCGCTGCCTCTCCTAGCCGCGTTGAGCAGGTCATGAACGTGGCAGTGCGCGCGACAACAGTAACAGGAAAGGGTGCTTGGTGCTGGGAGATGCCGCCTACTCACATTGTGATCAATCACTAACTTTTGGCGTGCTTCGCTTGGGTAGGCCCCGGTGCTCGTCCCGTTTTCGCTTCGCGAGCGTCACTAATGTATCCTGCAAGGTTGCGGGAATGCTCTGGGTGTCGCTTGATCAGTGCAGCGTCGGCAAACAACGATATTCGCAGAAGACGCAGCCCGTCCAGGAAGAACGATAGGTCTGTGGATGGAAGGAAAATTAGCGCACCCGTGGACCACAGCCTGGCTTATTCCTCCGTCACGTCACGTGAGTTCGCCGTTCCAGCACCTCGCTGCTTGCACATCTATTATCCAGCCTGCGCACCCGTCGTCTGTTCTTCCTGCAATCAGCTTCCAAAGCAGCGTGCCTCTCCACACCCCTCGACCTGCCATTGGCACCCGCCGCTGGGCAAGTCCCTTTGCGGGCCCAGCTGTTATGCACTGCCGTCCGCCGTGGAGCTTTTGCCCTTCACGCTCCCGCGGCCCAGTGTTGGTCTTGCACCCATTGGGACGCTCTGGATACAGTACATGCAGCAAGGCGCGTCGGCTCTCGACGCGTTCTGCTAGGCGTGGGTGCACCAGCTTGCGTTCCCCAATCCCTTTCCGTCGCGGCCTGGCAGCTTTGATTAAGGCTGATTACCGCAGTTGCCTGCATCACCGAGCGGACGGCAATGCCCTCAGCCTGATTTCTCGCCGCCTCTGCGATTGTTCCTTTGGTCCTAGATCGAGCGTGACATGCCCTGTTGTGATCCACGTCGGCTCCAGAAGGGCGACTTGACAGCCCGTGTGCGCCGGCAACCCTGGGGCCTGAAGGCATGTGCACCCCAGCGGCCCGGCTTATGACTTCATCGCTGCTCGGCACCATTGGGCACAAGGGCATCATGGAACGTCCTGTACCTCATCAGCATAATCCGGGCCGCTTATCCCTTGCCCTCGCCATCGATGCGCATCGCCATATCAGGAGGCTGCTGACAAGGCGAGGTAAATGTTCGCTTGTGCAATGTCATTTCAACATCCCATTTAACCGCCAGCAACGAGAAATCAATAGCAGCCTCAAATCCCAGCCACCGCAACAGCGGTGCATGGGTGCAAGAGCCGCTCAGTCCCAACAACGGCGTTGCATTTGTTGGTCCTAGACTCAGCCTGAGCGCCGCCCACCACCCTGTATCACACAGGGCTATCAACGGATAAATCAACGCGCCCGGCCTCATGAGCCGTTGCCGGACGTGTGTCGAGTGCGACCACCTTTTGTAGGAGCACCATTAGGCAGAAGCCCGTGTCCACGGAAGAGCGGTGCCGCGACACTCGTAGCACATCTATGGTCTAAACAAGTGGTGCTGGCAGATTCAAGTCTGGATGGCGTAATGCTGCTGCAGACGACATTCCTCATCTCTGCCGCCTAGCTTCGATAAGCCCCAACAAATATTAATAATTGGAGATGCTCACGTCTTCAGGCTTCCTTGCATTACGACGAGATCGGAACATGAAATACTATACTATCTTTACACGCAAAATGCGTGGTCTGACGTGTTTGGCGGAATTACACGTCCAGGTGAACGTCCCACCACAGCTGTTAGGGTATGGCAGCACGAGCGGAGACCCTGAAATCAGGGCTGAGTTACCGGCGCACGTCGATCCAGTTCGTACTACAGTGAACATAACCAAATTGGTATGGGCTGTTTTCGGGCCTGTTGCTCGCCTGTTTCTCGCCTGGCGACCATCGATGTGAGGTTCGGATCATAGTTCTCGCTTATTGTACAGCACAAAGCGAAGACCAAGGATGCCCCAGCAAACAAACCGTATGGAAGCTCGTCGAACAATGTTAGAAGCGCCAACCGAGACACCGCGCATCCTGCCGCCCCCCGCTGAGCGACGCATGAGTCGGGTTGGTTGTGTTCGGCTCTACGGGAAATACTCGTCTCGCATGCATATTCGCATCCATTTCAGCCGTGCCCTTTGCGGCTTTGAAACTGGAGCACGTAATTTCTTTTTCCCAGACATATTTCTCGCGCTGCCCTACGGCAATTGTAACACAATCCGGAACGTGCGCAAGGAACAACCTCGCAGCTCGACATCATACACAGCACCTCTTATTGGCACATCGGTGTCGCGAGCTTCTTCGCGGATGGTGCCTCACGCTTAGGGCAAGATTACCGAACGCTAGGCGCCGGGGTCCACTTTTCGGTCGTCGCTCTTTATCCTCCCGAAAACCAATCGCACTTTACTGGCCTTGGCTGAGTGTTCGGGATTGTGAAAAAGACTCTACCATGTTGGCATGAATAGCGTCTTGGGAAATTTACGCTCACCAAAGCGCATCCTCCTGGAAGGAAGAGAGCCACCAATAATGATCAGTATTCCTATGTACCTTTCCTAGGCTGGACAGCCATTGGAACAGAGGATCGAGCAAGCGTCTAGCATAAGATCGAATTATGCTGTACTACGGTCACTTCACTGGTGAAGCACATGTACATGCACATGAAAGGGGTACATAATTGCCATCCGCATCGCAATGGTTCCGCCTCTCAGAGCATCCGCTTGTAGTACAACACACGAACTGACGGGTCCGGACATGAAACAGTTTTTGACGCATCAAAGCATTCTCTAAAGGCTGCTGACTATGCTCAGTACTTCAAACAGGTTGCTCATACACTCAGAATACGCTCTAGATGTGGGGTTTTTCCAACACAGCATCTAGCAATGCATGCATCTCCAGGACAACTACACTCAGCTCTTTGCTCCTCAATCGCGGCTTGACTTCTATCGACCGTCAGCCGCAAAATTCATGTCGTGCACGAGAGAAGAAACACGTCCTGGAACGTGGCGAGGGCAGTCGGTTTCCAAACCAAACACAACCCGTGCAGCCTTCTGTACGCCCACACCTTTCGCCTGCACTGCAACCCTAGGAGTAATGGGACAAAGCTCAAAGACGCCTTGTACCACGTACCAGGTAGCATGGACTGGGGCGATGGTGGGATGGAAAGCTCATGGTACCTTGGAGTATCGAAGAGCCGTGTTTGCTCGCGATCAGATCTGGATGTATGTGCGGGGCGTATCCAAACACGTAGGTTCTGGTGGAAACGATATTGGTATAGTGATCTAGAACTCACTCGTTCATCATAGCGCTACGTGTGTCACTGAAGGGTACCATGTCATCTTTTCTTTTTTTTTTTCACAAGATTATTTGCTTGTCGAGATGGTTTGTGGAGTCTCTGCCTTGTCCAGTGCCAACAGTATGTTCCTGATGCTACTCGCGGGTGCAGGGACCTTTGGGAAGTACTTACAGTGTTCTGTGTTGTGTATTTGGCTATTCAAATTAGTTGAAAGGAGGTGGAGTACAATAGAACAAAGAATGGTCGGAACGAGGAAGATGCAACACAATGGATAGACTCGGTGATACAGCACGGCAGCTCGACTAGAATCCACTAAATTGGGCAATGGGCAAGTCGCGTCGCAAAAGGCGGCTTTTATGCGCGTGTCGTTGTCACAATATTCTCGTTTAGACATTTGTATTTTTCATCACTGCGTTCGATGTGCAACTAACTTCAGTGCACACTTGGCTCGTAGTGCTATGTGGCTCAAGGAATGTCCGGAGATAAGTATTGGCTCAAGGGAGGGATGGGTGACATGCTGCGTAATATTGGAAAGAGTCATATTCATCGATTAATCAGTCACGACATGAATGTGGCTTGATTGAGGGATGACTGCTATGCTACAATATACGGTAATTGCTTTATGCTCAGTATTCGGTAGCTCAAAACATGATGATTTGGAGTAAATATAAGTATTGATGGAAGACCTTGATAATTTTCGCTGATTACAGGCCACATTGGCTCTTTATATTGTACACATGACGGCACTGGACATCGGTTTCATGTCACGATCTTGATCTCAGGACATTGCATATAACATCACTCACAAATTTCAAAGCAACAAAAGTTCCATGCTTTTTAAAAATCCATTTGTATTATCCCACCATGTATCTAAATCCTACCATCGTAAAACCCAATCGCTAACACGAGTCAAGCTAACAATGCGAGAGAAAAAACGGAGATCAAATCAAGCTAATCTCACCAACACATCCATCTAAGCGTACACAGTCCGCATGGTAGAAGGGTCCTGGCGCCGAGCAATCTTGCCATCTGAGCAAGTAGTCGCCGCCAGCGACGGCCTGGAAAATCGCCTTGCCGTGGTTGCATAGCGCGAACTGCTTGCCGTCGGGGCTGCAGATGACTGCGCCGTCGGGCGAGCACGCGGAGGCAGGCGCACCGGGGGCCTGGGATGGGGATGCTGGGGCCGAAGGAGGAGCGGCTCCAGATGCTGGAGGTGAGACTGGAGCCATGCCAGTGGGAGACGCGCCCTGGGGTGCAGTCACCGTGATAATGGTGCGGAGAGTAGACGTCTGCGCGCCGCTGGCTGCCGAGGGGGCGGGGGAGACTGAAGCGGCCGGGGCGCCCATGCTGCCTGAAGCCATTGAGTTGATCGGGGCGACAGGCGACGGGAAGACTGGGTTGGGCGGGGACGGGCGGGAGAAGGAATGCCTGGGTTGGCGGGCGCTGCGGGAGCGCTGCCACCAAGCGACGGGAGCACCACCAGGAGTGACTGGTTCCGCCGCAAAGAGGCATGTAAGGTCCCGTGCCGTTCTTGGTAACGTACTTGCCAGGGTTCTCGTACAGATAGTCGTAGTCCTCCTTGGTCGTACAAGGGGTCTTGCCAACACCACTCGATGTTGACGGCCATATCTGGGAGTGCGTCAAATGCAGTGTCATCCTTGGCTCCGCCAGAGATCTCGACAGCAGCACAGTTCATGTAGAACTCGCGGTTGCCGACCTTATTGGACCAGGTCCAGGCCATGGACATCTCGCCGTTGGGAAGCTCTGTAGGGATGGTGAAAGGCAGGGGAGGACGAACCGCCTTCGCGTCGGCGGGCGACCAGTTGCCACCACCGGGAGGCACGTCTGGGCAGCCACCCTCCCATGAGTGGATGACTTTCCATACGCTGTCCTTGGTAGGCGACTTGTCCTTGGTCACAGAGACCTGACAAGATCCGCCACTGTGAACGGCTGAACCGAGTAGGTTGATGCTCGTATCAGTACCGGCAACCCACATTATTAACCGTAGCACCAGTGGAGGGTGCGTTCTGGCATGGAAAGTCTGCGGCCTTGAGGGGATCCTGCTTAGGGAATGAGCCCGTGGGGCCGAATGGAACCGGGCTTGCCATGATAATGTGGGCATGAGCGGCGAGGGGTGCAATGGCCAGCATCGCACCGAGAATGGTGGTTGTAGAGAAGACCATATTGCGTAGACCAGCTGCGGAAATGATCGATGAGGTCGAAAGTATGTGTTGTGTGTGTGTGTGTGTGTGTGTGCGATCGATAGTAAGGTAGAAGTTGATTTGTAGCAAGTGTAAGCTATAGTAAACCTGTAAAGTGGGTAGTAGCTTGTTTGTGTTGCAAAGTGCTGTCGATGAGTTTGGTGAGAAGAACTGGCCGAGATTTCTTATAGCCGCAGGTCGCGAACGTTGTGGAGATAGAGCTCAATAGTGTTGTCGCAAAAGTCCACAATGACTATGTGCAAGAGGAACAGTGAAGTGAAGGTGAATGAGTGTCTGTCAACAATGGCAGTGTAGAATAGCGGCGAATGAGCGTGAGTCGAATCAAGAGCGCAAGCAGGAGTCATGAATGGCGAATACTATTGCCGTGACAATAATTGTGCGGCTGTGTGGGCAATGGCCTTTTCAAAGTTGTGACACGGCGAAACTGGTGATATTGCGACTGGAGGAGGGCCTATGACGCGGTATCTGGACCGTCGCAGGACCTCACAAAAGCAGTACGAGGAGGCCAGCTTTCTGCGGGGCATGACATGGCAGAGATGTTCAGTGAGCGCATGGCGTACTGCATATTGTGAGTCGCGACGCAAAGTGCCAAGTTGGAACAGCAGGTAGCCCCTCTGAAGCTATCCACAGTATTGTTTGACGTTGGAAGCCCCGGCAAGATCTTAATTATGTTTCCTTAGCCGGGATTTTACAGTACATGAGGTGAGTACAGCGCAAATTCAGTACGCGCGCTGTAATAAATCAGCACTCAGCGATGGTTCAATTTTTCATTTATGGTCTTCTGTATGCTTTCATTCAACTTAACTAGGTTCGTTTGGCTCCGCTCGCGTCCTCGAGGGCACATCCAGGTGACGCTGATGAATACCAGATTGCATGACATGATCCACACCGTGATCAACGATGTTATGTGACGATGCGAAGAGAGTGCGTGACAAACCATGTAGTGTTAATATCGAGTGTGATGCTGCCCTGCAGATGCCGTGAATGAAATAAGGTCGAACCAGCTGTTTTAAGAAGAGCTGCGAGTTCACAAGGTCCCAGGAGGTGAACAAAGAGACGTTGAGCGAGACTAGCGGGACTCGAGTATCTGAATAGCACAATGTCGCGCAAGACTGTGCGAGAGGGGAGGCAGTCGACGGCGGTATGGTGCTAGATTTTATCTAGAGAGCATATTGGGATATTCAATCCTCACACTCGTGCATAGCGCGGAGTTTGGCGCGTTGACAGCTAGATCGTGGGTAGCTTGATGACATGATGAAGCCGCCGTAATCGCAGTCATTGAGTGAATGGGCGCTCGGACCTCGGCGCTCGGACCTCGACGCCACAAATGCTGCGCCTCGGCTCTGAAGCTCCAAGCTCCCGAGCTCCTTCACCGCTGGGCACGACACAGCCACGAGACCCTGCAGTATCTCGCAGCGCGACAGCTAGCATGACTCCCGCGAACCACACCAGCCCACAGTGAGATGGCCTGCGCGGAAGCAGTATCGAATGCCGATAGAGCGCCATGACGTATTGGCCAATTTCCTCGCCCTCCATCTTTGCGGCCACCAAGCACACCAGACCCGAGCAGACGCGGGTTTCTCATGATGGACTCGAGGATGGCGGGCCGAATGCGCAGATTGAAGATCAGACGCGCACCCAGGGCGAGGCTGCTGTGAAGGAGGGGGACGACACTCTGTCACAGCAGCCACGTGCCTCGGATGCATTGACAGAAGATGACATACATGGCGAGATCATTGCTATCAGGGTCACGAGGAGCGGACACTTGTTCGCAACCCTGACCCGATCCACCCTGACGATATGGCAGACAAAGGCACGTCTATAGTCCTGCGCAATGGGCCGTTGCTGATGCGTTATGTAGCCTACCGTTGTTCTAGCTTCGGTCCTGCGGTCTGCGCAGTCATTGAAAAAATACGGACCCAATACAGACGTTCTCCTCCGCCCCGACTCCCAGATATTCGTAGTGCAGACTACTCTCGGTTTCTTGATTACGTATGGCCTCGCGACTGACCACTCCTCACGCGTATATCGGACCCAATTCACCGACACACACGGAGGGCACTCGAGGAAGAGCAGTACAATATCAGGCTTCAAGCAGCAGCGCCAGCACGACACCAATGCGGGACCAGGAGAGGGCAGTGGCTTGAGAGAACTCAGTCTTGGCTTCCGCATGGTCATACGTGTCGATGCCGGCATTGTGAGAGCTCTGGCACTGGACGATGAGCTTGTAGTAGCAACCGAGAAACCCGCCGCAGTGCAGTGCATTCGATGGGTGCCGGATTCTAGCGGACCTCAGACGAGTACCGAGCTCCTGAACAAGATGACATGGTTGGGCAAGAAAACTACCCTCGCCGATATCGTTCACGATAGGCCTATGAACTTGATGTGCTGGATAACAGGGGAAGGGCAAGCGTTTGCGGTTCAACGCGTGCGTCCAAGCGCTACCCAGGAAGGCACTACTTTGTTCCGTGGCTACGGCTTTCACACCCCAGAATCTGATGCCGAGCACGGTGTCAAGGCTGCAATCAATGCCAGGTTCTCGTTGCTGGCTGTGGGGTGCTCCAATGGCGATATATGTGTGTATACTGCTCGAGACTACACCGGCAACATACCACTGTCACACAGACTAAAGCCTAGCGTCACATCTCCTGGCAAAGTGACCACCCTGGTCTACTCACCAGATGGGTATTCCTTGTTCGCCGGCTACGAAAATGGCTGGGCGATGTGGAGCGTCTATGGCAAGCCTGGGGCGACTAGCTTTTCTGCGGACCGCACACTTTCGGAGACTAATGGCGAGGCATGGTTGCTGGGTGTTCATGATGCATTCTGGATAGGATCCGGTGCAGAATTGGTCATCTTGGGCAAGCATTCCAACCGTCTCTTCATCCTGGAGATGGCCCGCAGTGCCGTTACTGGCTGTTTCTCATCTGCCAACATCTCAAGATCGCTCATGCAGACAAGTACCGGCTTCATGATATATCGTGGTTACGACTTGCCAGATCTCACCACCATATCCGCAGACGTGTCACTATGGCATCATGTGCAGGTTCCACCTCATTACCTGGTGGATCAATGGCCCATTCGGTGTGCGGTCATTTCCAACGATGGTCGTTATGTTGCTGTCGCTGGAAAGAGAGGTCTCGCGCACTACAGCGTCACTAGTGGGCGCTGGAAAACATTTGACGATCCATTCATCGAGAACGAATTTACTGTCCGAGGCGGCATGTGCTGGTTCCAGCACGTCCTCCTCGCAGCGGTTGAGTCTCACGAGTCCCACGAGGTATGGCATTCTGCACATGTCATCTAACACAAGCTGACCCGCGATCTCTTCTAGATTCGAATATACTCGCGTGAAGCGGCGCTCGATAACAGTCATGTTATGCATGTCCAGAAACTACCCACCCCTATTGTCTTGATTGCACCCTCTGGAGAGGACTCGCTCCTTGTCTACACCTATGAAAATATCCTGTATCATTACATCATCAACGTTGCAGACTCTTCGGTCAAGTTGCTACAAGTGGGCCAGATCGCATTGCATGGTATTATTCGCGCGCCTCCCCGGGTGCGAGCGCTCAGCTGGATATTGCCCGAGGATCAGATTTGTAAGTTGGCCCACAAATTGACTACATTATCAGACTGACAATCTCTAGACCAAGGAGATCCATCTCAGGACGTGGCTGTTGCCACCGTCTTATTCCTCGTGGATGGCAAACTTGTATTACTGCAGCCAACAACAACGGAGGGCGGTGAACTCAAGTATGAGATGCGGATCATTGCCCAGAACGTGGAGACTTATGCGCTCATGCGCGACCACCCCGCATTCGCCTTGGACATGAGCACGGAAGCGTTGCCCGCTAGCCCCTCGGCAGGGCTGACGATGAATGGTGTGCATGGCCACGATCTACGAGATTCGCTGTGGTACTTTGATGGAATCGACATGCGAGTATGGATCGACATGCAAGATGTTCTAGCATCGGCGTCCGCCGAGTTGGGGAGAGAATTGCCCACTCCAGTCAAGATCCCAGTCGACTTCTACCCTCTGTCTGCTCTGATCAACAAAGCCATTGTGTTTGGCGTCGAATCCGAGCTCGTACAACGGCGCGATACAAGCTTCGCGTTCTTGCGCTTTGGCACCAGGGTATGTAGCGCAATCCAAACGAACGTGAATGGTCGCTGACATGCACGTAGACACACCTATTCCTCCCCGCACTGCTACGCCACCACTTGGCGCAGTATAATCATCCTGCAGCTTTGCACCTTAGCCACCATTACCAGCAACTGCAGTACTTCCCGCACGCTTTGGAGATCTTGTTACACGAGATACTTGACGATGAAGTTGACACACAGCCACCACCCGAGCAAGCATTACTACCAAGCGTGTTATCTTTCCTGAGCTCGTTTCCACAATACCTTGACATCGTCGTACAATGCACGCGAAAGACCGAGGTTCGGTCTTGGCGGACGCTGTTCTCGAATTTGCCTCCACCAGAGGAGCTTTTCGAAGAGTCACTACAAAAGGGTAATTTGAAGACAGCGGGTGGATATCTGCTCGTTCTCCATACCTTTGAGGAGTTAAGACCAACAGGAGACCAAGTGGTACGTCTACTCCAACGAGCCAAGGACGAGCAAGACTGGGAATTGTGCAAAGAACTTGCACGATTCCTCATGGCACTCGATGAGACAGGTGTGACGCTAAAGAGCACACTTGAATTGGTCGAGCTCAGGAGCCCTTCAATGGACCAAACACAGGAACAGACGCATTTTTCTTTCGATACCACGCGGCTCAATATTCCCACAAGGGGTCGCAGTAACGGACATCGGGTAGACGTAAGCCCTGGTTTGGGCAATGCGGTCATGTCTCCCGAGCGAACGTCTAGGGACAGTGGAAGCGTAAGCCCCGGAGGGAGCGCCGCGAGTCCTGTCGCTGCTAACCAGCAAGGAGTGAACGACTACTTTGGTACGGCATCAAATGGGGTGCGATAGTGGTTCATTGCTACCGTGCTTAGTGCGGTGAAGCCGTTCGAGTAACACAGACCGCTGCACACAAGCCTGGAGATCATCGCTTGGGGATTATCACTTCGTTTACCCGCCCGAAAATACGGTAAGGCGACGTTCTCGAAGACTTCCTGCCTGGGTGTAGTAGCCTACGAGGACCCACAAGGCTGCTGACACGAAGCCGTCTCGACTATGGTAGATCGATGATTGGGGGATTTCACAGCCACAATCTCGTAGTGTTGGGGTGAAGTGGCAGGCCCGCAACCGCATTACTGGTGTGTACACACACAGCTAGCGATCAATCTAGTGCAGTAATGCAAGGGCCCGGCAAGTTGGGCGTGCCATTCGTGCAGCGAACGGAACCATACAAGAGCTGACATGCACCGCTTTTTCAGGGCGCACAGACCATAATAAGCACGGCTAATTGGCTCAAGCACACATTGGAAGTGATGGATCGAATGTCGTGGGACCTTGCGTGGCGGTGAGCTTCGCTTGAACTTTCTCCAGGCCTTGTCCGCCGTGGTCAGCATTGCACTCGTGTGACGAAGTCTGCGACGGGCAACAGTTTCGAGATATGACGTTGCGGAGAATGGCAAAGGGCTTTCTTGTCTGCCTTGGTTGCAGTTGAACCGGCGTCGTTACAATTTGTAGTTGACCCAGCATCGCGATCAGCATCTGTCCCTAGCAATTTTCCTGCACCTGTCAGCACAAAGTTCCACAGAGTTTCCAGTGCACATTACCCCGTGGTGTCGCTACGTACTTGACGCTCAAAGCGCGGGAATCACAGCCGATTCGTTAGCTCAGCAATGCCTCCCCGGCCCGCATGTGGTTCGGCAGCTATCGCAACACTGCCACACATCAACTTCACCGTCTTGCATTCCGTAACAGATGCGCAGCCATCAACTGGTGCTGCATGACGCACAAGTTTCCATCACCGAATGTCTAGTGTGCGGTCAACCCTTGATGTTTGTGGTTTAGCCGCATGAGCGCAACATCGCTATCTTGCGCAGTACATGGAGTGAATACATATAATACCTGGCGGCCCACCTCAGCCCTATGACTATCGATCGATCCTCAGCTTACTGACCCAAGTCCTTAACTCAATCGAGGAATGATCAACACACCTTGACAGCCTCGTATACTGCGTTGCTATCGACTTAGCACTGTGTTGGAGTTCAATTTCAATTATGACTGCCCCTGCCGAATCGCGCATGCCCCTCGCTTTCGACTCGTACTTGGGCCTCGGTTCCTCCTACAATTCACCCGCGTCAACCGCTGCATTTGATCCGGATTTCTCTTGGGACCCAATGCCGCCACACCAGGAAAGCGATGGTAAGATAAGGTCCTTTCATGTTGAAGTACGATTGGGAGTTTTGCGCGGCATGCGCAATCCCTCATTGGAACACGGGCGCATCTTGTGATGCGGCTGAATGCTTGCGAAGGATTCTCGTACCCTCGCATTTTACGCCCTGTTTCCCACTTCTGCTGTTCTCAAGGAATTTTATCATGATCAAAGTGCATGCAGAGGCTAATTGGCCCCTAGTAGCGCAAACTCAGCGGAGGTCGTCGAAACTCCCATCAGTAACTGCCAGTGAAGAGCCCCAAGACGATGGAGGCCTCATCTTCATCACAGGCGCGTCACCCGCAGATTTCAAGACGAAGACGAACATGAACATCGTACGCAAGAAAGCCATGGACTCATTCTTGAAAGGTGACGGAAAGTCGAGCAGCAAGTCAAAGAGCTCGGCAGGTAGATCGAGATTCAGCAGCGTGGACTCCGAATCCAGAGGCTCAAATAAGTCCAAGTTGAGTGTTGTGAGTCTGGAACCTGTCACCGAATCCTCGGCTATCCCTACGACCATATCCCACGGTGCCGAGAGCGTTGTGCACACGAGGGCGAGCTCTCCAAGCAGATCATCTGTTACACCTAGTAGTCACGACCAAGACACTTCCGGTCCAGAGGGTGCGGTAGTAAGGAAACAGCAGTCCGGTAGCTTTGTTCTTCCTGCCGTTCCTATCTTCCTTCGTTGTGAGAAAGGAGTCCCGATTCCATACGATGCTTACATGCCCCAACCATTCCAGTCGATCGGCAAGTCTCTGGATCCTTTCCGCACGATGTTTCAGGCCAGTCACCCGGGTGTTTCTGTCGAGGAGTTGAAGTTCCATTGCAGCAGGTACTTTGGAACAAGAGCGCTTGGAAAGTACTGGATTCCCACCGCACTCAGCTACCCTCATACATTCCTGGGCACTCTGTGTCTGGCGACAGCTTACCACGACGTCATACATGAACTAGAACTCGAGAGCGTGCAGACAATTGCACTACGCCAAGAAGTCATACATCTAGTCGGCCGGAATATGCTAGATCCTGAGACCAGGGTGTCTGATCACAACATCATGGCAATCATTCAGCTCATCATCAGCGAAGTGATCGGAAGAGAAGAGTCAGGATTGACTTGGCATGAGAACGGTATCGAGGGTATGATCTGTCAGCGTGGTGGGCTTGAAAAGCTTGGTGTGAACGGACGTCTCGCATCAGCAATATCGTGGGTGTCTCTAGCAGCCTCTGTCCTACGAGAAGAACGACCAAGAGCTATGTATGCCGACTATTGCGCTGCCAACTCGACAAGACAATACCGACCTACGGCTACCTTGCCGGAATCTCCAATTTACTGCCCACGAGCTGTGTGGAAAACTATTCCCAAATCAACGAAGTGTACGCCGAAAGCACAAGAGCTTCTGGGAGATATTCGAACGATGATCGATTCCATGCTCAATGAAAGGAGGTCAACTCGTCGCAATTCACAAACTTTGATGGACTTGTACAAGAAGATCACAAGTCCGAGCGAATACCCTCCAGTCTCTGAGATCCGCAAATCAAGGCTCCTGACTTGCCACGACTACAAGTACGAGGCAATCCGCATAACCTCCATCATCCAAGCTACAGCCATCATGCGCAGGAAACCACTCTCTGAAGTCCTCTCAGAAGCCGCAGATCTGCCAACGCCAGCAGTATTCTATAACACCTCCGGCACAGCTCCATTGAATGAACCTCTCGTCTCGCCACACGATACAGGGGCAAGGCACTCGACGTCGCCAACAATATTATCCTACGACACTAATCCTACAATGCCGCAGTCATACTTTTCACCCACCGATCCTCGCTCGTCAATGTCCTCTATCAACCCATCGCGTCCATCGGTCTCCTCAGCAACCAGCGCACCGCGACCCTCCGTATCCTCAACGCACTCTACATCTTCGGATCATATCTACTTCCCGGCGCCCCCAGCACCAGCGCCAAGTAACACCACAACCCTTCTGAAAGACCTCCGCGCTACAATCGAAAATTCAAACATATCCGCATGCTGGGGCGACATGGCCGGCGTCCTGCTCTGGATCGGACTCGTCGTCGGCGCCGCCAGCAAGAAGAGCGAAAGCAAGATACACAGGAAGTACTTCTCTGCCCTGACGATGCGTGCTGGCGTTATGCTATGCTTTGAGCACCCGGAGTCGATCCACAGCACCATGGTGAAAATGTGCGAGGTCGTCGAGGCACTTGGTGCAGGCAAGCAGAGAAAGGACGAAGGCGCGGGGAAGAGGAGGAGGGTATGAGGAAAGTTTTGGATCGTGTTTGTTACCCGCTTCGTGGGGCGCTCCGGTGTAGACTTGTAAAAGCTGTGCTGGAGTGGCGATTTTTCAGAAACATCTGAAGGTCGGTTTTTGATACTGGGGGTTTCCATGTGCAGCTTGGTTGATATACACTCTGCATGGTTTGGTGGCTACTCGTACTCTCACTGCATGGGCTTTGCTTTGGCGATGTTGATCTTGCGTTGTGTTCGCTGATACCCCTCGTTCCCGCGTGTCAGTGGCTCCTCTAGTATACGACAGTCGAATCTACATTCTTCTCTCTACGCACAGTCTCCAACGAGCTGTGTTATATCAGCACACTCCACCGCAAGTAAAGGATGGTGAAGGGCGATCAAGCAAGCACTCAAGACAAGGAATCAAAGCTGTCGTGACTTCATTCATTACAAGGTATATGTCCTCTCCATCATGCCATCATGGCCCGTGACACACGAGTGCATGAAGCACCTCGCATGCCAATCACCTATCCCTGGCTGATGCTCTTAACCGTGCCATCATCATCGACATGAATATTGACCCTATCCGGCTTAAAGTCCATCGTCTTCATGCTGTCCGGCTTCAGAATGCGGTGCTCCTTGGGGAGATCGGTCTTTGCGAAAGTCTGCCCATATCTGTTAGCCACCAATCTCCTGGAGTGCTTGGAAGAGTATGCGAAAACGTACGGTCTCGTTGTGCTGCTCGCCAATCTTCTTGCCCGCGAGCTTGCTCAGCCAGTCGCCGCCTGCGGAGCTGCCTTCGTTGGACATGAGGCCGGGGACTACGAGGGGCATGTTAAGTGCGTGTGAGGTTGTTGTGAAGAGTCGTGCAAGTCGAAGAATTGTGGAGATTGTGGTTCTGTGGGCTGAGAGAGTAGTCTGGGTTGAGGGAGATGCGTGCAGTACTTATGCGCCGGGGCTAGTGGGTTCCTTGAATGTCGCTGGGCTGTAAAGGCTGCTACGTTACTGACGCGGTGGGAGGTGTGACGTCAACCGCTTGTAGCCGTTTGGGAAGGTGGGGTGAGTGTGGGGTTGGGTCGTGGACCCTGATGTTTGAGGTCCCGGCGGGCATGATTAGGTTGGCTGCTTGAGCTGCGAAGATGGACGAGTGGTGGCGAGTTGATTGATTGTTGTTACATGTGGAGTGGAGCAAACACTCAAAGGAACGGGTGCATCAAGAAAGCAAACTGATATACAAAGTCCACCACAACCCACATATACCTCTATCTTCTCTTCGTGACTTCAATCCAGCCCTGTATATACTGGCAGTTCCAACTTGCTCTTGCTCTCAGGCATCATTCCGCCTACCCACTGCACCACCTTGTCGATCTTAAGACTCGACAAGAACCACAAGACGTTGTTCGTAATCTTGATTCCCAGTTCAGAACTTGGATAGAAATTTGTCGTCACTTCCTCAGGCATTTTTCGATACAGCTTCAGAAATGGCTGTATCAACTCGCTGTATGCTTGCAGTGCAGCTTCGACGTCTTCTCCATGTTTTGCTAATTCTCCCGCCAGGATGTACGACCCGATGAGCGAAAGTGTTGTGCCCATTCCCGTAAAGGCAGTTGGGCAATACCCTGCGTCGCCAAGGAGCACGACACGGCCGGCGTGTAGCTGGGGCATGTGGATCTGGGCAAGTTCGTGCGCGTAGAAGTCATCGGTTGTCTTCATGCCCTCTACAAACTGTTTGCATTCCCAGCCTACATCATGGAAGATCTCGGCCCAGGCCTCTTTCTGCTGGTCCAGCGACAGCTTGTGCACCGTCTTCATCCGCTCGTGACGTTCCTTGTCCTTCATGATGAAGAAGTAGACTTGGGTCTTCGATCGGTCTCCGTTCCGTGTCATGATCATTCGACTCCCCGATGCGAAGAAGATGCGGGCGTCATTATCGCCAAATTGCATGCGCGGAATCTCGAAGTATGCCGCGTGGGTTCCAATGCTCCTGAAGCCTGCTGTACTGGCATCATTACCGAAAGCCATGCGTCTGGTCCGCGAATTTTGACCGTCTGCTGCAACAACGAGATCGTAAGTTGCTCTTTGTCCGTCCGAGAATGTCACGGTAGCGCCGTTGCTGGACTGCTCAAGGTGGGTGATGGTCGTGTCGAATGTGTATGTCAAGCCGCCCGCATTCCCAACCTTGTCCTCGATGGACCTTCGCTCCGCAACACTTGCATCGTAGAAGACCTTGACCATGTCTCCACGCATAATCTCATATTCGTTTGTCAAGTTCATACCCTGTTTTGAAGAGTCATTGACGCCGAATTGTACCAGCGACTTGCCGTTCTTATCGACAAGTCTCATACCGGTCTCGTGAACGCAGCTTTCTTTGAGGGCACCCAGTATACCCATACTTCTAGCGACACGAATTCCTTCAGCCTTGAGATCAAGCTGCTGGCCACCAGTACGCAGCTGAGGGAAGCGTTCGATGACAGTGATCTTGTGGTTTGGGTTGGTCTTTTCAAGAAGATGAGCAAGGGCTGGACCCGCACAGCCTGCTCCTATGATAAGAATGTTGAGGGACATGGTCGTGTTGAGGTTTTTGTCGTTCGATGCCAGTAACGCAGATGTCTTGTTAAGAGACGTAATTACTGAAAGAATTGATGGATTGAATATATGAGCATGTTCACGACTGTGCAAAACTCCTACCTTATATGTCGTGGGTATAGAAAACGTCTTGCATGTATAAGTCCGACTGTGAAGTCGGGGATAGTGCTGCTCGACCGACATGTCCGCACCAGATCTCACGTAGCGTTCTACAAGAAGCACAGCCAGCCCGGTTTTAGCGAACACAGCATCCACTGGTATTGCCAGTTATACTGCTGCCTGGCAGAAGGATAACGCCTGTCCAGAACAGAGCGTGATATGTCCACATACGATCATCGTCTGTATGGCTGCAATATTGGTTCAAAGAATCTTTCATGTGATTGTGAGTAAGAATGGGCACCTGGGTGGTCTGACAAGCTGTGAAATTGAACAGTGCTGGTGACAAGACGCCATCGGGATGTTGGTGGAGTGGGCCGGAGTACGCCAAGCATCTCAGAGCTCCATCGCTTCCCAGGCTCGCAGCATCACCAACCTCACCACCGGCCATCTCTCGCGCACAGCATCAGACATCGCCTTACCCCGCACAACTGTCCACCCCAATTGCCGCACTGGCCTAGGAATTCAGATCTGAAATCTCAAATCCCGTACCCAGCTCAACTTGTCGCAAAATGGCCATACTAGGCACAGTTCTGAACACAGTCGGCGCGTTGTTCCTGACACATGCGTACGTCCTGACTCTCATGATCCAGAGATTGCGCCGGTATGAAAACCTGCTTACATTTTTGTAGCGTCTACTCCGCCCACGAACACACATCCGCCTTCTCCGCGACCCCACTCCCCACCGACATCACCCTCGAGCTCCTTCTGTCCATCTTTCTCCTCTCCACCGGCATTGTAATATCCGCACAACCGCTTCGGCCCATCCAAAATGCGAAATGGGCCGGCCAGATATCACGAGAAGGCCAGCGTCCCGAGGGCCAGTACACGCGGGAAGGCGAGGCAATACTGAGTGAGGGAGACCCATATGCGTTTTTGGGACTTGATGGAGGGTTTGGAGAAGGCAAGACGAGCGGGAAGGGAGAGGGTAGGAGAGGGTTTTGGGACGTCAAGTCGAAGAGGAAGGAGTACGAGGAGTGGGTCAGGAGCGGGAGCAAGCAGTAGATGATATAAGAGTCACACATCAGTTGGGCATGGGGAGGTATTGACGCGAACTCACTCAAGGCTCGCATCAAGCCATGTATAAAATATTTCAAGAAAGAGCCGAGAGTCCATAACTTCATTGTGGCTATTACAAAAGCACACTTTTCGCATGCCGTACCGTACATGCCATACCATGCCCAAAACCCAAACGCCTCGCTATACCGCGCCAAACAACCCCAAGAATCCAAAACAAAAATCAGCCAGCTCCCCAAACACCATCAGAAGTCCTGCCCAATTTCCAATCTCCTCACGCATCCCCCACCATCCTCTCCGCCTTCCCACCCCCACACGACCAACACTCCCTCTGCACCTCTACCACCCTGCCCACAGCCTCAACATCCTTACTCCTCCTCCTCATCCCGGCCTCATCCCCATTGACATCAATCCCACTAACCCACCAGACACTCGCCGCCACAATATTCATCACCACCTCAACCTCCGCGGCATCCCTCGGGGCATACACCAACACGAATTCCTTAGGCACGAAGCGCCTACACCACCCCCCTCTAGCCAACGGATGTCTCTCGCCCCACCCATTTTCGAGCACGAGTTTGGCATCCGCGGGGTGCAGGGTCAAGTGCATTGATCCGTCGGACGGGTGTGCGTGACATATCTCGCCGCCGCACGTGCGCGTAATCGGCACCGAAGCAAACAGTCCCGAGCTGTTCTTCTCAAAGCAGGATGTTCGCTCGACGAGCTTGTTGCGTGGGTCTGCTGCCAACGCGCTCAGGCGCTCGACAAGCTGCGTGTACACTGCCGCAGGACTTTCCTGTGTTTTCTGACGCTGCGGCGCGATGCCGCGGACCTGCGGGCGTGGGCCTTTGCGTGTTGGAAGAGCAGTGCTGGTGAAGTATCCGGTCTGAGGACGGAAGTGTGCGGGGATGGGCATGGGGCGGAGCGGGTCGCGCAGGCAGACGAGCGAGAGGAGTTTGATTTTGAGATAGCCGAGGGGAGTTGCTGGTGTGCCGCCGGGGCCCAGGGAGAGGAATGCTTTATAGTCGTTGTGGATGTAGAGGGCGAGGAGGGGTGGGAGGAGTAAAGTAAGAGCGGTGGTGAGGAGGTGCATTGTCTGCTCGGACATGATTGCGGTGGTGGTGTGGTATGGGATTGGTAGGTTGAGGTTGAGGTTGAGTGTGAGGTTGGGGATGTTGGTGTTGTTGATCATGGCTTCATGTACGTGGAAGGAGCAAGTCGAACACCTTCAGTAAGAGAAGTAAAAGTAAAGCAGAGTCTTAATCTCCCACTTAACCCGTGTCACAAAACTCTCCGCCACACTAACCCCTCACTTCAGCAATCGCCGGCCTCTTCGAAATCCCATACTCGCAAGTGATGACCACACTGACAAACTAAAGGAGATAGCCACGACCCTTTCTCGAGTTAAAACCATGAGAATTGGGAAGCACAGGACCGCGACCCTCGCTTCGCTCTACATGCCTCCCGAAGGGGCCGACCTTATAAGCCGGTGCTGGGACTTTAGCGC
>NW_001884558.1:480127-511339 GCF_000146915.1 Parastagonospora nodorum SN15
TCACTCAAGCAATCGGGCGTGCGGATCCCACAGACACAAATGACGACTACCTGACGAAGTAAAGAAAATAGCCAGACCCTGGAAAAGTTAAAATGTTAAGATTGGTAGTACAAAGCCGTCACCTTCCCTCTCTCAAAAAACTTCCAGAAGGCCGTATTTAAGCTGTCCTGCCCTTCTACCCTCACTCACCGCAACAACATACCCCAAACCTTAACGGCAATTGGCAAAGTAAATCACCTGGCATGTCGACCGGAAGCCAATGTCAAAGGATAGACCAGGGTCTGGGGCTAAGCCCACCGTTGGAGCTTAGCTCTCCCGCTTGCGGACGCAGCTGATTCGTTCCGCAGCGTGACCCTGTGATGCCGCGTTATTGATCGCCCAGCCCGACGAGCCTTCTCCACAAGCGCTTTTGCGAGGGACCGTCGTCAGGACGCGTGGTGGCCAATCGGAGATGAGGAGTTGCGTTTGGCTTTGGGGAAGGGATACGTGCATGTCCAAATCAGCAGTGCAAGTGCAAAGCAGTACCCCATCTCGCTGCTTACAACTTCTTGAAGCTTCTCAGCTGCACATCAACCTCCTCGTCACATCCAGCGACATCGGAATCCTTCTCGCACAAACACTGCATTAGCAACGTGCGGATGTTGAATCGCTTTCCCCCCGTGACACCTCGCAGCATGCAGGGTACAAACGCGGAACAGCAGGTATCGTGGCAGGCTGTGAGTGTGGCTTCATGGGTGGACCGTGCTTGACACGCCGGTGCTTACGACGAACTTCAGCTTACGGTTGGTTTTGCGAGCATGTTCCGGTCTGTTTTGCAGAGATGTTCGGTATTTCGGCGTCTGTGGTTGATATGGTAGTCAAGGTAGTTGTGGTGTCGAACTCTATTCAAATGCCGAAAAGCTTCAAAGACCGAAAGTTGCTTCGCCAGAGATGCTAGGTGATTCGTCCGCAGTAAATCCCGCGAAGTGCCGTGACGCGTGCGGTAGAATGATGGGTAGGAAACGGGCCGGTGCTGTCAGCATATAGCCAGCGACTTTCAGGGTCCAACAAAGCAGAGGTATCGAAACGATAGTACCATGCAGTCTGCGGCAATTGTGGCAAGAGAAGAACGCTGTCAGACGCGTAATGTGCGCTCTAGCTCTATGGTCAGAGTTTGGGTGTCTGTGATAGAATGGAGACACCTTGTTGTTGATATCATCTGTGATCATCCATGAAGTGCACCGATTCCATGCTTTGATGCTATCCTCGCTGCTCCCACTTCTTATCCTCCCCACATTCTGGGCCCCAACAGGTTGTTCCCAGGATCATCTTTCGTCTTCTTATCAACTGGCTTGCTCCTGGTGCGTCTCCAACCTTCCATGCCTGATGGATCGACACAACCCCAAAGCCTGTTCTCATATCCTGTTCCATCAGTTTACTCCACATCCCGTCCTGGCTCGGTATAGCTGGAGCTCTCCCTCCCACCGAAGACATGCAGCACCCTTGAGGGCTCGAATGTTGGGGGTAAGCACGAATACCCACAGTGGAACCCCCATGTGAAATGAAGACGTACAACCTCCATCATGAAGCATGGTACTCTCCGTTACACCGTTACTGCCGAAGGATCCAGCATCCACACAGCAGTATGGGCTTTCGTCAAAAGCCGGACCCAACGTCCATCGAAGGGGGAAGCGGCATTTGAAGCAGCCCTGCGCTGCCTTGCGAGCGTCTACCCTCCTCCACGACAGTCTCATGATGGGCCAGCAACATTTCTCACACCGAAGCCACGCCCACCATCCTTCGCCGGGCCCTGAGGTTGACGTACCGGCTTCTCCAGCCCGCTCGGTGTCCCAGGCCGACTACCATTCGCCTCCTTCTTCTGAATGAACACCGATCCCGGCTTAGGCGCGTACGTAGGATCATACAACCCCCTCGCCATCGCTGGCGCCGGCGCCGCTGTTCGTGCCGGCGACTGCTCATTGCTCGATCTCGGCTGCCCACCCCCTCTCGCCTTGCCCTTCCCCCGTGTCGCTTTGTTCGGCGAGTTACTGCGCGAGCCCTCAGACGCCGCTGGCGAGCCGAAGATGCGTTCGCGTGCTTCCGCGTACTTGCGTTCTTTTTCGGCACGTTCGCGCTGGGCGCGCTGTTTTCGCTCTTCGAAGTCGGCAGCGGCTTTTTTGCGCCGCTCTTCTTCGCTGTCGTCGTCGTCGAGGTTCAGGCCGGCCATGTTTCGGGATAAAACTTGCGGGGCGGGCTTGCGGGCCAGCATGGTGACTTTGGGCTTGAAGGGGGCCTGGACGGGGGCGGGGTTGTGTGCTTCGGGGTACCATTGCGGGTCTGGGTTCTCGCTGTGTGTGTTAGGACGAGCTGTTGTGTTGAGTGCTCGCAAGTTCAGACATACGCGGACTCCCAGATCTTTCGGTTCAGCTCAGCATGTTGGGCTTTGAGCTGAGCCTTTGTCAATTTCGGCGGAGGCTGGTCTTCCTGTGGTTTCGCGTCCTCTTTCTATTATGTGTGAGCGCATGCACATATCTAAGAGGGGCACATGTACATCGGCAATAGTCTCCCAGTCGTCTTCCCAAGCGCCTGCAAGCGGTGCCTTTGGTGGCATGATATCCTAGACTTCTTGCAGTAAATCAGACAATGTCTTCTTTACAGACCAAACGTGCTCAGCAAGGCGTCCAAGTGATGTCGTTCAGAGGTGTGGTCGCAGGGAACATTTAGCGACGGATGGAAAGCGCCCGCAGCGCGCGCGGGAACTAACCAACGACGCGACCGGAGCTAACATGTGCGGAGCTGCATCCCCATCATACCGTACACAGTCCACACCACTGCTGCCTACCTGCACCTGCTCCTGAACACTATCCACTCCTACAATCCCGTTCCACAACACATCAAACAACCATGTCCGGTACGCGTGATATCCACTTGCACCGCATCCACTCAACACCACATCACGCATACTAACCTCCCCCGCAGACCACGAAGGCGACTCCACAATGCACTCCTCCGCCTCCTCAGACGAAATGTTCCCCGACGAAGCCCTCTCCAACAACCCGGCCACCCCCATGAACGCCTCCATCCAAAACCTCACCTCCACCTCCGAGCTGTCCCCGCCAAACTCACAGGCCCGCGATACCTCCACCCTCAGCGGCACAGTCAACGCCAACGGCAAGCGCCCGCTGAGCCTCGCGCAGCCGGCCGTCGGCACGCATACGGATCCGGAGACGGGGTACAGTTGGACCAGGCAGGAGGATCAGCCCGGGTGGGAATGGAGGAATACCCGGGCGAGGGAGGATGAGAGTAGGGCGTTGGATGCGATTGTCGAGCAGGGGTTGCAGATCAAGTGTGAGTACTTGTTGGAGCATGGACCTGACATGTAGCATGGGACTGACTGTTGGGCAGTGCGGTATGGTGACCCGTTGGATCCTAGTGTGCAGGCGAGGTATAAGCGCTGAAGCATGTGATGAGCACGGTCCGTCAAGTGCGGATGGAAAATCGACAGGGGAAGCATAACGAGGACGACGAGGGTCGCGGAATGATGCGGATGTTATATGGCACCTTGATGGCAATCAAGGCATGCGTCCTGGGGACACTTCGGGATTCACGGCCTCGAGCATGGGGGAAATCATGACAGCTGCGCACACGAAGCAACGCCCTTTGTCTACGAAGAACAGCACGACATACGATTCACAAAACGAATCATGACATTGAACATCACGTAGAACATGACGTAAAAAAAATGTTATAGCAAATCTGCAAGCAAACATTGTGACGAGTATGACGCGAAATGCTACCGGGTATCAATATTCCCCCGAGCGCCCATGAATCAGTCCCTCATCCTCCCATGTCATAAAGTCGTGTTCGTATAAAATCGTGGAGAAAACACATCTCAACCATGTCGAGGCCTTGGCTGCGCTCTCATGGCCTCCTCCAGGTGATCTCTCACCGCTCGCAGGTTGCGCATTGCAGCCCCGTCATCGTCCTGTAGCAGCAATTCACGCTGCCGAGCCAAGTTTTCCTGCTGAAGATTCATAAGCCTCAACCGCCGCTGCATAGCAAGCTGCGCCCGCTGCTGCTGCAGCTGCAGCTGCCGGTTCCGCAGCTCTTCTAGCCTCTGGTTCACATGGTTAGCATCCAGCTGAGCTTGTCCGGCCCGGGGTAGAGGGTCTTGCATAAATTCGTAGAAGGGGCGCGGTTGCTGAGGAGGAGGAGGAGGTTGTTGAGCTCGGAGATTCGGTTCTTGAGCTAGTTGAGCTTGTTGACCCAGGGCATTTCCGAGCCGGTTCATGGGGAGAATATTGTAGCCAAATCCAGCAGGCCTAGTGGTACATGTTAGGTGGGTAATGACGGTAATGATGATATGGGGGCGGAGGTGGATGGTAAGGCGCTGCGCGACAAAAGCAGACGTACTGATGTGGCTGTAGCACAGCATTACCCATAGCGTCGTGTTGATGTGGCGGGGGTCCGAACAATTGTGCAGGTTGCAGGTGTTGCAGAGGTTGAGCGAATGGTTGGTGATGCATGAAAAGGGGGATAGGGGCGACTGCGTAAGGGTGGATGGGTACATACTGAGCTACTGGTCGGTCTGGTGCGCCCGGTTGACGGAAAGGTGGTGGCAAGGGAGGTTCTACGAGATGCTGTAGGTGGTCGCCAATCATGTGATATGGAAAGGCGTTAGCTTGAACTTGCGCCCGTCCTTTGCGAGCATCTTCTGCCTGCTTGACTCTATCTGAGACCTTGATCATCAAGTCAGCGTCCGAGAGGCTGGGATTGTCCGCTCGAACTTTGGCCATGGCATCATCGGCTGCCTTCTTGACTTCTTGCTCGTGCCGGTCCTCGACGTTCTCGTGCAAAGGACAACGTCCTCGTCCGACTTCGCCAAAATGCTCGTAATTGGTAACGTTCTTGGAGCAGACGTAACTAGGCGCATGTTAGTAAATCGAGCTAGTCGGTAATAGGTTCTGCAGATGGCCTACCATTGCACGTTCCTACAGTGCGAGCATCTCATCTTGTTGCAGCCATACTCCTTGACGAATGGATGTTTACACTTGTTGCATTGCCGAATTAATGCTGCGGACATGGCTTCCTCGACGATGTGTCGCAATGTGATTTGGCCGTCCTTGTCAGCCTCCTTGCAAGTGAGAGGGATGTGTGTCTCCTTCTCGCAAAGCCGACAGCTGGTCTTGCCGCATTTCTTGTTTTGACAGCGAAACTCCTTGTCAACTTCAACTGGAAGGCATTCCATCTTGTAGTCGCAGAAGGGGCACTCTGACAGAAAGTCAAGGCCGGCAGCGGCGAGGTCTTCTTGCTGCTGCAAGTGCTCTAGTCGTTCGAAAGTTTTATCGCCCAAGACCTGTTGGAGATCTTTCCGAGCAAAGGTACCAGCACAGTTGTCGACTCCAAAGCATTTTGGCCGACAATTTGAAAGGCCCATCTGTGTCTCGATTTGCCGCTTTGGACACTCCATGCAGTAGAAGTGAGCTGGGTCGCCATTACAGGAGATCATGCGATTCAGAGGTACGTCATCGAAACAGCAGGCGCACTCGCCCATTCGGCCGCTGGCTTCCGCGCGCTGGCGATTGTCGACTTCTGCCTTCTCCGCCTGCTCAGCTTTACGTCGCTTCCCCATTTCTACCTCAATCTTCTTTTTCACGGCGTGGAGTTCTTTGGGCAGTTGGCTTCCTTGTTCGATCAGGAGATTCTCGGTGCCTCGCTTGTTGCGCGCTTTGCCAATCCTGGAGAATCTGTTCCTCGAAATGGTTTCGTAATTTCGTGTTTGCTCCTCGAGAACGATGTAGCTCTTGAAGAGAGTTTTGTGCTCCTTTACGACGTTGACGACGTGGCGAACTGGGACAGATAGGAATTCGTCTTTGAGCAGTTCCGTACTAGAAAAGTAAATTGGTTAGTGGTATGTAGGAGATAGCATGTGTAGTAAGCAAAAGAGAGGACTGTTGCTGCACCGCCGACTTGAAGATCGCCAGCTCGACATAGCTGGCCTGGCTGTCGTCAGAGTACTGCTGGTGGGCTATTGGGCTGCTGGAGCTCGTTGTGAACGAATTCTAGCCCAGCTATACATAGAAATGTGCATGATTTCTCATATCAGAGTATCCAATTCGCCGTCCATAGTGGATCACGAGGAAATTCTCAAGTGCGATGGCGAGTTGAATGACCTCTTCAATGACGGGAAGTGAGGAGTCACTGGACGCATGCAATGGAGCTAGTGAAGGGGGACAACTTACGCGTTTAATTCATATGTCGGTGTCTCCAGATCTCGCTCAGCTTTGTCGTACTCCTGCCAATCGTCCTCGTCGCTTCTTTTCCTCTTCTTGCTCTTTGTGTCCTCGTCCTCTTTCGGGTAGTCTCCAGTGTCGACAAGCTGCGAGACGATCTCGTGGCATCTCGCGTTCGTTCTCGTGAGATCTGTAGTCTTCTCTCTGATGATGCCGAGCACATGGTCGATGGAGATATCTGGCAGGATGTCTATGACCATCTGCAACGCCACAGCCTCGGTGACTAAATCTTTGTCGCTGCCGGCACAGTCTTGTGCCGGAGATTCTCGATCTGCCAGCAGCGGATCGGATGGTGGAACGTCGATATCAGGAATTCCAGTCAGATCAATGATACCGTCGGCGGCTTCGTAGACAGGGTTGTAGCGCGCATTAAGCTCCCTGATTAAGTGATCCGGGTCCTGGTCAGCGGGGAGATGTGCGTTAGGATCTTGAGGCTCCTCGTCCGTATCGGAAAAATCGGAAAAATCGACCAAAGCTCCCTCCTCTTCGCTGTCCGACGATAATTCGACGATGACATGGCCCGCGAATGCGTTACGCGCCGTGGCCATCGCGATGTTGTGTAGTTGATGAGAGTGAGTCGATTCTCGAGTGGAGATGGGGAAGAAGCTAACCGGCCGAGCGAGAGGCTGCGTGAGGGTGAGTGAATTTCTTGTACTTGGGTGATTGTGCTGCGAGCATCTACAGGCAGTCGTGGTAGCGATGGTTTGTTCTCACGCAAGATCCCGCGCCGCAAAACCACGGGTAGCTCAGACCGGGCCAATGAGAGCTTGTCGAAACGGTGAAATAAACATTAATTGTAGCTAGCGAGGGACGTAGAAGTGAGAGGGCAAGGAAGGGCAATCGCGCGAGTTGGTTCAGCTGCTTTCACAGCCTTGTAAGTCCGAACTCGTCAGCCTGAAGGGCATGCGGGCTGCGATGAGGGGTATGGTGACCGAAGAAAAAGAACGAGACAGTTAGACGACGACGAAGTGCGGCACCCCGATCGGATGATATTGGCGGTGCTCCAGCAAGTGCAGGTCCACGGGTCGCTATAAGGTCGAGCCCTTCCAAGGTGCGCTGTTTGCTGTGCGGAGCTGCACTTCGGCAAAGCTGGCAAGCGCACCAGGCTGCAAGGCGAAGAATGGCAGCTACGTAGTACCACACCGACCGAAATTACGGGGTTCCTCACAACGACAGCTCACAGCAAGCAGAATGTGGTCGCGATGGCGGTTACAAGAGCGGAGGTCCGCGTTGCGCCCAGTCGGCGGCACCAGGCGGTTCCAGGATTAGATCCAGGGCGGACTAGCCAATTTGTTTGCGGCGCTGCTCCAACACCGACACCTCCGCAGGGCTGGCAGGGAAGGATGCTGGTTTTGCAACTGCTGCACATATCGCCAATGGGCATGTTTGGCGAGAGCCACGGCAGGTTAAGCGTCTTTATGTAATAGTGCAGTCGAAGCCTGACCACGGCACATGACACTCGTAAGCCATGACATGCCCTCGCTTTCCCACGGCACACATCGGGCAGAGCAGGAGAAGGTCTCGGGAACTTTCACAGACGGCATGTGTGAGACTGTGCAAGAGGGCATAAGAAGGCATGGGGTAGGTCTGGGGAAAGTTGGGGTGACCGATAACCGTGGGGTACCCAACGACCTAGACAAAGCATCGTCATTTCTTTCATCTGCTTCGCAACGACATCCAACCGGATCGACTTGCGACGAGTACACTACGCCTTGCCACGTCTTGTTGTGCTGTGAACTGCATTAACCTACCGTAATCGTTGACCCCCGACGCCCTACAACGACAAGTACAAAAGTGCTAGTCTCGGGACAATTATAAGACCCCTGGTGCCAACTCGAACATCTAGACACAGCAACTACAATCATGGGCTCCATTGCCGACCTTCCCAGGGGAGATTCTCCTACGCTTCGACTGGTGCATCCCACCGACGAAGAGAAGCTTATGCAATTCAACTTGAATGGTGCAGAGTGGCGAGGCGCCCTTTCATTGCCCGCGTACCTTCGCCGCGAAGAGACACTGTCGCAGCAGGCGCTCACTCGAGACGGCGGCATCTCGTACTGGATCTTGATCGACACAGCCCTTGAGGGCAATCCTCTAGATCCCTTATCGGGAACCCGGTTGCCTTTGGCAAGCTGCGAAACGTACCGCAAGAAAACACTCATCTGGCAGAATGGCGAGCTACATGAGAGTATCTGCCACGGTATTGGAAGTGTATTCTGTGCGTCGCATCTGAGGAAGAGAGGATATGCGCAGCGCATGATGACAGAGCTCAGCCAGGCCTTGAGGACGTACCAGATGGAGGAAGGGAAGGAGTGTATGTTTTCGATTTTATTCTCAGACATTGGCAAGGTTAGTATGATAGGTTCGTCCAATCTACATGTGCTAAGATGGGCAGAAATTTTACAACACTTTTGGGTGGGAGCCGTTCAATTCATCGCACATTGCCATCCCAGGACACAGATCCGCGACTGGGGATTCTCTTCCCACTGCTCGCCCACTGTACGCGGAGGATCTGGAAGAGCTGTGTGACACTGATGTGACATCGATCAAACAAAGCTTGAAGTCGCGGCCGCAAGGGAGTAAGCCAGCGATCGCCTTACTGCCAGATATCGACACGATCCGCTGGCACCATGCTCGGGAAGAATTCGTCGGAACAGAGTTGCATCGTAAGGCGCCCAAAGTGAAAGGAGCGATCGTCGGGACCGAGAAAGGAAAGCGCGTTTGGTGCTACTGGACACGCATGTGGTACAACAACAATCCCGCCGAGGCGAAAGGCAACACGCTCCACATATTGCGACTCGTAATCGAAGACGGCAGTTGGGCTGACACGGCGGCGAGCCATGGAAATGGAGCCTCGAAAGATCACAGCTACGAAGCTTCTATTGCGGCGCTGATGGCGTTGGCGCAGCAAGAGGCCGAGACGTGGAAGATGGAACACGTTGAGATATGGAACCCAGCGGAAGAGACCGTCAAAGCAGCTCAACGACTGTACCCGAGCGCGGAGGTAGTGGATAGGGACGAAGAGAGTATTGCGAGCTTGCAGTGGTACCCAAAGCACGATGGGCCAATCGCGGAGAAGCTTGATTGGATTGCCAATGAAAAGTACGGATGGTGCTGAGTGAGTACTTCTCGAAGAGAAAGTATAACCGAAACGCCAATGAGATTCACTCCCAGTTTGCAAAGCTGCTCGGCTTGTGTTAGCTTTTTTTGGTATCGCTAGGGCATACTACAGCCTGCATACATTCACGGCGTTGTTGATGTACGAGCCTACCTGACAAGCCTTTCGAGCATATCCAGCCCTTCCTTTCAGACATCCTTTGCTTGTGCCTATCCTGAAAATGCGCAGACGAATGATGGTGACATTCAGTCCTGATGAGACATCCTAGACTCCCATCTGCTCTCCTGAACTAGGTCATATCTCAACGTGTTCGAAGCACCATCGTTCGTTAGCCGTATCAGAACGAAGCCGCGAACAGCTTCAGGAACCACGATCATGTTAAGAGCTTATTTGGAGTCGCCCAAAATCATGGCATGGGAATTGGACGCGGAAATTATAGTTAGGGAGGAAGTAAGGGTAGTGCACCTGTTGGTTTCGCGGGAGCTTGTCGTGGCATAGAGGGTGCAAATCTCTTCGGTGCTGCTGATGTCTGGTGTAGACTTCATGCTGGTAAATAGGTTATCAACTACGAAAGAAATCCACACGGGCATTGCGTAGCCTGTCTGCTGCTGCAATCCGGTCTCTTTCCATCGCAGTTGAGGATCAATAGTATTCCGCGAAGTTTGTCTTCGTATAAGGATGTAACTTCCAAAATTGGACTGCTGGTGGATACGGAGAAATACAGCTGCCATCTCGCGAGCTCCAATCTGGCCCTTACGACCCGAAGAGAATATGTGTGCCGACACTTAGGAGCTGTTCGTGTTGGCAATGATGAGATACTGTTCATGTAACGTAAGGGCACCCCGTGGCCTTACATCTTGATTTTGGAATGCAACAACAACTTGGATGTGTTCAAAACGACTGTGTATAGCTTCAGACACCCTGATCGCTTTCCATCGTACTCGACAACATGCACTAGATATGCGTGTGTCACGGGGCTGTTTTGCTGACAGATACGTAGTCACAGCTACAAGATGCTTTAAGATTCGTGCGCCTGGTATCTCGATTTTGAACGCTATCAATGTTAGGAAGGTAAGGCTGTATACTTGCAAGGCTTTTTCAGCATGGTACAACATGCTAACTAGCTATCTAAGCTCGCATGTGATATGGCAGCTAGTCTCTGATAATATTCAGGTTTTCCAAAGCGCGCGCGAATTATTGCAGCACCTGAAATGACTGATATGCTGCGTCGCCGAAAGAGCGGTGCGAAAGGCGTGACGGATTGGGGGACTTTCGATCGGTTCCGCTTACGGGAGCGTACGTTGCCAAGTACTATGGAAAGCGATTGGAGCTCCTGAAGCTGTAGGCAGAGCCTTCCCGTCGCAGTCGAGGCCTAGCAACACGGTATAGCTTCAGGCTATCAGATCGGTCGCAACCTGCAGGAGAACCATGGCCGCCATGCTGCGCCGCAACAGGTACCGATCGCCGCGCATGTGGCGAGTTCGTGTACGAGAGAACTAAGAGAGAGAGGACGATATCCTGGCGGGCAAGTCGCCCTGGCAAGAGTCTGCCTCGGCGTCAAATATCGACCTTTAGACTCTGTGACTTGACAATAAGACCTTGACGCGATAGATGGTGTGCGTGTATTGTCGAGGACCGTGACCATTGGCGTTAAAAAAAATTGTGACAAGGGATTAGATTCTTCCTCGAGCAACTGGCAAGCCAGAAGGATCAATGAAAAAAGGTAGCCTGTCAGATTGCCACCAACGTCCTGCCGTCCAGCTCGACCGAAGTACGAGACCAGTTGGCTGAAGATCATCGCCACGTTTGCCGAAGCAATCGTAATAAGGCCTCACTCCGGGACATCGGGGCTGAAACTCATCAACCAGGTTGGAGAATCTGTGGCTTTTTTGAGAAGCTCAGAAGAGGACGACTAACTATAGAAATGATTCTATGAAGTACTGCAGCGCTGTTAGATGGATAGCAAAAGGTAGGGGTCTAGGAAAACGTACTCGTCGAACTGGAGTGTAAGTGATGGGGGAAAAACGGCTTAAGTAGACGGACGAGACCGCCAAGCCGCTACGGTAGCGAAAATTTGCGAGTCTGTGCCCTGACCGTGCGCCCTCCGTGCACGCCGACTATCAGCCGGCCCGAGGCTGGTGGTACCAAACTTCGTGGAATTCACGACACATCTCACACAAATTTCGTCTTGTGCAGACATATCTACGGTACAAGTGCCCACTTTACGTAAATTGCTGATTGATTCACACGGTTCGCCGACGCAACGGTATTAGAGTGCTCAGTGTCCCCGCCCAACTTCGGCGTTCTGCAAATTGGACGACCAGAAAGTCTGGAAGTCCGTTATCTGGATCCACAGTTCGACAAGATCGGCTATGATGAGGATGCTCGAGTATTGCCATCAGGTCCGCACCAATCTCATAGTGACATCGGAATCAAGTAGCACCGTCATGTTGCAACGAGCGTGAATGTCAAAAGCCAGCCTTATTGTGATTACTGGAAATATCCGCAGTGATTGGACTTGAGTAGTCACGGTACAAGATTGTTCCGTCATTTCGACCTTGGATTTGAGAGGACCAGACCGTAGCTGTACCTAGTTGACCAAAAGCTGAAGAGTTCTTCGACCCTACCATGTACAGGACCTTGCAGCACTTCCCATAATCCTAGACACTTCGGGCTTCTACTTTCTAGTATACCACAGTGCAACGACCAGAGCACCTGCGAAAGTTGTACGCTATTTAATGGAACGCAATGATGTGGTGAACAATTCCAGGATCCATTATCTTCTGTCGCCCTTGGACTGTGAATTGACGTTGATGTGGTTGTGCTTTCGGGGCCAGTGTATGTATGCTACGTCTGTAGGAAAAACGCCGAGGCTTGAACCCGTTCGATCGTTGGTGTCAAGCATATCAGTGAGATAAATTCACAGCGTGAAGCAAACCTCCAAATCATTATTATTGGTGGCTAACAGCGGCCTTGGTCTCTTGAACAGCATCGCCAAGCTATCAGGGACTCAGCATCAGTATCGTATGAAATGGGCGTATTTTCACATGTTTCCAGGGCGGGAATATATTTTATGGCTACTCAATACCAAAATTCCCATAACTGTGATTGCAAGACTGCATCGGATCAACTTAAATGCGGGATCATACAGACAGTTGAGGGTATACCTTCAGATTGCCAGCCGCTATATGCTTTGGAATTATGTTTAGCGTGTATAACACATGACCGATATAACCCACAGAGATGCGCAGTTCTGAGTGTAGAGGCTTGCAGATAACAACTGGGCTTGACAAGCACTCCAAACATACCAGCATAATTCAACAGCCAAGCAGATCATCATTCAATGGCGTTCAACGGAGATGGAGAGTTGCTAGTGTGGAGGAATGGTTAGAATACCGCAGTACTGCTCTCTCAGCTTAGTTAAAGGCCAAAGATTACTCACATTGCTACCAACACTGTAGCTCGTATATGACTGGAGACCGGAGATACTGAGAAGACTGTGAGAGCTATAGCAGTCGAGGCATAGTAGCTCCTAGATACCTTCACAGCTCCATTGTGTACCACACTTGGCTAATTTCTGCCGCGTGTATATTCAGGTCTTACTGTCCGCCTTTCTACATATCAAAGACCTAGTGCTACATTTATCTGAGAAGGGCTACAAGAGTTGGTCGTTATGTATTCGAGTGTTACATGTTCATCAGTCTTCGACTCAACGTTGAAATATATCTACCTAGATCACGTCTAATATAGCTGCGTATGACTTTAGGGCGTGCTATCCATGAGCGGACATTTCTTGACATCGCTTGATTCTCAAGTTGATCTCTATCTCCACATAGCGTGCCTCGCTCAATATCTCAAGGTCGGCTCCACTTTCGCGCCATTCTCTTCTTGAGTCACAAAATCCAGATCTGTGTTCTAACAAGAACTTGGAAATCTCTCTATTTCAAGACTGGTCCGCGAACAGCAGCATACTGCTGCACAAGGCAGGATCTGCCAGGTGCTCCAGTCAATGCAGCAGAATGTATTTCCTCCAATTCAAACAATCTTCAAATCACGTGCCTGATAACGGTCGCTTAGCTCAGTTGGTTAGAGCGTGGTGCTAATAGCAAATATTGCCTTGACACGCCAAGGTCGCGAGTTCGACCCTCGTAGTGACCAGTCTCTTTTTGTCCATATTTTTGCCTATCTTTCTGTAGTGGTGGTCTATATACTCGAGACTAGGCTGCTATCTTATAGTGATTCGTTTTGACCATGGTTGCCGTGGTGTGCTAAAGATGCTACATTCATTTGTATGTGTATATTTCCCAATGTTGATGCATATCTACAATCCAGATCCAAACAACAGGCAACGCGCTATATATGCAAAAAACAATCCGCTAAAACGGAGGTATACTGACGTCTATCCACCCAATCTTTATGCACATCTACAAACTCGCCTTCTCCGCGCCCAACTTCTTGCCCGTAATGACACCAAAGTATTGGTTCAGTGCATCGCACGTTCCACTGCCTTCTTCCAGCTTCAGAACAACACTCACATACCCGTCTGGTCTGACAACAACAATACCCCCCTTCTCCTCGTCCAAACCCATCTTCGCGTGCGCCGCCGCTTTGGCGTCAGGCACGCGCTGGTCCCACACATCATCCGCATACACGTGGTCTGCATAGCGCGCAAAGACCTTTGGCAATTGCTCATCGATGTGAATATTGCTTCTTGCACTATTGAAGATGAGCGCAAGGGAGAGGAAGGACGTATGCGGGTTGTGATGTTCATGATAACGATCTGTCTTCACCAGGTCTTCGTACAAAAACGACGAGAAGAAGGATGTGGGGTTTGCCATGTTTGTAGCCAAGTCTTTGAGCGCAGCGGATGTCTTGTCCAGGGCGCCGCCGAAGATGAATATGCGGTAGGAGCCGTTGAGCGGGATTTCTTGCTCGAGGTGCACGACGTTGGCGTCCACGACACGGGTTACGGTCGCTGCTGTGAGAATACGGCCGGTTCGTTGGGTGGTGCCGTTTTCGTAGGAGAGATAGAGGGGGTGTTGGGAGGGATGCTCTGGGCCCCAATTAATGGTATTGGGGTTGTAGGCTACGCCGTAGCCAGAGGTGAATTCGCAAGATGCCTTGAACGTCTTGATGAATTCGTTCTCTTCAGCGGGCTTATTAGATGTCGCGCCTGCAACTTCGCCTGCAGATGGAATGCGTGTGGAGAACAGTTTGGCGTAGCGGGCGTCGAAGTCGAGGAGCGTTTCAGCAATCAGCTGGCGTTCGGATTCATAGGTCTTGAGGACGTCGCGCGCTGCCCAGCCGCTTTCAACGTGATGAATCTTCCAGGCGAGGTTTACAGCGTCGAGGAAAGCAGTGTTCATGCCTTGTCCTGCCTTTGGCGAGTGGGTGTGGCACGCGTCTCCGCCCATGAATACACGTTCATCCAGCGTGTAACGCTCTGCGATTCCTTGGCCAATTGGATAGACTGAGTACCACTCTATGCGATCCCATGTTATTGTGTATGGCTTGAGAATTTCTTGTGCGAGCTTCTGGGTTTCTTCTGCAGTGACTTGCTTGCGCGGGTCCCAATCTTTGTCTGTAGAACTGGCAACCTGGATGTAGAGACGGACCATGTTGTTCTCGCGAGGGATGACCATGATGCTTCCCGCGTCTGAATGAATTGTGCATTTCATCTGGAGGACAAATTAGGCTTTAATCAAATCTGGGAGGTTGATGTTGCATACCTTGATATCAGGAAAGTTTGTCCGTACAACGCCGTCCATGACACCCCACACGTGCGCAATTGGGTCCTTGTACCGGATTTTCACGCCGAGCTGGTCGCGTATAAAACTTCTTGCGCCCTCTCCACTGAACAAGTACTTTGCGCGAACAGTTTCTGACATGGTACCGTCGACATGTGCCAAGTTGACTTCAACGGGGTATATGGGGTCCTTTCCATCATTCTTGAAACCAGTAATCGTCCACGGTCTTTGTAGCTTCGTACCGCTCTTTTCCATGTCGTCGATAAACACGCGTTCAATCATGCCTTGGTGGAGGAGCGTTGTGAATGGGTACCGTGCATCAATGAACTTTGGACAACTCGCCCAAGTTCCTGTGCGGTGGATTCCTTTAGCACTTGGGTCCCAGAAAGCAACTTCATATACCTTTGCAGGCTCGTACTCCATGATCTTGCGCTTCAAGCCCATATTTCGCAAGAGGTCAAGCGATCGGGGTTGAATGCCATCTGCACGGCCGGTAGGTGTCGGCTCAGGCCTGTTGTCAATGTGCTTGATTTTGTATCCCCATCGCGCCAGGCATGTCGAGAGACAAAGGCCGACCGGTCCCGCGCCGACAATGACGATGTCGTAGTTTTCCACCGCCATTTCGAACCGTCTGGTGTGGGAAATGCAGAAAAGGTATCAATATGCTCCGCGCGTCACAGTACGAGTCTACAGTATCCAGATCGTAGAAGTAATAGATGGTGATGCTCAAGAATAAACAGAATAGATTAACCGGGGTTTATGATCGTCACCAAAAAGCAGCGCGGCGAGGCTCTTTAAGAGGCCAACGATAGTGCTGGACGCCGGATCCATGGCAAGCGACCACGGGAATGGGACTCAACCCGGCAATAAATTCGGTTATGCAGGTTCTCGAAGCTGGGGACAGACAGGCGCCGACAGGCATGCCGTCATGTTGCGGGGAGCGTAGCGGCTCTGCTCTGCGGCACTTTGATGCGAAGATAGGCTTTGCGCTTGTCCCCATCTAGCATAGCTGATATTTAACAGCGACAGGTACTACACGTTAACCCGAGCATAACCACTCGATAAATCTGTTCAGTGACAGCGCTCTACAATGCTTTGATCGTTCAAATCTCTGGTGTATCATATCAACATTGACTTGCTCTTCCAGCCCTGGAGCACGTGAGCTGCTCTTCTGAAACAGCTCTCGGCCAAGACAGTTTTGGCCCACCGGAGCTGCCCAGGTGTGTACAGGAAGCGCGCGGAAAGTGGGGGAAGAAAGACGCGGAGTTGACATCAGGTACTTCGATTCTCCACACTTGAAACACTACACTTGCCGTGTATTCTTCCCAGATCAATGTGACCGTCAGCATTTTGCTTGACTTCGTGCGAGGCGGACCGATTGACGGATCGTGGCCAATCGTGTTTTCGGCTAGGAGCACGTCTTGCCCCGAGCGAAAGCCTACATTTTATCCTGAGGGCTGGCATTCAGACTCGGCAACGATGTATGACACCGATACTCATATTGCGATGAGCGCCAAAGAGAAGTCGGACTCGAGTGCTCCGCGAACGGTGATGGCAAGTGAGCGTAATTATGAGGCCTGGAGCGAACCTCGGTATTGTTGGTGTGAATTATCCTTCAAAATCATCAGAAGCACACTTCCGAAGAGATCGCGTACGCCTCCAGCTTGAACATAGAGTATCCGTATATACACTTCCACCTTTGCCTACGTCGAGCTTACAGATAACTCCTATGAGCGAGCTATCGACTATAGAAGCTCAAAGTTTATATCCGAACTCGCCGTCTCAATACTTACGTTAATTCCAACACAGCGAACATGTGCATCTGGCGGAGCCAAGCGAGCTCGGCGACAGCGACAGATGACATGTCTTCAGTAGCTGTAGACCAATTGATACCCAAGAGCTGTGTTGAAGCATAGTTTCGAAACGCACGGGTGGACAGCAACAGCATCCCCAGCGATATATCTTAAGGACCACCTGCGTCGCCTGCAAAAAAAAGTAGCAAACAGGCTTGGGCGTGGGACGAGGTTGCATGCATTGGTTGCTGAGTGACGAGTGAACGCAATGGACCACAGTAGCCTGTCTAGTAAAGCCCAGAATGCATTCATATATCAGTTCTGTCATAGATAGCCTAATATAAAACATGAGTGTGTCCTATCCGTGTCCTTCCGCGATCCACCAAACCTGAACTCCCGACACCTGATGGTCTAGCACTTAGACCAGGAGTAATGTCATGCATTGTCGCAAAGACGTCCGATCATATGCAGATGCATGCGCCACAAGCAATATCCAGCCCAAGCCATTTTGTATCCTCCGGTCTCTATCATGCCCCGCAAGCTTTTGCAGCATTGTGTGGCAACTGTGAGCGTGTATGGCCCAGAACCTCGAGTCCACCATCCTTCTGAATACGTGTAGCTCAAGAAATCGTGACTTCGCCCAATGTTGCAGCCATGCGCTCCTCTTCCTTCCTTGCTCTGGCAGCTTCGGTCTCCCTGCGCATGGCGTCGATGTTCCAGCTCGCGTCCTCATCGTCGCTGTCTGCGTCGCTGTCTTGCCAGTCACCCTTCTCGAACATGGCACGACCAGTCGCCTCCTTCATCTTCTTGGCCTCCTCCTCGGCCTGCTTCTTGCTTATACGGTCCAGCTTCCACTTCGCGAAGGTTTCTTCGGTGACGGGCGTGAGTTTGCCGGTGAGCTTGTGGCGTTCGGACTCGAGGAAGTCTTCGAGAGTGAGAGTTGCCATTGGCGAATTGGCCATAAGGGCCTTCTCGGCAGCGCGTTGTTCTTTGGTCTTGATAACGAATCTGTTGAAAAGTTAGCGTCCAGTCTTTGAACTATTGGATATTTTGCGACTTACCCAGGTGGTAGCGAGTGCTTATACTTGCAATCGTCTCCACCATTAGGACACGTCCAGAACCAACCGTACTTCTGGTCCTCGATTGCCTGAATAAAGTACTTGCACACCTTGTCCGTGGTCGTCTTAGGGTTTCCGTGCTTGCTCAGCACGACACTCCGCAGCTTTTCCTCATCCCACTCCGTATTGGTCTCCTTCTTCTTGGCCTCCTCTTCCTCTTCCTTGTCTCGGTTGTCCGTGTACAAACTCCTCTTCTCGGTCTTGCGCTCGACATTGAGGTCGTGTGAGAACTTGCATTTCTTGCCCTTTTCGCAATTGCCCTTCTTGAAGAACTGGCAGAGAATAGTCTTCGGGTCCACGCCAAATGGTACTTTCTGTATTTGCACAGGCTTGAAAAGATCGGCGACCTCCTTGCGGGCGGCTTCGGCTGCCAGCTTTTCCTTTTCCTTCTGCAGCTTTTCGGCTTCCTTGCGCTTCTGCTCGGGGGTACCTCCTGCGGCGGTTGTGGCGTTGATTTGCTTGATCTGTCTTTGTGCGGCTCCTCCCTTTTTATTTTTCATACCAAAGGTCTTGTCGACGGCGACCTTCTTCACCTTGGGCTGCTCGCCCTTGCCTTTTGGTGGCATTTTGGCGGATAGAGATGCTAAATGAGTGTGTGTGAGTGGAGTATTCGGATATTCAGGTAGCCGGTCGTGAAGACCAAACGGTGCCTGGTGGGGTTGGTGGTGATTATTGGCAGGGCTGTGTGTGTCAAAGTGAGAATGACGATGTGTGGGGTGGAACGGGAAAGATCCTTGGTGGCGGAGGCACTGCGCTCGAGCCCGCTCTTACTCGCCCGGCTTTCCGAAGCTCAAGGTGGCCTCGACGTGAGCGCATCCACGAATCGCATCGCACCACACACAATTGATTCCTCTTCTCCTGTCGACTAAAGCATTTACGTCAGTGCCTATTGTGAGTTCTAAAAGCATGCTTGTACCCATTGTACATGCTAACGAATTGGTAGCAAACTCCCAAACACACATATCCAGGACGCGCAGCCACACCCACAATGATTACCGACAGCCAACTCTACTCGCTCGCCATCTTCCTCGGAAGCGCAGCTATGCTCCTTATCGTCCTATATCACTTTCTTGAGGTCAACTCAGAAGAGCACGCTGCTGCGGAGAAGCCCAAGGTTGCGGCTGGAAAGGCAAGAAGCTAGATGTCATGGTCGACGCGTGTACGATACGAAGCGCGTTGATTCATAAGCTGGCCGAGAAGAGCAGTTTCATGTTCGGGAAACTTCAATCACCATAAGCATGCTATACAGCACGGAGTTCAGGCGCACACATGGAGGACAATTGAATTGGAAAGGGTGGAAGATCAGTCATTACACCAATGCAGCAACTCTGGCTCCTAGCCAAATTACCTGCGTGAAGCTGCTCGTATCAAGTCTTTCAGACCTCCTTACTAAGGGTATATGCATGGTAAAACAAAGAAGCGCATATCTCAAAGACCCTGTCAGCCACATGCGGATGGTGTTGACCAATTGAGCCCAAGAATTTAATGCACATCTTTCCTGCCTATTCTTCTGCGTCGACCAACTCCTCCTCTACTCCGTTGTTATCGATGAAACCTTTCCGACGCTTATCGTTAACGAGCGTTGCGCCTCCCCTATCCATGCCTGGTCCAATGCGCCTCTTCTGCGAGACCAAGCGGGCCTGCGCCTCGCGCGCTTCTTGTTCTTGGCTGCTCTTTGGTGGGCGACCACGTCCACGCGGACCAGACGCAGGAGCCTGCAATGTTGACTGATACATATTGACGCAATCAGGATCAGCTCTGATGCGCGGTGTCACAGGTCGGCCCTGAGCATCGCTCAGATAAGCTTCCGAGTCATGCGCCTCTACATTTTCTGTTAGACTATGGATGCTTCATGAGAAACTTAATCTTCGTTACCCGAAAGACCACTGGCTGGTCCGTCACCGAGTTCCCATGAGAGCGGGTCAAAGTGAGTCTCTTGTACGTGATTGCGCCAGTTGCTCTCAAGATCGAAAGAGTGAGGTGTGTGCTTCTCAATTCGCATGTTTGTGTTGGGATCGTAGTTGGTCACCTCCTTGCCGCAATCGCCCCACAGGCATTCCAGAGTGTTCCGAAGCGTTTCCTTTCGGTGCACCTTGAAAACATGCTTCTTCAAAGTCTCTAGGTTGTGGAGGTCAGCAGTGCAGTTCTGCCACTTGCACTTGTATGACTGATAGCGGGCAACGCGATTGGCAACACTCGGCGAGCGTGAGTTGATGCGTATAGGCTCTTCCCTTCCAGTGTTGACATGTCGTAAACTACTTGGCTGGGAAGGCTGATGCTTATTGGCAGATCCCGTATGGCCATTCGCTGCAGGCTTGGACTGAGCAGCGACCGAGCCATGGATGGCCTTTCTCCAACCTACTGGGCGGCCTCTCTTCTTAGGCAGAGGCTGTCCATCCGGTCCATACTCTGTAGCAGAACGGAAGGCGCTGTACCCTACGCTTGCTGTGCTCGGTCGTGGAGCGCTAGCACTCATATTGGCGGCACTCGGTGATCGCTTAGGTGTAAATGGAACAGGCCCGGTGGGGTTGGGAAGTGAGTGTCGCGGTGGCCGACCACGCTTCTTCTGCTTAAACGGGTTGATTCCTTCAGGTAAGGCTTGGACCCTTGCCTGTACCCCACTCTCACCGCCAATCGCGTTTGATTGAGCCCGCGGGCGCGCCTCTCCATATTCATCTTCAGAATCCTCCTCGTCATCGGCATCTTCTGTCAGAGCCTGTACACTGTCCTTGAAATATCCAGGAGGCGGAGTTCCGGGATCCAGTATGTCCCATCTGATCGTACTTAGATCGCTTTCATAAGTAACCGGCAGAGTTGTTCTCAAAACCTCCAGGTGCTGATTCAGCTGCCGCTCAGATGGATGCCTGCCGCAAGCAAGAAGCACATCTCGCGCAATCGTAGCCGGATTGTAGTTGTTCCTACGAAGTGCATTCTTTTTCTGCAAGGCTTCGGCGACAGCCACGTGCCGAAGCTCCGGAACATGCACCGATGGAGGTGCCGGCTGTTGAGTCGACTGGGGAACTGTCCGGGCCGGGATATTGGCTATCGGGAAGTTATTGACCACAGGTTCACTATCGACAACCATAGCATCCTCAATATGAGCATGTGGGGAACCATAGGAGTGCATAGCGTCTGAGTTGAGCCGCTTCGGGGGAGGGCCCATATCTTCATCATCCGACAGCAACGTCATGTCAATCAGCTCTGAAATGTTGCGTTTCCTGGCCGCTTCCTCCTTGTTTGCAGGTGTTTTCAACTCTGGTTTGATCGGAATCATTTCAGCGACAGGAGCGGGCGTGGGAGCAGGGGAGGCACTGTCGGGGAATGGTGGATAGGACGACCTGTTTGTAGAAGACGCGACGGCAGGTGTAAAAGCTGGGCTGGCAGCTCCGGGCGTTGCGATTTCCTTCTTCATAACCGCAGCAGGTACCTGAGGACGGTACACTGGTGTTGGCTGCGGCGGTGCTGCCTTGCGACCCGTTGAGTTCACATCAGGTACTGCGGTAAGCAGATTCTTTGCAAACGCTGCACGATCGAGTTTGAGGCCGGATTGCTCCAGTTGTGCACAGAGCTCAATATAGGAAGGGTTGCTGTTCAACATGCTGAGTATCTTGGGATGCATCCACAAGGGCGGCTGGGTTCTGGACCTGGAGGTATTTCGCAGCTGCATCAGCTAGGTGATTTCTCTTCTCAAGCGGCCAGATCGTGTTACCAGGACGTGCAGTAGAGGCCTGAGCTGGTGTGCTCATGGGTGCAACTGGAGCTGGTATGGGCGTTGCCGGTTTGGCTGCATTTGTGAACGAAGCTTCTTTGGGCGCTGCCTTTCTTCTCTGATTGGCAACCTGTGGTGTGTTTGCTTGAGAAGATTGAGCTGGGGCAGCGGAGTTCGCCTGTGTAGTGGGTTTGTTCTGAACTGTTGGTGACTTCGGCGCTGCTTTAGCTCTTCGCTCCTCCTCCCATATACGCGCAAGAAGAGCCGGGTCTTTACTGTTCAATTCGCGCATCTTTGCCATCATTGCACGAATTTCCGCCTCGAGAGCATCGCCAGTAGCTGGATCTGCATCTGGGGCGGCGGAACTGGCTTCAGCCGAACTTTGCTGCTGCTTTTGTGTCTTCTTTAACTTCTGCGTGGATTGAAGTGCGGCAGTCCGCGCTTCTAGACGCCTCCGCTCTTCGTCCTTTGCCTCTCCTGCCTTTCGAGCTTCTTCTGCTGTACGCTCATCCTCGGCGCGTGCTGCATCTTCAATAGCCTTTTGAGCGCGTATGAGTTCTTGCTTTCGCTGGTACTCGGGCCACGGATCGTAGATAGCCATCGGGTCTACCGTGGAGCCTTGACCAGCGTAGGTCTCGGCAGCACTGGACGGTGGAGGCTCAATGGGACCGGGTTGAGCAATTGTTGAAGTGCTGGCATAGTTGTAAGAAGTGGACGGTGTGGCTATCTGATTTGAGCGCGAAGCTTCCACACTCGCTAGCTGCCGACGATCATAGTCTGTAAACTGCTGTGACGCAGCAGCTGTCATCGCGGCGTCCCTCGAAGAAGTCACTGCAGCAGCGGAGCTGTTATTGTATTGAAGTTGGGCCGGGCTTGCGGACCGCTGCTGTTGCTGGTTGTAGATAGTCTGTGCTCTCTGTGAAGGATAGCCAGCCGCAGTGGCTGGCGAGGGTAAGCCTCTATTCGCAGTCCGTTGTGGAGGATTTGTATTCACGCTTGGGGGTCGAGGCTGAGACTGGCCATAGGTGGACTGAGAAGTATGGGTCGATTGTGGCTGCATTCGTGGTGAATGGGAAGAGCCTGTGTAGAATTGCGAGGTCTGCGCAGTGGTGTTGTTCGCCGCAGTGAAGCTTGATGGGGTCACGCTTGTGCTGTTGGGCGTGTACGAGGTGTTGCTCATGTTACGCAGCACTTCTGCAGCGCCTCTCGTGGTTTCCCGGCTGCCCCCATAAATGCTGCCTTTCCATGAGTTGTCTTGCCCCGGTGCGCCATAGCCATTGCTCTGTCCACCGTGAGTGTGTCCTTGGTATGACATGTAGTCATTGGCCTGTGTCGTTGCAGGTTGTTGATAGTGGCGCGACGGTTGCGGGACATTGTTAGAGGCGGGCGCGGTCTGATATGCCGAGTACTGTTGAGCAGAGCTCTGTTGGTATGGGTAATTGTATGGGTTGTATTCGTTTGACGACATCCTGACGTCGTTTACAGATCATACCGTCCTTTGGATGTCGCTATACCGCTTATTCCGATTGAACACATGAAGATCGCAAAACCCCGGACGGCAGGGTGGAGTGTATGACAGGTGGCGGCGCGTTCGAGAGAAGAGATGGTGGCGGTCAGATTAGTGGAACGCGACCAATACGCCAGGTCAGTGTTTGCGACGCGTGCTTGTGCAGTTTGGTAGCGGCGTTACCAGGATCGTCGAGTTGCTGGTGCACGCGTTCGGTATGCGACAGGCCTCGGAGCGGCGCTTGATGTATAGTCCGTGCATGGCCTGCACGCGCCGCTGCATCGGCAAAACTGTTCCTCCGCCCCACCCACAAGCGAGCGATAGCACTGCCGGTCAATTTTGCACATTTCCACGACGACTTTTCCCCTACTAACCCGACAACCTCGATTTCACAGCAGCAATGGCCAGGTCAATTGTAGCAAGCTCTCGCCGCAAGTCGCGAAAGGCGCATTTCTCTGCGCCGAGTAGTGTGCGTCGGGTCATCATGAGCGTATGAAGACGAAGAACATCTTGTATGGCTTGTTCTAACATCTTCAGGCGCCTCTGAGTAAGGAGCTTCGCGAAAAGCACGGTGTGCGCAGCATTCCCATCCGCAAGGATGTAAGTACCTCTTCTCTCATACCCAGTCGCCATTGTGTGCTAACTGTTCGCAGGACGAGATCATGGTCGTCCGCGGCTCCAACAAGGGACGTGAGGGCAAGGTCACCTCTGTCTACCGCCTCAAGTACTGCATCCACGTTAATGGCAGTGCGTATTTCCCTCTCAGATGGAAGGCATGGTACTCACCAGTGATACAGTCGTCCGCGAGAAGTCCAACGGCCAATCGGTTCCCATCCCCCTCGCCCCATCCAAGGTCGTCGTCACCAAGCTCAAGCTTGACAAGGACCGAGAGAAGATCCTGGAGCGCAAGAGCAACGGCCGTGAGGAGAAGAAGAAGAAGCAGCAGGCTTAAGCGGTGGACGATTTCGACACTTGACGATACTCCACGGCTTTGACGTCCGGGGTCAGCACGAGCTATCCCTTTTCGCAACGAGTAGACGGAATGCATATCTTCGGTTCACGGTCTGGGCATGCGATACGCGCATGAAAAAAAGCAGGGCGTTACACCGGCTTCTAGCTCGAACAATGGACTTGCCATCATCCGGCTCTGTCGAAGGCTTTTTCTTATGAGATGATACCATGAAGGATACGGAGTACGGCAATGAATGGAACTGTTACTCCTCCTTCCGCTGTGATGCCCATTTGCGTGACGTCGCTCCCACCCATCCCGCTAGAATATCTGCTCACCGGCCCAACAAATGGCCAGGAAGAGTTATACGACTAGCGCAGATTGAAAACACAATGACTACTGTCATTGCTCGCCTGCAGACCGCCTTCGAGACTACCAATGAAGGGGATGGTTTGACGGTGAGATACATGTCTTGAACTCAAGCACATATCGTGCACCTTTCACGCTAAGTCAAAATGCAAAATCATTCCCCCCTCAATACTCATCTCCAGATCCCATGTGACCACAAACTCCCCATCAAAATCTAGCCATATCCTCTCCCACCCATGATTGGCGCGCCATTTCTTCCACCCACGTTCCGTCGCGCGTTCGAGAAGAATTCCCCGCCACCAAGACGCCCGCTAATACCATGGACTTGTGTTTCAGCCCATCTGCAACACACTGACTTATACCTCTCAAACCTTATCGCCTTGACATGGACAAGCCGCAACGCCTCTAGCAGTCGAGAATATTCTAGCGCACCGCTACCATCGCCACGTGCTGCGACTACGGTCATGCATATCGAGAAACCTACAGTTGATGTCGAAGACTTCTTCGGTTAAAGGAGCCGAATTAGCGCGGTGCGACCTAGACCTGGAATCTCGACCTGAGTTTGGTTTGACGAGGTTTACGTGGTTGAGATGGAAGGTGGGGATCGAGATAGGGCTGGGGTGACGTCGGTGCGGGTGGATGCGATTCCAAATGCTCGTGGGCGACATAGGGTGCGTTCTGGAATGTGGTTGTGGCTGGCATGCGGGTGTCGACTTACACGATGGAATATGTCAGGTATGTAAGTGGCAGCTGATGGAGCTCGAACACGTCGTCATTGAGAATCTTGCTTATCACGGTGAGCCGAGTATTGGCTGTAGAGATGGATTCGATGGCTTATCGAGGTCGATCGCAAGTGTCACCTCCTCCAACGGTGCAGTAAGTTCTGGATAGCATGTACAAGCCGTACGTTCTTCTGCGAGACCAAACACCGTAGTACATACGTTCAAGTAAAGTTAGTTTTCATAAAATTTCAACGTTTATTGTCTAACAGCCTAAGTCATCGAAATGTTATTCGTCCCATCCACATGAAGGACCGAGAATCCGAGACAAGAGGACATCGTGTGCATCGCAAGTTCTACTGGAGATCAAACTCGAACTCCGAATGCTCACGTTCATGGTTTGTCGCAGAGTTCTGCCAACGCTTAGCATCCTGACATATGACTATCGCCAATCAGGCATGTCAACCTCGATGCGGTGCGAACCGGAAGGAATCAATGCCGCACCCAATCTGGACGGAAGCTTACACGCGCGAGACCTGAGTGGTTGCAGAGTTATAAATCTGGCGTGGAGAGCTAGGATCGCACTGGGTGGTATTGATGGAGTGTTTGCATGTGTTCGTGGAACTGTTTCTGAAATTGGAAGACGTGAAGCACGCTTGCCTGATTATTTTGGTCCGCCTTCGATCAGACTGGAAAAGAGTGTTGCTCAATCAGCTCGACAGATGGTGCTCGAGATAGAATGTGTTGAGGGAACGGCGACGTTTTTGCATGGCACTGCAGAGTTGGCTAAATGCGTACATGGTATTCATGCGCAGTCGCAACGGTTGAGTCTTGCCCGCATGTCCTTGATGAGAAAGCGCAGCCTGGAAGGTCTATGGAGATGTTGATTACCAAAGCCGATGCAATAAAGCTACACTTTAGGAAGTATAAGACAGATACCGTTGTCTGAAACTCTTTGTGTACTGCAAGATGTGCCACATCGCTGTCAAAGCGGGTGATTGTCGGTGCATGAATGACCGTCCACCCTACCGGTGCTTGTCTTTGGTCACGCACCTGAGTTGGAACAGATCGGCCCGTTGCATGAAATTCGAAATAGAAATGTTCTTAGCCACTCTGGATTAATTCCCCGACTTCGAGTAGATCAAAGGCCATAACAACCCGTTTCAAGCTCGGAGGAAAGATGGCAGGGTCACCGTTGCGATAATAGAAGCGCATATGTCATAGACGTTTTGCAGTACGTCCGATGCAGCATTGCGTCGAAGCATCACGATCTACAACCAACGCGTGGTCTCCTCCACAAAAGACAGAGACATGAAAACATTTCGGGAAACTCCACGTGCAAGACAGCTGTCGGTAGGGGTCTTCTTTCGCGGACTGCAGATCGGCTGCCTGGAAGAGAGCATGCTGTGCTGATCCAATGGACACATTGGGGTATCCCTGGGCACGTTCTAACGCACGAAAACAGTTGTCGGAGGGTGCCAATTCCCGTGTTTCTGGAGAGTTTGCCCTACCCCAGACTTTTACGTCAGGTAAATTGGCGCATAGTTGAAGAGATGGATCAACAGCACATTGGGACGCGGTCGTGGCTGAAGTCGGTGCTCTGCGTCCAGATAGGGTGGCACGTCTTTAGCCATAGAGTATAGATGCGGTCATGCTTATCCGAATGTGGGGAATCGATTTTAGCAGTGCGTGACAGTCTTCTGGTTCCTTGGATCTCGCTCGGTCGTTGCAGGTGTAGTCCCTGGACAGTGGTGAGCAGTGGCTATTCTGTGCGCTGAGTCAGGTGTTCCTGCCCAATGAGGTGGCCAGGTGGGGCGGTGTTTCCGTTTTAGAGCGGGTGTGGGCGGTCACCCAAGCGGCTGTCGAGCGCGCGCTTGGACTTTGATTGCGTTCATGCCATCACATTTCACATTCTCGAATCGCCCTCCCCTCGACGTGACGGAGGGTGTGACGACTGACCAGTAGCGGCTCGCTCGGCGGAATATTTATCTAGCGTCGTGAAGTGACGATAAGTGCTTTACTCACTGGCTTTGAAGAGTGTTCGCCGGACAGTCGACGGGCTTGCATGGGAGACACTACTGCGCGCAGCGTACTCGTGCTGGGCCTTTATGCATACACGATCGTGTCGGATTTTTAGCGCACCTCGCCCGTAAAGAACATTCTTAGCACACTATGCAGGCCGCGGGCGTCTCATGGTACAGTGCTGCAATGCCTACTGCGTGCCCATTCGCAATAGCAACACGCAACGCGTCTGCCCTATACCGGATAGACCATGCCCCGTTTGGCAGCGAGAGGCGGTCTGTCGAGATTCGGGAGGGGGTTGGAAGGGGCGGCGATGGCGGAAATCCTTGCCCGTCCCCATCCCGTTGAAGTTTCAAGAGGGCTTGGAACGTACGAGCAGATACGGATCGACACAGCGACAACACCAACAGTTGGGCATGACTTCATCCACTGCAGCAGTGCTCGCGTGGGCGATGGCGCTCGAGCGGCGTTCTCATCGGCCACGGTTCACGCCGCCAGCTGTCGTGCGCTGCATCGCCAGCAAAAGCGTGGTGGTACGGGCGGGCGTGCTAGAGAGTGTTCTGACGATGGTGTGTTTCTGGCGATGCAGGCTGCCCGTGGAGCCCTGCTGCCGCGCCGAACTAGCCTCAGGGGTGTGGGCGAATGAAGGGAGGGGCGACCCGGGCTGCGATAGGCCACCCACTCTCCGCCCCTGACCATCAACCTCGTGTTGCATGGCCTCAAGCTTCGCCTGTGCCGTCGCCGCTTGGCCCGTTCGAGTGTGCGCGCTCAGGCCTCTGTGAAGCGCGCCCTTGCACGACCCGCAAGAATGGACGGACCCTCTCAGCGGCCGCCAGACTCCCTCTCGCTCGCACCGCTGTCTCTCCTCAGCTGTCACTCCCGAGTGCCTGAACAGCCTCACCTGCAGCGCGTATCAGTATCGATACCTCCGACCTCCCGCACACTGCTGAGCTGTGCTGCCCTTCATTGTCGCCTGTCCTCCCTTTCCGCTGTATACCGCCTGGCCCATACCAATACCATACCACACTACCTTCCCTCTTTGAAAGAGTCTCGCCCTCGCTCTCTTCGCAATCCCGTCCCACTCGCGCCTGCCCTGAGACACCGTCGCGCCTTCCCACGATATTTTGTCTTCGATTCGAGTATGCTACACGCGTTCCATGTCCATTTAACAACACTGACACTGTCTCCACCACAGTTCACACCATTAACACCTTGGAGCCGCGCACCACCCCGGCCTTCGGAACGAACCCTCACTTCTAGCCCACCTGTTGCCCCGTCATGAGATGTATTAGAGAGACATAGTCGGTCGTTGCTTTCTCTCTTGGCTTACCAAGTCCACCATCGCGCTTGCTCGCCCGCTCACTTTACGACCCCACTCAACATGGGTTACTCCGAACCCACATTCCCGTTGAACGGCCACTGTTCTGTCGTCCACGATGGCACGCTCTATGTTTATTCATCTGCTGGTTTCCAGTCGCTGAAGCTTGAAGAGGGGGCGGAATGGACGGCAATGCCCATGGACATATCGCTGTCAGGGGCCGCCTGCGTCAACGCCGAGGCGGCTGGAATGATGTATATTGTCGGAGGAGCAGTCAATGAGACGACTTCCACGTGGAACTACCCCGGACTGATGCACTACACATTCAAGGAGAAGAAGTGGGATTGGTTGCGGGCCGAAAGCTGGAACACACAGAACCGACAGAACCACGGCGCAGTCTATCTTGAGAAGGCGAAGAAGCTCCTCATCTACTCTGGATCGCAGACCACTGGAGCCAACGGACCCTCCTCGGAAACGTTTCTCATGTCCACCGTCCCGCCTTACACCGTCGAAAGCCAGCCATCCAATGGCGCACCGCCGCTAGTGAAGCCCATGCTCATCAGCATGGACGACGAATCAGCTCTGCTTGTTGGTGGAGGTGCTGCTAACACAGCTCTCTGGAAGTTCAGCATCGGGACCGGCTGGCAAGACCTAGGAGTCGCGCTCCAGCAGCCAATCGTGAATCCCGAGGCCGTCCAATGTACCGTGGTGTCCGGCAAGGGCAAGAGTAGGGTGCTTGAAAAGTTCGACATGAGCGTCACACCAAACAAGGTCGATCGCATCCTCCTGATCAAGGAAGATGGCACTCCTGCTGCTCCCGGCGCAACTCCTGGAAAAGCGAAGCGTGTCACCGTGGACAGTTGGCCCGAGTACAACTCAACATATGCGCCGACTTCTGCACGCTCAGGCTACTCTCTTGCACAGTCCAAAGAGGGACTCACCGTTGCCAGTGGAGGCAATCAGTCTGATCCAATCGTATTGTTTGACGCAAAAGAGAATTCGTGGATGAATGCCACGGCATTGTTCTCTGGACAGCAGGTCATTTCAAACTCGGTGAGCTCCTCTTCTTCGCCAACCAGTTCGCCAACCTCAACACCCGTGTCGTCCACTACTCCGAGCTCATCTGGCGATGCTGCAGTACTGCCAGTCGCACCTGACAACAAGGCCAAGATGATGACAGTCCTGGGAGCCACACTCGGCACCATCTTTGGCATTGCCGCTATTCTCATTCTGATACTCATGTGCCTCAAGTACAGGAAGAGCAAGAGCAAGCAAAGCCAAGGTTACGTAGAAAAGGATCGCATGAGCTTCGCGGACCGTGGAGCGGACTTTATGAAGGAAGCTGGTGGATCAGAAGTGACCCATCCCTACAACTTGGGTAACGACTCGCACACCTCTTTGGCCATTATCCAAGGCCGTGGTGTGAACGGCCACAAGAAGAACATGGCCAGCGATGCTAGCACCGCGGGTCTCATGAAGAAGACAAGTCCACTAGGATATTCAGATCCTGTCGAGTTGTCAAAGTTCGATCTGAAGCCCGAGCCCGTAAACGATAAAATGGTGCGACAGAACTCTGGCCGTGTGCCCGCTATGACCAAATCAACCCCGCGCTCTCGAAGCTCTGGATGGAGTCGTTACTTTGCAAACAACGAGGCGACGAACCTCGCGAACGTACAAGCGGATCGCTCAACCTACGCTTCGGATCGGACAAGCACAGTCAGTCAATCACAGTACACCAACTCACGAATCTACAACCAGCATCTATCACAGCATGTAGCACCACTCCAGATTCCTACATTCGACGGACAGCGTCTGAGCAGAGTCGCCAGTGGGAGCCCAACGCTTGGAAGCTCGACAGAGAGACTGCCCCACCAAGTGCAGCCCATGCAAGCTGAGCTAGGTCGCGCCAATTCGAACGGTAGCACCCGATCCGGTGTGAGCTACAATGAACACTATTTCCGCGACCCCGTGGAAAGTTGGACGCCTGTCGGTGAAAACCAGAGAACCAGCAGCGCGTACACTGGCAGCATGGTTTTCGACTCAAACAATAACAACAAGAACGACGCCACTAGCTCTTACTACCCTGATGGCACTGATTCTTTCTACCCAAAGAGCAACTTCAGTTCTTTCTACCCAGGCCAAGGAACCACTGTCATTCCAGACAATCGCGATAGCTCAAACACCATGTTCCCTTCAGGGAACCGGCCAGCTGCCCCGACTGATGAGATGCCCAAGAGTAAATTCAGCTCAATGTATCCATCTCCACCGCGGATTGGTCTCCCGCAGGAGCGCGAGAGCACAGTCACTCTCTTTCCAGGACCCAACCCTTCAGCAGCAGCTCCTTCATCGAACAACCAGCCAAGTTCCTTCTACCCTGCCCCTCGTTTAGGACATGAAAGCACATCCACAATGTTCCCCGGTCCCGGCGGAGCACAAAACAAGTCCAAGGATGGACAGTCAGACATGTCATGGCTGAACCTAGGAACTGGCCGTTAACGAACTCGGCACAGCTCCGACGATCTCACATACACACAAGCGCATTTGGAGGCGCGCATTCCGCGACCCCTTTGC
>NW_001884558.1:511439-559470 GCF_000146915.1 Parastagonospora nodorum SN15
GTCTGCATTTAGCCGAATCTGCTTTTCGCCTTTTGCGAACCCGATCAATAGACTATCGAAGTCATGACTTCGCGACCGGTCGCTACCAGATACCCGACGTCTTTCCGCGACGTCAACCCACCAAACATCCTCCACACCCTCCTCCGTTGTACATACCGACCATTATTCCGCAATTTTTCTTGTCTCTCGTTCACTCTTCTTCACTATTCTCCCTGGTTTTTCATCCAACCTTTTCTTTTGGTGTGTATGTTGTGTTATATTGCCTACCCTACTTACTATTGGGTCTTGTCGCGGTGTCGAGTTCAAGACGGAGGAAAGATTTTCTTTACCTGTCTTTGTATGTAAGCTGGGAAAGCTGTCTGTCTGCGGCAGCAAAAGATCCGTGTCGATAAGACGCATGTGGACGTAATATCGTAATGAAAGAAAGTGAAGCTAAACACATGGTTCGATTGATATGATGTGATACCCCCAAATGCGCGCAAGCAGTACTCATTCGAATTCACAGTGTTTGTTGCGTCGGGTAACTGTTTTGTTTCGCAGATAGACACTGCACCGAAACAGCACGCGGGAAAAAGCGTGGACATTGTTTCAAAAGAGGTCCCACCCCCCCTCCTCCCACACAGCTTTTAGAAGACAACAAACACCGCCCGAATATGCCACTGCGTCCGCTCACCCGGGACACGCCGATATCTCGTCTCAAACGTCTGCAATAAGTAGGCATGTTGCCAAGTCCTACGTGCCCGAGAGCTCAGGTTAAACGTTTGGTTTACGTGTATGGACTCAATACCATGGTGGCCTAGACTCACGACCCGAGCCGCGTCCTTCACAAGCGGCGGAAGAAAGATCAGAGAAGCATCTTAGCTTGGGTCATACCTCGTCTATGCCGCTGCTAAAGATAGCTCTACATGATATGTGAATCGTGTTTGCTGCCAAGGCGGGGTTTGAGGTAGATGGTGGCGGTGACGCGAAGGGGTGGAAGTGCGGTGGGCGAGACCCACGGGTTGTTTTCCAAGGTCTAGGCTGTTTTCATGTAGATGGCGAACGCAGAACAGAAGAACCGTAAATTGGTCTCGCGGTCTTATGTGATGTTGAGCTGTTTACACAAGGTTGAAGAGGAAGTGGCAAGGATACTTCGTAGGCGAGCATGTCTTTTGTGACTATGGGCAAGGTTCCACTTCAATGGAGCCCTGGAGCAGCCATGTTCGTTCTGGAAACCAGCGGAGCTCCGGGATCGTTTGCAAATGTCAAGTCTGAAAATGAATGTTGTGCACATAGGATATGTTGATATGATCGATTTCATTGCTTTCAAGTCGTTACCGACATTGTTTTATATGGCATTTCTTCATTCAGTCATACGTGTGAGACGTAACCTTCATGGATCGGTGTTGCCATGACCACAAAGCCATTTTTACAGTGCGGTCTGTACTGTATGTGGCCAAGCAAGAAAACGCCGAAGCTGTGCGTGGTCTACGACTTGGCCGCACCAGCCTTGACGAGGATGATATCACCATCCTCGACGACGTAATCCTTACCCTTGGTCATGATCTTGCCCTTCGCCTTGACGCTGGCTTCATCGCCCTCTTCCCTCAGGACACTGTAGTTGTACACTACGACCTGGATGAAGGTCTTTTCAAAGTCACCATGGATAACACCGGCAGCTTGCGGTGCCTTGGTGCCGTTTCGTAACGTCCATTGCCTGACCTCATCGGTACCGGTTGTGAAGAAGCTGCCAAGGTTGAGAGCCTTGCGCATAGTGATGACAACCTTGGGCAAAATGGACTTGGCACCAACGGTCTTTTGCTCTTCAGCAGACTCCTCATCGGTCATGGCAGCGAGGCGCTCCTCATACGCGACGGAGATGGGGATGACAGGGTCGCCAGTAGCGTGCTCCTTGACCCATTGCGCGATCTTGGGCAAGTGCTTGTTCTTCTGGCGGACGTAGTCCTTCTCGCTGAGGTTGACGAGGAAGACGACGGGCTTGGCCGAGAGAAGGAAGAGAGGGTTGATAACCTCGACCTATTGAACTGTAAGCTTGTGTTCGCAGACTTGTATCAAGTTGTAAAACAGAGCAGTTGGGGTAAAAAGTCAGAAATGGACGTCACTTCAGAAAGTCCTGGCGTTACTAGGACATCAGAGAGCTGGGATTAGAGAGCAATCGCTCTTTGTCATCTTTCGAGGGTGGTGGTGAGACAAGTGGAAGATTACGTACCTCTTTTGGTGTCCAGTCACCTTTTCGGACGTCTTTGCCGTCCTTGAGCATGGCGAGGATCTTCTCGACGGTCGCCTGCTCCTCCTTGAGCTTCTTCATCTCCAAGCTCTGACCACCTCTCCTGGTCTCCTTGACGAGCTTCTCGAGGGACTTCTCAACAAACTCAATGTCCTTGAGGCGCAACTCCTCGGCGATGATGTCCAAGTCACGGAGCGGGTCGACGTCACCCTCAACGTGAATGATCTCGGCATCGTCGAAGCACCGCACTACCTGGAAGATGGCATCGACGGCGCGAATATGTGACAAGAAGGCGTTTCCGAGACCAGCACCAGTCGAGGCACCGCGCGTAAGACCGGCAATATCGTAGACAGTCAAATTGGCGGGGACCTGCGACTTGGGCTTGTAGTGCTCTACCAGCCAGTCGAAGCGCTCATCGGGAACAATGACGCGAGCTTCTTCTGGGTCGATGGTGGCATATGGGAAGTTGGCGGGGTTACCAAGCGAGCACTTGGTGATGGCTTGGAACAAGGTCGATTTACCAACGTTTGCTAGGCCGACCTGGCGACTACTGTTAATGTGAGAACGCGACAACGACACACAGCAGGGCGCTCACTCACGATACCGCTCTTGAGGCTGTTGCCCGGGCGGCCGAGAAGGACCTTCTCCTCCTTGACGGCTTTCTTGGGAGGCATCTTTTTCTTCTTGGCCGACGCGTAGGTGCGGACAGTGGTGAAGGAGATGCAGAATTTTCGCGTAGAAGAAGGGTGGAGAAGAGTAGGAAAATCGCAGCAGGCAGTGCTTGCTGCTGGGCGGCAAAAAGTGGGTATCAACGAAGAGAAGGAAAAGGTGAGAGGGATGGCGGGGGGCGTTTTGCAGTGAGGGGCCCAAGAGATGACTTTGCAGCCAGCTCTCCGGGTTGGCGTGCGTGTGGTTGGGTGTCGGAGGGCAGAGGGACTTGCAGCGACACCAGCCGAATTCTGCGAGCTTGGAGCCCCGGCCAGTGCGCAGTGCGCAGTGTGCCGCTTGCCGAGAGCGGAAAGGGCGACGCAGCAGGGGTGCACGCGAGCCGAGAGCGTCCAGATGGCCGACCATAGACGGCGGCGGATCATGTCGTCTGCCAATCCACGGTTCCTCCACCTCCTCGAGACACACTACGTATTCCTCCACAGCATCCTCAAAGGGCTGGTCCCGCTCGCACGCTCTCCTCCTATCCTCCTCTCCCCCTGCCCCAGACACTGTCTGTGTACTGCGCGCATGCACCTGTACAAAGGCTGCATGATATCCTGCCGGGCTTGACGAGAATCACCCCAGCACCTTGTACCACCCGTTCACGTACCCCACAAAATCACACAGCATGTCCTCCTCGAGCCGCACGAAACCGTCTCGCAAGTCTTCGGGCTCACACCGAACCACCCTTTCCCTCTCACGGGCCGAGGTCTCCATCCACGTCTACGACCTCCTGCCGCCCGGCAAAGTTTCGACAGTGCTCTGGGCAATTGGTAGCTCATTGCTGCACACCGGCGTTGTAGTTGGCGACCGCGAGTATGCATACGGGGGACACGATCTGCGGAATCAGACTGGCGTATACTGGACAAAGCCGAGATTAGAACCGCCTGGCGGCACTTTCAGGACAGCAATACTGCATGGCTTCTCCTTCAGGCCGCCCGAGGAAATGGACGCCATCATACACGAGGCCTCAATGGAGTTCCAGGGTACATCCTACAACCTGCTCACCAAGAACTGCAACCACTTCACATCCTACCTATGTGAGAAGCTCACGGGCCGCCCCGCACCCACATGGATCAACCGCGCCGCTAGCATAGGCGTAGCTCTCCCATGCGTCGTACCACGGGAATGGATAGAGCCACCGGATCATGATACTGCGAATGGAGAGCTCCTTGACGAGGACTTCGAAGACGAAAGAGCGTCTATGCTGCGACACGACCAACAGCGGCGCCATATTCAAGCTGCAGAGGAAGAGAACTGGCAAGGCGAGGGCCATCCTGGTAGCAGTCGTCGAGGTGAGCAAGGAGGCGCAAGAGGCTCTATTCCTAGGCACGCATCCAACCAGAATGTCCCCCGGCTGGTCAACTTCAAAGACACCGATAGCAGCGGTCGTACGCTGCCGTCAGCGGAAAGAGCGCCGATGCCAAAAAACTTGACTTGATTGTACAATGTTGCTTGATCTGTTGTTGCATTTGTACATGTTCTCGCGTCACTACTTTGATGTTCCTAGATACCCATGCGCCTAGAATGCCATATTGTACACTCGAACTGAAGTGTCCCCATCCCAAAGACTCGTTGCATCCCTTAATTCCTCTATCCCAACCTTCTAGGCTTCTTGCTCCGTACACCTCCAAACTTCAACCTCGTGCTGTCGCTGAGCTTGACGATCAGATTTCGTATCTTCCTGCCCTCACTTCCTAGTATCGCCTTTGTGACCGCCTCTCGGCCCTGCCCAAATCCCCTGTATACCAGCTCCAGCTTCTTGATCTGCGGCAACAAGCCCTTGTCCTGTATCCGGCTCATCACGAACGCCGCCAGTTGGTAGCCCGCATCATAAGTCCCGCGCCCCGCTTTCCGGAACCCGATGTTGCCGCACGATACGCTGATCAGTGCATCTCGATTTGGCTTGGACAAAGTAATGTGTGTGTTGTGCTTGGTGGAGTAGATGTGCAGCTTGTGCTTGTCGTCTTCCTCCCAGTCGCGAATTGCGAGATTCTGTATCATTCCCTGGCCAGGGATCATGTTGGCAAACTCGCCTGGCGATGCGCGTTGGAAGTTGCCACCGATCGATGTCATGAGCGAATCGAGTCCGCCCAGCTGTTGCTTCGGCGGAGGAACAGTTCTCGATGGGGGAGGTGGTGCGGGTGTGCTCGTGGTTTGAGATAGGCATCGCGCAGGTTGGAGGGAGCGGCATGCTGGGCGCAATGTGGATGTGACGCTGCGGAAGGCGCGCAGTGCAGTGTTCTGTGACATGGCGGACAGCGATGCGGGACTTGGTGCCCTCAATGGCGGATCGCAGGGCTGGCGGAGGGCGTGGAAGTCGCTCGAATCGCAACTTTCTGCGATATGGTCCGTGCCCTCCGATGCGGAAAAAGATGGGCATTGCCGAGCAGAGGCAACACTCTACCCACATCGTCACCGCGCCCAAACTTTGCTTTACATCATTGGCGCCGGTCCTAACTCGACATTTGTCTTGATTAATAACCTGTAGTGGGAGGAAGATGAGACCAGCAACCACATTCGCCCGAGCGAGAGGAAGCATACAACATGCGGCCACTACATCATCCGCCGCCTATGGACGGGCAGCTGCCTACAGACGGTTATCAACTTCGCCGCTTGGCTCACGGTCATCTCTGACGACTGGATCGGCTTCTGCATTGCCACAACCCTTTCTGCGTAGCCAATTCCTCCCGCAAGACATCCTCTTCCGCACGTCATCCACATATACCCGCCACTTTTCTTCCCAGCATGCGCTCCATGAGCAGGCGCAAAAACAGAAGCCTATGAAGGAGGAGGATCCTGTAGCTAAAACGGATGCTAAAAAGCCTGCAGACGGCAGCACCGCAGAGCAGGCCACAGGTGAACAGGCCAAGGACGGAGAGGAGGCGAAGGAAAAGAAGGCCGGCGAGGAAGAGGCTGGCGAACAAAAAGAGGGCGAAGAGGGAGAGAAGAAAAAGAAGGAGGACGCCCCCGCACCACCGCCCCACGGCGACAAGACACCATGGCAGGTCTTCACGGAGACTCTGCAGCAGGAGTTCCAGGCGTCGAAAGAATGGAACGAGGGAACCAAGGAGCTTTCTGGCTCGATCCACGATTTCACCCAGAACCCACAAGTCCAGAAGGCGAAGCAGCTTTCGGATGAGGCTAAGACCAAGACTGCACAGGCTCTGAAGGCCACTGGACGCGCAGTGGGCTCCGGCGCGGCATGGACATGGGACACCATGCCTGTGAAGGGTGTTCGAGCTGCGACTAGAGTTACAGCGTCTGGTCTCGAATACGCCACGCGACCTGTACGACAGACAAAGGCTTTCCAGGCAGTCAAGGAAACCATCGACGATGGCAGCTCATCGAGATACGGTGGCTGGGTTGAGAAGGAGGAGCGCAGGAAGCGAAGAGAGCTTCGGGAGCTCAATGAGCTCCAAAGGACTGGCGGCAAACCCACCGGACCCATGGAGGAGGACCCTGAGTATGTCATGCAGAACACACAGCTGTGACTCGGCTAACAACCAGCAGCGCGGGCACAAACGTCACGCTCCACAAGGACGCCAAGTACAAGGAGATTTGGCGCGAGTGGAAGAGACAACTCCAAGCTCGCCCAGGGTTTCTTCAGCATGAAGAGCGTCTACAACGAGTCCGACAACGCAATTATCCAGACTGCTCGTAGTATTTCCGACCGCATCACAGGTTTCTTTGCCGAGAACGAGACCGCCATGGTCATCAAGAGGTTCCGTGAGATGGACCCCAACTTCCAGATGGAGCCTTTCCTCACCGAGATGCGCGAATACATCCTCCCAGAAGTTTTGGACGCTTACGTAAAGGGTGACATCGAGGTGCTGAAGCAGTGGCTGTCCGCGGCCCAGTACTCGGTGTACGCGGCGTTGATGCAGCAATACCAAGCTGCTGGACTCAAGTCTGACGGCAAGATCGTCGACATTCGAGGCGTCGACGTCCTGAATGCTAAGCTGCTCGAGCCCGGTGAAATTCCAGTCTTCATCCTTACCTGTAGGACCCAGGAGGTCCACGTCTACAAGAACGCCAAGTCTGGAGAGCTGGCATCCGGCATGGACGACAAGGTCCAGCAAGTCACATACGCCATCGGTGTCACCAGGATACCCGAGGACGTCAACAACCCCGAAACACGCGGGTGGAGACTGATTGAACTTCAGAAGAGCGCAAGGGATTACTATTGATCGACTCGCTATTTCCTCTGTACCATGTACCATCACACTTCTTTGCTGCATCTTCCTGCTCGCGACCTTTGTATCCGGCATCTTCTGGCGTCCAAAAGGTCCTATGACCGACTTTTTACGTTCATGTTTTACTATCTCCCATCTTCGCATGGGTAATTCTTCTCTTTTGATTCACGGAGCGGGTAGATGAGCGCCGCGGTTGGCCTGGCGCATGGCATGATGACACACTTCACCACTCTGTATGTATAGTATTTGGACGACGGGATAGAGGATGAACATGTGTGATTACGAGCACGTGTATAGGGAGGGGGAATGAATGATTGGATCGGGTGTATAGAAATGCTATATATCTCAATCCACCTGCGTAGCTTTGACTAGTGGAGGTTGTGAAGTGCAATGCAATCAAAAACAAAAACTGGAATTCCCATCATACACGTTCAACTCTGACGTCTCCTTCCCCTGAGCTATTAAATCGGCCGAACAACGTACCAAACTCTCAAAAATCGCAATTCGTAACTGTCCAACCGCGCAACGTCTTGAACCTCGGCACATCTCCCCACATGCACGGAGCCTCTGATCCTCCATTGTCCGTTCGCTTTTCACCGACTTGACACACACGCGGAACACTTGCCTAGCCCCGGATCAGAAAAGTCTTTGCTTCTGGGCGCTCCGCATAGCCATGTCGTCCGCAAGGATCGCCGTATTGAGACATGTGGGTCCGCGCGAGGTCGGCCGGTGCAGTGGACGGAGTATAAAGGATGTAGGAGCAGCAAAGCGGTTTGGGTATACCGGTAGCAATCGGAATACGAATAGGACAATTAGGTGGCAGAGTAGTGTTTGTAAGTGTCTCTCCTTATCCATTGCTTCTATGCAAGACTTCAATGGACTATACGGTAGCTAATTCATACACCTCATAGCATCGCAATCAAGTCAATCTTCCACACCACCACCACCACCACCCCCCAAGAAACCACTCCTCATCCGTGCCCCCCTCGCCCTCGCCCTCACCCTCCTCGCTTTCACAGCAGGCTTCACCATGGCCGGCGCCCCCGCCCTCTCCTCCCTGCGCGAAATCGCCAACCCCCCGACGGACGCCGAAACCCTCGACCTCTTCACCCCACCCTCCCCAGACATCGCCCTAATCGAAGACTCCATCTTCACCCACGCAGAAGTAAAAAGCCTATTGCAAAACCCCAAATTCATCGCCTCGCGCCCGCACCTCAAGATCCCGGAGAAACTGCGCGCGCAGAATCTGACGGGCGGCACGCTCTTGGGGCCGGACAAGATTGCTGTTCCGCCGCTGCAGTTTACAACTGAGGATGGGAGCGAATACGTCTCGTTTCAATGGCTTGGTCCGGCGCTCTGCGGGCATCCGGGCATCGTGCACGGCGGGCTGCTCGCGACGCTGCTGGACGAAGGGCTCGCGCGCTGCTGTTTCCCCGCGCTGCCGAATAAAGTGGGCGTGACGGCGAGTTTGAAGATTGATTACAAGGCGCCGTGCATGGCTGGGCAGATTGTGGTGTTGCGCGCGGAGACGATTAAAGTCGAGGGCAGGAAGGCGTGGGTTAAGGGCAGATTGGAGACGTTGGTGGCGGAGGGCGAGAAGGCGGTTGTGTTGACAGAGGCGGAGGCGTTGTTTATTGAGCCGCGGCAGGCGGCGAGTATGAGGAGGGTTGTCAATTAGGGGGGGAGCAATGATTGAGGGTTCGTTGCCGTGTGTTTTTAGAGCGTAGGTAGATATAGATTTTATGCTTGTAATGAGATGGAGGTGAACAGTTATTTAAGACGCGCGCATGTTGATAAAGAACGGACTGTGAAGAAACATGTTGAACACTTGCCAGACTTCAGATTGCCTTGACCGTAGAGATATCCTTTTTTAACCCTTCAAAAAAAGGTCATAACTACCCAAAGAATATTCCACTATCGACTCTTCACTTCGCCCTCATCTTATCCGGCGCCAACATCCAACTATTCCCACAAACGCAATGCTTCGCCACGCCCATTAACCAACTCGCATGATGCGGCGTATACCCCGGCGTGCCCTGCATCACATCCTCCATATACGCACCGCACCTCGTGCACTGCCTCAACTGAGCCTTCTTCTTCCCCAACACTGTCTCGCCATTCGTGCTCTGAATACTATCACTCCTCCCCCTCATCTGCTGGCCCGACCCCGTAACCGGATGTTCCTGCTTGCCCGTTCCTCGGACAATCATCTTCTGGCACACGTCCACGACATGTGTGTCGTGCCATTCGCTGGCGCGCTTGCTTTCGTTGAACCCGAGCCACGTGGTGTCGAAGAACATGAGACGCCCCATATCGAGTTTATCGGCCAGGCAGCCGTTGCCGGATTTGTCGTTCCATAGCGTATCGGTGACGAGGCGCTTTGCAATGGGTGCGAGGATCTCGGGGATGTGGCCGAGCATGAGCTCTCGCTCGATATGGTTGCGCTGGATGTCGGTGAGGTTCGCGCGCTTGTAAGCGGCACGCACGTGGTTGTGCGTGTCGTTGACGAGCCCGTCAAACCAGCGGTAATCGAAGGGAACTTCGTTGACGGCGGAGTACAGAGGCGTGTATAGTTTCCGAATATCCAGGCTGATCGGGGGTTGGTTGGGACCAGCAGAGCCGGCAAGGGTCTCCGCTGATTTTTTTACCCACCCGATAGGCTGGTGCCAGAGTTTCATCATGGCGCGGGGAAAGGCGGAGAGGAGGATTAGAACAGCGGGCTTGTTGAGGGCGTGCATTTTTTGCTCGAGGGTCTCGCGTGTGAGAGACTGCGAGGGGAGATCCTGGATGGCGCGGCCAATGGTGAACAGGTCGTCCATCAAATAGGCCATGAAATGCAGTATCCATCTGCATATACCGATAAACTGAGGTACGACTTCGGGACGGAGCGATGTCTTCTCAATGTTACCGTGCATCCGCATGATGGTCGTCAAGATTTGTGTGATATACTTGATGTTCAGATTGATCCAAGCTATTTTGCTGCTTAGGCTACGGTTCGCTGGGCCATGTAGACCTAGCAAGTTCATAGCGGAGAGAGTTTTGACAAAGAAAGGAGAGCGACCTAGTAAGACCAAGTGCTGGCCATTCTGGTCATGAACTCCGCAATCGATGTTGACCTGGAGGCCATCGAACAGCAGGTCAATGAAGTCGTTTGTGCGCTTCTCTGATAGTGAGCCAATGATGCTGAAGACGTCATCACTCGAGTAGTACTGGTTTGCTGCAGATGATGACTGGAGCACAAGTGCTGCCAGAGCGGCCGAGTGTCGTGGATCGTCATCGTCCGAAGAGAGTGTACCGCCTGCTAGATACTCCATTGATCGGAGTTTGATAGTGCCATCTTGCTGCATGCATACAGCTATGCAGTGACTTGGTGACAAGGCGACATGCAAGGATGGCTCAGCGTGTGGGAACGCAAAGCCAGCTTGTAGCAGCGAAGTCATGGTCTCAGTGTTGCCGTCAGGCATGATGACCTCCATGGTCCCCCGTTTGCGGAATTCGATTGTGCCATCGTTGTAGCTAAAGGCCAGGAGCATATTATACCACAAAGGGTAGGTCGCAAGAACTACAGAGTGTAGCGGGAAGTCAGGTTGGCGGTCTAGCTTGGAGATAGTTTTGGCACTGATTGAACCCACACTTTTCTTCTTCGAGGTGACCTGATCGAGGCTCGAGTGTAATTGAGTCTGCTGTATGTGGCGTACTCCCCACCGTACTATCACGCTGTAAGGGTTCTCCTGCAGTTGATCTGATGAAATGATATTAGGGGGGCGACAAAAGATGGCTTGTATTGTAGGCGAAGAACCATCGCCGTCTTCAGGTGTGGTCGGTAGGAAGTTGAGGTGCGTAAGCTGCGCAGCAGCTGCACCTCTCAAATCACCATTTATCAGGCCGATGGGATCGCAGTCGTCTTCAATGCTGAGGAGTGAGACGTTCAGTACCGGTTTGTCGAAAGGCCCTGCATTCGCATTGCGCTTATCCTGTGGGACATTCCATACTATCTCTACGCGATAAAGATGAAGTCGCCGCGCGACATCGTAGGCTACCAGCAGCAGAGTTGCGTCATTGTTAGAAGAAAATGCGGCATGCGTAAATGGTTCTTTGGTCGACATGAGCGGGGCCGATTGGGCCGAGACCTCTTGCCAGCTGCTGTCGTTCTGCTGGAATCGTAGCTTGAGTTCTCCGTGTCTCTTGAGATAGATGAGTGATGCTTTTCCGTCGAGAGGATGGAACGCATCGTTGAACATGTGAGACTTGACATGCCATTGCCATTTATTGCCATCGCGTGTTGTTGACCAGGCAATGTTGTTCTGCGCTTGTGTCAGGTGGTTGGCATCGTTGACAATGTGTGTTCTTACCTTTGCCTCATATGGATGTATAGCTAGCCAGTGCATACCCACGACCCCGTCCACTTCGGCTTCTGGGTGTGCGAGTTCTGCTCTGATGAATTGCATCCGGTCGAGAGCCATTGCACACGAGAAGACCATGACTCGGCCAGCCGCATCCATGAGCGCAAGGTCGTTGCCTAGATGACTCCATGAAAGGTGAACAAAAGGGAACTGCTCGCGCCCTTGCGGCACGTCAAGGGGTACATCTTTTCTTAGATCCCACTTGCCAGTCTCCGTGTCTCGAGAGAAAACTTTGAGGTTGGCTGTGTATCCATCTGGGCTAATGTATGCCACGCAGCCATTCTTTGACCACGCAATTTTTCTGTAAGACGTTAACAGCGCTCTTGATAATCATGTCCATTCCTAGTGATCTTACTGGCAACATCCACTTGCGCCGAGCTCATCAATGCGCTTGGAGAGTCCTTTCACAGGTGAGGCAACATTGATGGCCTGTAATGTTACATTTTCTGAGTCGCCGAACAGGTCATCAACGTCCATGTTATATGTTGCATCCATGGTTGACAAAGGCGCCTCGTTCCGTGGCTGGCATAGAGGTACCAAGGAAATGAGGCTAAAGTGAGAAGATATCAACTGCGCAGATGGAATCTGGGTGACGAAGCAAACGTCGGGTATCACGCGAAAGAAAAAGTGGAGAGGAGTGCTAGGCTCTCAGGCACGGTGAGCGTGAAGCACGAGTTCCTGAGGCTAGGACTCGACCTGCGACAACATGGGCCAACGGCAGTAAGCGAGGCGCTAAGGATGCATTCCCAGATTGGCGTGGCGTGTATCGTTCGTGGGAGCTTCGTGCATCTCGCCCACCACACGGGCACAAACCACATTGCGCAGGCATGCACTGGGGGGTTGAACATCATGACGTGCGAGTTCCATGCTGCTGCCATCTACGTGCGTGGCGATTGAAGACAGATGCAATTTGGTGCCGAAGTCATCATAGAGCGTCGCATGTCCCAACTGCGTGGCTCGATGCGCTGTGGCTTCCGCTGGCAGCAATAATGTAATGCGATGCTCAATCAAAGCCGAAAGAACAAAGACTTCGATGCGCTCTTGAGTGCGTGGAGAATTCATTCACTGTCTGGGACTGTTCCTTGTTGTGACCAGAGACGCGGGCTATTGCAGCTATTGCACGGTCAGACTAGCATTAGTCTCCCGTAGGTAAACAGACGGAAGCCCACTGTGTTTTGGGCCTGCAGTTCGCAGCCTTGGCATTGTCATTCGAGGTGTCCCGGGTGCCCTCTGTTGCCAACCTCCCCGTTTCGCGACCACTACCACGCCCGTTCACCTTCATCGCTCACAACGCGACCGCGCCTGCCGCAAACGCGCACCTTCCCTATAACAGCCGCGCTTTCTTTTTCCGTCACGATGCCCTAGCGCCGCTCCCATCCCCACGCAATCAGTCGCCCGGACAGCAGGCAACTCGGCGGTGACGGCACGACCCACAGCCCAGCTTCCACCACTGCGATCAACTTTACGATCCCCCATCCACCCCCAGCACGACGCCCGCTAGCCAAGAGTCTGTGTATATACGTGCAGTACATGCTTGCGACTTCTGTTATCGTGCTGTACATGTTGGCCTGAGCGCGTGCGCGGACCATCCCTTGGCTGGAAGGTGCATCTCACGCTCCTCACCGAGTCTACCTACCCACGACGGCCGATTGCCCCTTCCTATTGTCGTAAACCCGAGGCATTCACGTCAGAACCTGCCCTTCACCATGTCGTTCTGCCTAGATAACGGGCCGAGCTCGCCCTTGAGCAGTCCCATCCCTTCAGACGCGTCCGATTCAGAGGTTTCTCTTCTTTCTCGGTCACCTACACCTCCCAGCGACACGGACCGCTCGTTCGCCAAACGGCGCCCGTACCTGTCGCCCTCTTCTTCGCGTCGATCATCCACCAAGACTTCTCCTGTGCCAGAAGACATGCCCTCGCCGTCATCCAGCAACGACGATGGCGCGCCCCCTCGCAAGAAGAGAAAGCTTGCAGACCCCAAGGAGCGCACTACCGAGCGCCTCGACCTCACCAACGCGGAGATCGATGAGGACGAGCAGCCGCAGCTACAGCGCTTACTCAACGTTCTCCACAAGAAGCGCAAGATTGTGGTTATCGCTGGCGCAGGAATCTCCGTGTCGGCTGGCATTCCCGACTTCCGATCAGCGACAGGTCTGTTCAACAGCCTGAAGAAGGAGCACAAACTCAAGTCCTCGGGCAAGGATCTTTTCGACGCGTCTGTCTACCAAGATGACAACTCCACATCGACATTCCACGACATGGTACGCACTCTGTCGCAACACACAAAGTCTGCACAGCCCACTGCTTTTCATCATCTCCTCGCAACACTAGCCCAGGAAGGCCGGCTCATGCGACTGTATACCCAAAATGTCGACGGCATCGACACGTCGCTGCCACCGCTGAGCACCCAGATTCCCTTCCCCAAGAAGGGACCTTGGCCCAAGACCGTTCAGGTACATGGTGGCCTCGATTACATGGTTTGCTCCAAGTGCCATGACCTAGCGCCATTCGATGCCGACATGTTCAGTGGACCAACACCGCCCCCATGCCCCACGTGCGTTGAAAACGACAACGTTCGCCTGGTGGCAGACAAGCGTAGTCACGGCATCGGGAGACTTCGCCCGCGCATGGTACTCTACAACGAGCACAATCCCGACGACGAAGCGATTGGATCATGCGCAGCTGCCGATATGCGTTTGCGCCCTGACGCGGTCATTGTAGCAGGAACTACTCTGAAGGTACCTGGTGTTCGCAGGATCGCCCGTGAAATGTGCAAGATCGTAAGGGACAGAAAGGACGGCGTTGCAGTCTGGATCAACAACGACCCGGAGCCATTGGGCAAGGAACTCGAAGACGTCTGGGACCTAGTGGTCAAGGGACCCTGCGACGAGGTCGCGCGTCACGCCAACATGCGCAAGTGGGATGACCTAATGGACTACAAGGAGGTTACCGACGCCGATGTGAGCAAGGTTAAAGAGAAGCAGAGGGCAGAGGTCATCATTGGCACCCCGAGGAAGCCCGGCGTCATTAGGAATGCAGGACATCTCACTCCAGGGCAAAGTCCTCGCATCTTCCCACAGACGATGGCCCAAGAGCAGCCTACTCCGTCGAAGAAGGGGACAAAGCGAAAGTCGGACGCCCAGATGGATTTGTTCGGCAAAGTCGCAGCGAAAGCACCTGCAAAGAAGTCCCAACCCAAGAAGGCAACCGTGGGCAAGAGCAGAGCAAAGAAGGAGACCAATGCAGAAATTCCTGGTATCAACGCTGTCTTCAAGGCGACTAAAAGAAGTGCCAAACTTGCGGGCAAGCCGTTGTCCAAGGCCACCAAGCCCGCTGCAACATTCGTCAAGTCCGAATACGACGCAAAGCTCCAGCCTGTGCCCAAAGAGAACGTTGACGACACAATACATGTTGGGAAGCGGCCGTATACCCCCAGGAAATCCAAGCTCACTGTCATCAAGAAAGGCTATCACATGGCAGAACTGTCGGATACAAACCATCGAAACAATCACGTACTCGAGCGTCCAGTGGTGGAAGGCTTCACACCAACAAGGAATCGCACTGCTAGTGATCAGCTACGCGAGGAGGAACTACAGAAGTTCGGATTTGGCTGTTCACCAACGAGCAATTCACGTCCTTCTACCGCAAGCTCTCAGAGGAACGAGATTGTACACCCACCCTCCGTGCCTAAGAACATGGGTCACATTTTTTCTGATTAGTAGCGATCGCATTGCCGGGTGTTTAAAGAGTTTCCCACTGTTCGCAGTTTAGGTTCGAATGCGCATTAGGTGTTTAGAGGTGGGGGGTTTTGTACCAGTAGTGCTCGTTCTTGACTTGCATCTTTCAGTCCGATTGTATGATACCCGAGTTGATGGGTACATTCTTCAATGTTTCATTCCTACAGGATGCTGAGGCCGCATGCTTAGGCTCTTGTTAGCGGTCAATGACATACGGTTCCCTAACCCTCTTCAATGTTCATAATGTGCGTGTGTCCTGATCTGATATGAACAATTGAAGTTGTAGAGTCACTCGGAAATGACTACAACGTGTCTTGTGTTTTGGGCACATGGTTACGCGTCGAGGTCGCGTCTTCAACCGGTTAGCGCGACCTTGGCATCAAGACGAACATTCATGGGTCGACCACTTGATGTTCCTCTCCTTCTCTCGCTTTTAACGCAGTATACCATCTGGTACATTTGCCCTTTTGTTATCTGTAGAAGCAGATGAGGTATTGTTAGCTTTGCGGAGCAACGTGCAGGAGATAGCTTTGGATCTACAAGTGGACTAGATTCGCTAGGACTGCCGGGCCCATTCTGCATTGGAAAGAGTTTGATTTTGGAGCAAATAGCAATGTCGACTTCTCTTGGAGTGCGAAATCTCACATCGGCACCGCTTTCCATTAAACGGATCGAGCAGTTCCAAGACCCCAATACGGCACAAAGTAAACCTAGTGGGTACTTATTCCGCTCGAGAAACATTACATCCGCAATTCCATCAGCACCCAAGCTGGGAGAACATGCTGGGAGCTTCAAACGTCTTGATGTGAGCATAACGCTGGCACCTTACGAGTCACATACTATAGATCAGCAAGATTCACTTAAGAACGATGGCGATGAATTGCCAGCAGCCAAAATCACGCTGCGTCTTACCATTGAGGATGCTAAAGGCTCCCGACATCGTATTGATACTCACCCTTCATACACCCAAAAGTCATCACAAGCCTTTACACCGTTGACATCAGGCTTCATCATCGACCTATACAGCACTATTCCATCCTTCGAGGCCGACTGCTCATCTGGCCATACATGCCAACCACCTGGTCGACTACAAGAAATGGATGTCCACGCTACCAGACACTCTCCCTCTATCAGCCATCAGTATACCAGGCACACATAACTCGCACGCACACTACCGTGCTCTCCCCTCCGTCCGCTGTCAAGTGGCCGACATTGAGACGCAACTCGATCAAGGTATCCGCTTCCTAGACATACGCCTCCAGCCCGTCCATGCCACAGACCCAACCAAGAAAGATCTCTTCCTCGTACACGGTGCGTTCCCCAACAGCCTCACCGGCCCCAAATACTTTGCCCCCATCCTGCAAACATGCTACACCTTCCTCGCCTGGCCAACCCCACGAAGACCATACTGATGTCCCTCAAGCGCGAGGGCGTCGGCTCCGCCACATGACCAGCACCTCGCCCACATCCTCGCGGAGCACTACATCGGCCCCAACGCCTCGCAGTGGTATACATCACCTACTATCCCCTACCTCGGCGCCGTCCGCAGCAAACTCGTCCTCGTCAGACGCTACGCCTCGCCCACACCCACCTACGGCCTGGACGCCACCCCCTGGCCGCACAATTCCTCACACGCCCTTCTTCCCCAAACCCCAACCCTGTCTTCTGCCTCCAAGATCTTCTGCGAAGTCATGCAGCCCACCAGCATCCCCCGAGAAAATCCAACACGTCAACGCGCACCTTGTGCGCGCGGCGGCGTGTCAACATCATATTCCGGGCGTCACGACAGATAGGACAAATCCTGTGCCGCCGGGCCCGCTGTATTTGAATTTTCTCTCCGCGAGCAATTTTTGGAATAGGGGGTGTTGGCCAGGGGTTATCGCGGGGAGGGTGAATAAGGGCATGGAGGAGTGGTTGTGTGGGGGGCATGCTTTGGGGGATGAGATGGCTGGAGTGAGGAGGAAGGGAGATGGGGATGCGGGGACGGGGGTTGTGGTTATGGATTTTGTGGGCGAGGGAGGGGATTGGGATATGGTGCGGTTGGTGGTGGGCATGAATATGGGGGTTTTGATGAAAGTTGATGGAACGAGTTGAGCAAGGAGACGGAGACGGAGACGGTTGTATAATACTTGACTTGGGTATCGGAAAGGCGGTGTTTGTACATGTATATACAGTATCCTACAACATCACCTTGGCCATGTTACTTCGAGCTCTTGGTCAAGCTATCCTTGACCTCTTTCAAGCCCTCTTTCGCCATAGCACCTGCATCCACAGTCTTGTCATCTACGCCCGCTCTCTCCTGCACTCCCGCCTCCGCCCCAAGCCTCTTCTCATGAAAGCCCGTGGCGCGCAAATACCCCGCAACAGCAATGCCCACCGCCATGCCTCCAAAATGACTCGCATGATCCATCAGCGTTCTTTGGCGAAAACGCCGTCCTAAGCTCGACCAGAAAAAACGCCACAAACAACATCTTGGGCCAAAACGAGAACTCCACATCCTTTAGGAACGGGACTTTAATCTTCTCCTTGTCCGTCAACAGTAGGAACAGCGACGCAATGCCCCAAATAGCCGCACTCGCGCCCACAGAATGCGCCGAAATGACCCCCCTGCCGAGATTCGCCCAGTACAAGCTTGCCAGCGTACCGACCGCGCCTGCGGAGATGTATGTGCCGAGGAAGGTCCCCCTGCCGACGAGGTCGTGGCATGCGGGCGCAAGAATACACAGCGTCATCATGTTGGCAAGCAAGTGCTCGTACTGGACGTGGCTGAAGACGTTTAGGACGGACTGGACGGCGCGCGGGTATCCGGGAACGTGCATGAAGTAGCGGATCATAAGCGGCCAGAGAGGCATGATGCGCCACGCTATCGCGACGGCACCGTTGATGACGAGCAGGGCGCCGAGTGTGGCGATTGAGGGGGAGACGTCGGGGAAGAGGCGGTACGAGGGCGATGGGGGGAGGTAGTAGTGCGCGAAGCCGTAGCTGAGGATGACGGTGAAGAGGACGAAGGCGGTCATTGGGTAGAGTCGTTGGGCCTGGGTGGTGTTAGTATCGAAGTCGGGATGGATAGGAAGGACATAGTTACCCAAGGTGGTCTTTGACAGCATCTCCTCCTCAGAGGCGAATCCCGAAAGCGATTTCTGCTGAGTATTTCTCTTGCTCTTCGTTTGCGCCTGCTGACCATTTCCCGCCCAAAGACGTCGACATATGTGGATTGGCCTGGCTTCATGAGCTGTTTTCCCGTGGGTGTTTTCACCCATTCGCCGGTCGCAAGCTTCTCTTCCATTTCGCGCTCCTTCTCCTCCTTCTCCTCAGCCACGCGCGTGATCTCCTCCAATCGCTGTTTGCGCTTCTCTTCGATGTTGCGCTCGAACTGCGACTTGCCGGCGTGTAGTATGCCAATCTTCCGCTCGTCTCGTTCTTGTTGCTGTCGCTCTTCCTCTTCCTTCTGCATTTGCTCCTTGAAGGCTCGCGCGGGGTCCTTGTACTTGGACTCTGTCTCTGGGTCTGCTAACCACAGCTCGTATTGTATGCGGTTTGCTTCCTTCTCAGCCCACTCTTCGGCCGCTCGCGCCTCGTCGATAGGGTATACCTCGCGTAGCCATTCCAGTCCTTTCAGAGCCGTCTCTCGGCTCACGTGTGTGTATTGCTTGCCCAGGTTGTCCACGCCATAATCGGCCAATGACCCTGCTGTCCGGCGGTGATGTAGTATTCGCAGCACATTGTTGGCGTCAGCTGGGGATAGTTTAGAGCCAAATATCCTTCTGACCGTTCTATCGTCTACCCTCCCGTCTGGTAATGGGCCTATCCGCACTGTGCGCTTCGGAACGTGTGGCAATGTGGGGTTTGCTGGTGTGTCTATGACTTTGGCCATGTAGCGACGAGTGGTATGGAATGACCGGCATTGTGGTCGCGACTTTCGGTATGATTGCAGTAGGGCGAGGACAGGCGATCTTGAAGCGTGCTCGAGCTGTGTGTGGGCGGTACACAGTCGGCGTGCAAGGGTGGCGCAAGATGGGCGGAGGAGGGACATTGCGAAAACGCCTGCTCACCCCAGGCGGTGCACGTGTTTCCGGTACTGTTGGTGACTAATCAATTGGATGTCACCTCATTTGCTTATATCGACCAGAAGAGATAATGCAGGGTCCGCTGAGGGGCGAGCTCTGGCGAGCATTGCTGCTTCAGATGTTTGTTCCCCAAATTGTTCGGCATCTTTGCGCACGGACATCGACCTACGCGCATCATTCACTCCAACCCCACGCCGTGACCTCCACTACACCTTGTTCGACCAATCGCAAGATCAATTCGTCTGCGCTTCCATCACGAGCAGATTAACACGGCTGTTGGACATCAATCCCATTGAATCAATAAACCGTACCGAATACCTGATCTAAACGAATTTTGATCGCAGCAACTTTGGAAGCGTGCGGTGCAATTGTTTTCAACAGGGAACATATCATAGATTGAATTGAAATCAAATTCGCGCAAGAATGCCGCCATATATGTCATTTCTTCCGCGACTTGCTCGCCGTACTGCCTCACACATCCAACGATGCTCTATAAGCACGAATCAACTCCCTACTCCAACCAAGCCCGCCTTCACACCAACCTGGCCCTCTCTCATCTCCGCGTCTGCTGCCATCTTCGCCTCAGGCTGCACCCGCAGGATACTTCTACAACCTCCCCACCTAGACTCCACCGACACACAAATCCAACAGCTGCTTGCAAGCGAAAAGACCAAAGACGCGTTAATCGAGGAGCAAGAGCGCCTAATCAGCCGCAGAGAGTTGACCGCGCAGAGTCTCTCTTCTCAATTAATGTGTTGCATTGATTCATATAATGAGTAGTTCAAGGGTTACTGGAAGACGTGCAAACACTGTGTGTAGACTACCTAGAATTGGTGGCGGCGCAGCATGAAACCATCACGACGCTGATAGAAGAAAGAGAGGAGGATGATGAGCAGAGGTTGTTGAGATTGCTGAAGAAGATAGCCGAGGAGAAGGCGATATCAAATCGAGATAGGGATGCTGATTATGATGAGGATGATGACGAAGATGACAGCTGAAAGATGGTCATGGTATCCGCGTGTTTGGTGGATGGTGAAGGTGAAAGTTTGTGGGTGAAAGCTATGTGCCTCTGGACCTAGAAGTACTACCACATGGAAGCGCTCGTACTCCTAAACGCTCCCCAACCAAGGAACTCTCTCGCTCGACTCATCATCGATAAATCACTCAACGCATCTGTCAATCAACCATGAACGCACAACTCCGAGCTCACGAGATGTACACCAACCGCCGTACTGCTAATACGCCTCCCCTTAAAGCTCGACCCGGGCCACCGCTCAGTCCTGGCGTCTGTCCTGTCAAAATCCTTTCACGCAAGTCTAAGCTGTTCAGTCATGCCCGGCCCTTGCATGTTTTTGGTCATTGCTAGACGCGACAATTAGAGGGCATGGCCTATTTGCAGATGGAGCCTTGTAACAACAATTAGGATATTGGACCACGAGAGGGCTGTATTACCAGCAACGCGATTGAGCGGCTTATAAGAAGACCAGGCTGATACGCCTCAGCTTGATATCATCGAATCAAACACTCTTCTCCGGGGCTTCATCCACCTCCTTATCCTCACTCTTCGCCTCCGTCCCATTCGCCGCCTCCACCTTCCCCTCCCCCATCTTCATCCTCTGAATCTCCGACCGCATATTATTAAACTCCCTAAACCCCTGGAAATACTTCCTCCTAAAATCGTTCAAATCGCTCGCCCTCGTACCCTTCTCATACTCCCTCTTGACCATCTCCAGCGCACCTTCAGGCACCTCTTCCTCGCGCAGCCGCCGATACGTAAGCAGGCGCCGCGACCACTTATTGAACGCTTGTACGCAGACTGATTCGAGTTTCAGGCATGGGTGTGAAGGGATGATGAGCTCGATGTCCTCGTCGTTGGCCGTCGGCATCCACATGCTGAGCCGCCCGTTGTCGACGAGCGTCGCGACGGCGAAGGCGAGGATGTCGTCGAGCAGCGCGGTGAAGGAGTATGGGCGCTTTGGTGGGATGTATCCCGGTGCTTTGTACTGATCCTGGTGTGATTGGCGTTCACTCTCGAGTAATTCCTGCCGCGAGCCGAGCACTTTGAGACCCTCGCGGATGCCGTATGGTGGGTCGCAGACGATGCCGTCGAGGTAGCCCTTGGAGAAGTCCTTGTCGCGTGGAATGATTCGTAGCGGAGTGTTTGTGAGATCGGAGACGAAGCCGCCTAGGTAGTTGGATAGGAGGCCGTATTGCTTGAAGTTGCCGATGACGTCCATTTTGCCTGTTTGTCCTCTTCTTGCGCTGCCTCCTAGCCCGCGGATCGTGCGGCCGTCGATGTCGCTACCAAATACTATGGCGCCGAAGTGCGCACATGCGATTGGAAAGCCACCAGTGCCCATGAACGGGTCGTAGAACACTTTTCCAGGCGCTACTTGTGCGATGTTGGCGGTTAAGAGTGTAAGTTCTGCGTCCATGGAAGTAGTACTGATGTAGTGTCGCTTCTTGAGATCATACGTCTTCTTCGCTTCATTGCGACAAGAGTCTGCAATGAAGCGCCCAAAGTACATGTACTTCGGTACCTTGACGTCCAAGTCGTAGTTTTCGAAGACGCGGAATGATACATCAGGGTTGCGCATCTGTGGCGCTCCTTTGAAGCCGAGATACGCGAACGAGTCGATGATGGCGCCCTGCTCAGCTGAGTTCTTTCCGCCTTGGTAGCCTTCAACCGTGAATCGGAAAGATGAATGGTCATATTTCGACCATTTCGAAATTGAATTGCTCTTGACTGATTCGTGAAGTGCATCATAGTTTGCACCTTCGCCCCATAGTTCGTAGATCCCTTGGGCAAGCATACTACGCGTGACTATAGCTTTTGCTGCAGCATCGGAATCCAGGTTCACAAGGCAGTATGGAGACTAGGAACATTAGGACTGATGAAGACGTGTGTGTTGGGAAAGAAAATGGTGACAAAAAGAAAGACAGCGGAACGCAGCATACATATACCCACATTTTCATCGTACTTGATAAACTCCAATTTAACACCAGCAAGATCTGCTAGAGCTTGCAGCTCAGCTTTGCGAAAGCTCTCGTGCGTTTGCGCGAGTCTGACAAGATATGTAGGCATATCTGATCCAAGTGGCGTGGACAGGGTGAGTTCGGCAACAGGAGATGGCAAATATTCAGTCCGGTATAGGCATCATCGGCACTGGACTTGATGTTGTCGCTCAAGTGCGCAGCTATATCGCATTGCAGGAGTCACTAGCAAACTGGGGGGAGAAAATCGTGGGTCATTGCACATTCCATTATGATTGGTTCGCTAAATGCAGTGGTGAACTTGGAACCTGCACCGACCTCATAGATTTCTCCCACACATTCACCATCTTCTGCCTATGTTCGGAAAACCGTAACGGCATCCTGCTCAACCCATGAGTAGCTTTCTAAGACACCAGAATCTTACATTGGCTTATCTCGGTACCCAAATGCTGGGCAACGTGCGGCGGAAACCTCCAGGATACACAATGCCGCACCTGTCGTACTACGACGCTCACTCTTATAATGACTTCGACCCAAATCAATCGGTCGTTCAGTATGATACCCGCTTTTATTCCTCTCCCTAAGTACCCTGATTCACCTCCCCCAATTCCCCCAACCTGTAGGTAGGTATGAGTGAGTGGATGAAAGGTGTGAAGTGTACGTACCTAAAGCTCTGTTCTCCGTGTGTCATTCACTCTCCTAGTGGTGTTAAGTCGTGACTGCAGGTTGTATGTTTACTATTGATTTGGGAAGAGCGATTTGTCTAAGTCTTGAAGCAAGCAGTGTATTCGATGTCATACTGAATTCTGGCTATCGATGATGTATCATGGTCACTAGGAGCGAATACGTTTGACCAGGAAAGTAGATTGTAGACATGTATATATGTGCGCTCTTCAATTATGGAAGGAGAGGGAGGCAGCAGGAGAGCTTTGTACTCATACTCTGCTCTAATCCGCACTTGCTACACCCATAACACCTTCTCCCAAACCATTCACTAATGACCGCAAACCCATCTCTTCCCCTCTTGAGCGCATCTTGGAACAAATCATGCCTCTCCGCGCTCTCTATCTGCGCGCGTCTGATCGCCTTCACTGTAGCATTTTGCCCACTGCATACTGGGCATTCAACCTCCGCATCCTCAACATCTTCGTCCGTGCTCAAACAACTCCGATGGTAGCTGTGCTTGCACAAGAAGTGCACAACAGGTAGTTCGAGCGTCTTCATGCATACCTGGCAGCGACTGGCTTGGAAGACTTCGGGTTTGGTGTTGAGTTTCTGTAGTTCATTCTTCTTGGTCTCAGTGTCGGAACGGAACGTCTCGATGGTACGACGATTGGATGCGATTTCAGAGCGCTCGCGCTCAATGGTTGTGCTGAGGTATGATTTGATCATGCCCATTGTTGCGACACCATTTGTGGAGAGTGTCTGGATAACTTGGAGGGGAGCCATTAGACCATCCTCGTCAATCTTCTTGAGTACACTATCGAGCTCATCGCCTGCTTCTGCGAGGACATCTGGCGAAGATGTAAAGTATGCAAGAGCAGCTGGATACAGTGCAGGCTCTTCGGGACCATACTTTCGTAGCGCTCGGATGGCGCCTTGGGTGTCGTTGGCGGCGGTGTAGGAGCGGAAGATATCGAAATGCAATCCCTGCTGTTCGCGTACTAATATAGCCCCATCACGGAAATTTGAGAGATGCGAGAGGAGCAGAACATTCGAAGTGTCGATGGGTATGTCTCTTCCTTCCACAAGCTTCTTGGCCTTGTTTTCCCACTCTTGTCGCTCTCCATCCTTCTTTGATGATGCGGTGTGCAGGTACATTTCGAACAGTGTTGTGTACAGATCGACCTTGTCGTCTTCGCGAAGGTTCTCGGACGCGATGCATGCCTCTAGGAATACGATAAACTCTTGAGAGTGGTCCACGAACGCCGAAAATGCGGTCCGCGGCTTGGGCACCGTGTACTCAGGCGCAGGCTCGTCCGTAGTCGTCTCTACTATCTGAGCTTGGCTCATTGTACTCTTCTGCTCGCTGAGGGGAGTTGATGCCACGGAACTTGTGTTCATGTATGGTAGAGGTAGCAGAGCGGCGAGGTTCTGCACGGCACTTGATGCAACACCAAGGCCCATGCCTATCCCTCCCGGCGTCGCTGGAGCGTTTGGTATCACGATAGCGTCCTTCTTCGGACAAAAGTTACCGGTGTAATAGTCGATAAATAATTGTGTAGTGTCCTTGGCAGTGTGCTGTAGCAGTACTGTCGCGTACTTCATCAGATTGAAGTAGGCAACCTCAGGCTCCAATCGCCAAATGTATGCCAGTGCTTCGGCATATCGTTTGGAATCTTCGATAAGCACGTCAACAACAAGCTCGTGCTCGCCGTGTTTTCGAGCAAGATAAGCCGCTTGATCGTAGTAACCGCCTTGCCGACACATCGAAATGGCGGTGTCGAGATCGAATTTCAAGTCGTCGGGCGACTTGATGAACTCCTCCAGCTTCTCGACATCTTTGAGCTTCGCGTAGCAGTTCAGTAGTAGTGTCGTATGATCTGACGTCGCTTTGTGGTGGTCGTGCAACTCTTCCAGATACTCTATCAGATTGTGTATCCTTTGCGTGTCCAGGAACTACTGTAGCGTTAGCGTAGGGAGAAAGAGTGGTTGCGCTGAGCTTGCCTTGCGAATGACCTGAGAAGGCTCCGTGTTATCGATTGCCTTCAAGTATTGCTGCATAGCTGTGTCGTAGTCTTGCTTCGAGTACAGGTGATCGCCAAACTTTCTAAGGATGACATTCTGTTGTGCAGCATCTAATCCAGCCTTTTGTGCGAGATTGATGGCCAGGACATACAGATTACGTTGGTATAGTATGTCCAGCTTCTGTGCAAACGGCTTCTCGTGATATCGAAAGATCTAATTGCTGTCAGAAGCGCATCTCGATGAGAACGAATGTGAACCCACCTTTCCGTCCATGGTGAAGACAAACAAATCACCCCACTCTGATATGACTGCTTTGACTTGAGACGTCAATTGCTCCTGATGCGCCACAAACCGCAATTCTGTGTTGAGCAGGGTAAAGCTCGATGTGTTGAAAACATCGTCAGTAGCCCCAATGCCAAAAGCTCGCAATGGATTCGACCGTGGCATAGCGTTTGATTTGGGGGGCGCAACAATCACGACATAGTCCTTGTACACCGACACCTTCTTCTTCTCGCCTTCGTACGTATAAGGGGGTCCTCGGCCATGTTGGCCGTAATAGTAGATGGCATCGCTCCTTCCTACGACGACCTCCCGCGTGGTCTTGTCGACAGCCATGCAATCCACCCCGCAGCCGTACTCGTCGAGCGACTTGGCTGGCTGTCCTTGACCCCTGCCAGATATCACAAGTGTCATTATCCGGTTCGTTGTCGCAATGTACAGCGTGGTGATGCTCCCTTCACGGAACTCTATCCCAGTAATAGGCTCCTCAGATTCGAAAACGGTCCGCTGCCTGGCGCCCCGATCGTGTATGAGATCGCCTCTAACAACCGTAACAGCACCATTTGCGAAGCCGACGGCAAGCTGAGAGAGATCGTCGAGCGCAGCGAATGCAGATATGGGAAACTGCTTCCGTCCGTTGTGGATGGTCAGGGTGCTCTGGCAGCGCGGTATGCCCGTCTTCTTTTCCAGCTTATCCAGAGCCCATACTTTGAGTACTGGCTCGTCCGACAGGTCCTCGGCTATGGTAACCAGTAGCGACGTGCCCTCGATCTGCTTCATGTAGTTGATTGCACCCGTGTCATGTGCCTTGAACGCGCGCACGACCTTGAAGGCCTGCGACACGATGCGCACGATGCCATCTGCGCTGCCGAAGAAGATGCTCTCCGAACCCGAGACTATCGACGTTATGTTTCCGACCTACACGATGTAAGCACCTGTATATGCGCCTGCGACAATGGCATACTTCGGACAGGAATGAGCTCTCTTCATCGGGTAGCTTGACTTGCGCAACGTCAAAGAACTTGAACTGCCACTGCTCTCGGGTCAGCTTTGCCATGTTGTCATGTCGTGGTCACGAGCGCCTACCGGAGTGACTGCCATACTGCCCTTACCGTTCCATGCTCGCCGCTTCCTGGACGGCAGGAGCTATCGTCACTCTAGAAGCTTGGGGCAGGTACCATGGCCAGGCCGACGCGCTAGTGGCTGTGTTGGGTTAGCGCCGCCGCGCTGACTGCTGCCTCCCAAGTTTGCTCCCTCTTGCGCTCCCTCCTCCTTTCCTTTCCTTTCCACTCCACCACCATCAACCCCAACTCCATCTTCGTTAGCCATCACTTCCACGACTGTCCTCGAGTGCGCTCAGCCCACTACACACGCGCAACTCCATCCACGACTCTCAGCCCACGAGTCCCGTTTGCTCTGACGCGCTGCGCCCCACAACAGCGCGCCCCTTTGTCTGTATCACGTTCTCTGCCAGGCCACGCTCCCTCAGTCTCGTCAACTGAGTAGCCACCTCTTTCACTAAACTACCCAACACTGCCGCGCCTCACTTACGCGCCTTACTACCACCTCCATCAAATCACCATGTCTTCCAAGCTCGACACCAGCCTCGATGACATCCTCAAGACCAGGCGCCAAACCAAGGGTCCGGGTCGCGGTCGCGGCGGTCGTCGCTCAGATGCGGCTCGCCCAGCTCCCTCCGGTCCCGTAGGTGGCGTTGGCAAGTCGACCAGGCCTGCCAAACAGCCGAAAGCCGCGCCTGCCGCCGCTGTCATTCCAGAGACAAACGGCAAGATACTCGTGAGCGGTCTCGTAAGCACTCCCACCAACACGCACGACCTGCAACTTGCTAACTCTCTTCAGCCTCACGATGTCGACCAGAACCAGCTCCAGGTATGTCAGACCATTGCAGGTCTTTGAGCCTACTTTACTTCGCAATGTGCGAGATCGAGCCGACATACAAACCAACGCTGTTCCTCCGTCCCAAGTACGGTCTGTTCGCAACGATTTGCAAAAAGTCAGACCATGATCAGTGTTGGGCAAGCACGACTGGCATAAGACTAGCAATACGCAAACATTCCGGAGTGTCGCAACGACGAAAGTACCAGAATGATGTTTCAGCATTGCGCTCGTTCCCGACCGCGTACATGGCACCGCCCAAGTGGCACAAGAAAGGCATAGCACAAGCGAGCCAACAGGACATCTCGAGAGCTGCACAAACAAGATCAAGTGGGCGTGGGCAAAGCACTCTCAGATTCTTGATTCGGCTCGCAGCACACGAGCTCAACAGACACCTGTTGCGTTGAACTGCCACCGCTGCATAACACATTCTGCGTCTGTCCTTCAGACCTACTTTCCGAGTGGCACTCACCACTGCAGAACCATGGATATCGCGACTGTCGCTCCGCCCTGGGTGGACTCGTCTTCTTCTGCTTTCGCGAAACAAACTCCAGTCACGACAACTAATGCGCCTAATAGGACTACTTTGCTACAGCTGTCGGCGTTCGGCCCAAGAAGGTCCTCCTCCAGTATGGCCCTACCGGTCGCAGCCTCGGCAGTGCTACCATCATTTTCAACAAGCATGAGCAAGCCGTCAAGGCCACGTCGGCGCTCAACGGCGTCAAGATCGATGGTCGCCCTATCCGAGTGGAGATGCTCGTGAGCGCAGCAAACCTCGGAGCTGCCGCTGCCCAGCCTTCTCTCGCTGAACGCGTCACGTAAGTATTTTAACCTTCAATGCACCGGGCATGACTGACATCCTGCAGCCAACCCAAGAAGGACAAGCCTAAGCCTGCAAATGCCGCGAAGACGGCCCCTGCTGCCGCTGGGAAAGGTCGTGGCCGTGGTGGACGTGCTGAAGCCCGTGGTGGACGTGGTGGCCGTAACCCCCGTGAGCGCACCAAGAAGAAGACCGTCGAGGAATTGGACGCCGAGATGGCCGACTACTTCCCTGCAGGCGAAGGTAGCACGGATGTTGTAGCCGCCGGCGGCGCAGAGGTTGTTCAGACGACAACGGCCGTTGGTGACACCGCCATGGATGACGAGATGCTCTGAGCTCCTGCACAGCTAGCATCCAAATCCCCTCTCTTTCTTTCTTGGCTTCATCCCGGCTACGGATCAACAAATTGTTCACGGCTCAGATCAGTCTCTCTTGACACTCTGTGCCTTTCTTTGGGAGCGTCTATATTCACCACACCCACCGTATAACTTCTCTGGCTTCTTCTTGCTGGCGACGATCCGATCACGACACGGCTCCTTTCTGTACACTATTCACGACGGCTTTCTTTCGATCCAACCAGATTGTTCTCCAGGTTCTAGGTAGCTCTAAATCAAGACAGAATCAGACGGCGATCCATATCTACACTGTATCCAAAGTTCGTGATTCTTGTTCCGATTGACTTTGCTAAAATAGTGCCTAATTAACTGAGTTCGATCACCCACGTTCTTCCTGCTTACTTTGTTCTGCCGAGTGCCCTGTTACCTTGATGTTAGATGAGCGGATGTTCACCGGTCTGCATGAACCTGTACGGACTATGAAGACATGATACGATGAGTGCTTCGGTTGTGCCAGGATGACCCTGTCATTGTATGTTATCTGCGTTGCTCACTCAGCTCAGCGCGTCTCCAAGAAGGCGGAACGGTTCCGATGTATGTACTGGAGGACCCCGCAAGCAAGCAACTCCTAATAACCGCAGCCTAGTGTTCGGCTTTCAAGCACTTGGTTAAGATGTGGTAAGATGTGGTAAGATGTGGTAAGACATTGAGCGTGCGGATCACACCACCGCCGGGCTACGGATGCCGCTTGTCAGTCTTGTCGCGATTCAGTCTCTTTGTTAAATTCTATTCGCAGCTAGAGTCTCCTTTTGTGCGGAGTATCACGCCAGCATGATTAGTTTGGCTTCCGCAAGCTTTCCCCGCGATAAGCTAGTCAGCTGGAGGCACTCGCATGCTCTAGCTTCCCGCGCGTTGCTGCTGCTGGGGTAAACAGATGCGCTCATCCGATGCAAACGTTCGTTCGGATGGAAAGCCAGCACCCAGATGTCATTAGGCGTCTCGTCTTGCCCCCTGTCTCCCCCCGTACATGCTGTGGTGCTAAGGTGCTCAGCTAAGACAGCTCGCTCGAGCGCAAGCCGAAGGTGGAGTAGGAAAGATGCCTTTTTGGTGCTAGCATTGTGGCAAGGTGGGTTGCCACGTTTCGCTATCGTGTCCAGCACTAAAATGAGGAAGGCTGCTGTTGAGTGATGATCGGGTGTGATGCGCTTGACGCCGAAGATCAGTAAAGTTCACGACAAGCTTCTTAGCACGGGCATATGTCGATTTCAAATGCTAGATCGAAAGTCCCAATCTGGCCCCCAAGAGGCGGTTGAAGGGCTTGGGGCAGGCCCTGCGGGGGAGGGGTAGGTTCTCAATGGTCAAAAGAGCGGGGCAGGAGCTGGAGCCGGTACGTCAGGGCGCCGCTGAGCTGCAGTACGGCAGCGTGCGATAGGCCGCTTCAGCGTCCTGGGACTGGCTCCTCATGGCCGAGGCTGTTAGGGGATAGTCTCTGGGTGTGGGTGCTCGAGTGTGGAGACTTCCTTTCGTGCTGGCATGGCCAAAGAGTACTTAAGATTTCCGCGTCCCTCTACCCCTCACCTTCTGCCGTACAATCTGCTCTTCGCGTTTGCCCCTCTTAAAAATACCCTAATTGATAACAGAGCACAGCAATCATCATGTCTGGTCTCTCAGTTAAGCTCAAGACCCCTCAGACGGGCGAATACGACCAGCCCACCGGTCTGTGAGTAACAATGAGCGCTTCCGATTTTCTTCGGAAGCCAACAATCCCTTCTCTACGAAAGCAGCTACTAACATATTTCAAGTTTCATCAACAACGAATGGGTCAAGGCCGTTGACGGCAAGACCTTCGACGTCATCAACCCCTCCACCGAAGAGGTCATCTGCCAGGTTCAGGAGGCTTCCGAGAAGGATGTCGACATTGCCGTCGCCGCTGCCCGCAAAGCGTTCAATGGCCCATGGAGAAAGGAGACCCCCGAGAACCGTGGAAGGCTTCTTGTTAAGCTTGCCGATCTCTTCGAGAAGAATGCCGACCTCCTCGCCTCAGTCGAGGCTCTCGACAACGGCAAGGCTTTCAACATGGCCAAGAACGTTGACGTTCCCTCCTGCGTCGGTTGCCTGAGATACTACGGTGGATGGGCAGACAAGATCGAGGGCAAGGTCGTTGACACAACCCCCGACACATTCAACTACATCCGCAAGGAGCCCGTGAGTATCATCCCCTCTTGCTCCAAGCATACAAACCTGACAGAATTTAGGTTGGTGTCTGCGCTCAGATCATCCCCTGGAACTTCCCTCTTCTCATGTGGGCATGGAAGATCGGCCCTGCCATCGCCACTGGTAACTGCGTTGTCATCAAGACTGCTGAGCAGACTCCTCTGTCCGCGTACATTGCTGCCAACTTGATCAAGGAGGCTGGTTTCCCACCAGGTGTGATCAACGTCATCACTGGTTTCGGTAAGATTGCTGGTGCCGCCCTCTCAGCACACATGGACGTCGACAAGATTGCCTTCACCGGTTCCACCGTCGTCGGTCGACAGATCATGAAATCGGCTGCTGGCTCCAACTTGAAGAAGGTCACTCTCGAGCTTGGTGGCAAGAGCCCCAACATCGTCTTCGCTGACGCCGATATCGATGAGGCCATTAACTGGGTCAACTTCGGTATTTACTTCAACCACGGCCAATGCTGCTGTGCTGGATCGCGTATCTACGTACAGGAAGAGATCTACGACAAGTTCATCGCCCGCTTCAGGGAGCGAGCTGCTCAGAACGCTGTCGGTGACCCATTCAGCAAGGATACTTTCCAGGGTCCCCAGGTCTCACAGCTCCAGTTTGACCGCATCATGAGGTATGTTGCACTCACATTTCTGTATAAAACACAACTGACGCAAATGCAGCTACATTGAGGAGGGCAAGAAATCTGGAGCTACTATTGAGACGGGTGGTAAGCGCAAGGGCGACAAGGGCTACTTCATTGAGCCCACCATCTTCTCCAACGTCACCGAGGACATGACGATCCAGCAAGAAGAGATCTTCGGCCCAGTCTGCACTATCTCCAAGTTCAAGACCAAGGCCGATGTCATCAAGATTGGCAACAGCACCACCTACGGTCTTGCCGCCGCAGTACACACCACCAACCTCAACACGGCCATCGAGGTCGCCAACGCACTCCGCGCCGGTACCGTCTGGGTCAACACATACAACGCTCTCCACTGGGCTCTTCCCTTCGGGGGATACAAGCAGTCTGGCATAGGCCGTGAGCTTGGTGAGGCTGCGCTGGACAACTATCTTCAAACCAAGACTGTGTCGATCCGCCTCGGAGATGTTCTCTTCGGTTAGAACTGAAATATGTATTAAAGAACTGTATATAGTAACCTTTTAGCTCGACGATGTGCTTTACTTGTTTTTGACGATGTGATTTAGTTGTTGTTGCTCACGGCATTTTTTTTTTTGGAGTGCAAACTCTTGTGCACGGACCTCAGCTCGCTGATATGGTTTTGCAGTCTAGAGATCTCGACACCACTTAAAACACACTCGTGAATGAAACGCATAACTGATTAAACATCCAGTCAGGATCCAATCACGTCTTAAGATGCCACAAGCCTCGCTATACGCTACCCTGGAGATGTACACGATAGTTTTGCTTGAGCTGCTCAATCGTTCCTATAATGGTGTGCAATACGTGACATATAGTTTGTCGTAATCATCGTGAGCGTCTCGGTTTTTTGCAGAGCCTTCACTAAGTGTGACATATCGAGTCTGCTTCTTAGTGGTAATATTTGAGGGTATGGTGGTGAGCTGCGTGCATCAGCAAACAACAATATACTGTCAATATGAGAGTGCATACCCATGGCGTGCACTCTCAGGACGAGGATGGTGAGGCCACTGGTGTCTCCGCCTGAGGTGAGTAAAGCAGAAGGCCGGGCGGCTGTCTGTTAATTGCGGCAGAAGGGTGAAAATCTGGGAATCATAGACACACAAGCGAGGAGGAGTGCATAATCTGAGGAAACAATCGAAGCCGGTCTTATTCGGAGAGCTACTTAGAGAGTGTCTGCCTCGACTTGATGATATCGACAGGAACACTGTTGCCATGTGGTAGAGCTTTAAGATAGCCAGACTCGGGCTCATCAATCTCATCTCTTCCCATAGGTTAAGCGGCCTTTCAAAGATAGATGCTCTCCCTCGACTCAGGCTCATTAATCTCGTCTCTTCCCGTAGGTTGAGCGGCCTTCCGAAGATATATGCCCTCTCTCAACTCGGGCTCATCAATCTCGTAGCGGCCTTTCGAAGATACATGCTCTCCCTCGACTCGGGCTCATCAATCTCGTCCTTTCTTGCAAGTTGAGCGGCCTCGTCATTCTTCGAGACAACTGTGTTGGTGACGATCTAGGGACGGGCGGGGAGCTTGCAGCTGGTGAGCTTGCAGCCGGTGAACTCGATTTGGTGGCAGCGGTACCGGCGATCTAGGGACGGGCGATGAGCTTGCAGCTGGTGAACTCGATTTGTCAGCAGCGGCACTGACGACCTTGACAGCGGCTTTCTTGAACTTGAAAGCCCTACCTCACCACCTGCGAGCTCTGCGACAGGATCATCCCAACCAAAGACTGGAACGCCCACAAGAACTCCGAGAAGCACCATAAGTCTAAAGCTAAGGGCACTAACACCAACGGCTTTAGAGATGGCGGCGACCGCGCGTGCTAAGGCTGCGGTGAGACTGGCCATCAGAAGCGCGACTGTCCCGAGGGTGGCTCTGGTGGTGGTCAGGAGTACTTCAACTGTGGAGAATCAACTGCGTCCCAGCCCATGTGCCTAGAGAGATGCCAGAACTCATCGCTGAAGGGCGCGCTTGGGTCGGGCATGAAACCACCGTCGAACTGATACCAGACAGATGTCAGGTTGTTTGGGTCAGACTCAGGATAGATGGTGTTATGGAAGATGAAGTACTCTCTTATGTAAGTATGTACTAATTCTACACCCATGCCCCTGCAGTCTAACAACAGATGTACCATCATCGCCAGCGGCCAGTGCAGAGCTAGTACTGGACACATCCAAGTTGACAACTGCTATATCAGCGAAGATCGAGAGCACGCCAGACGTAGACGTCATCAAAAGGCTCAAGCCACTTCGCGTTCCATGGCACCTCACCGCCGACCCAACTGAGCAGCTTGGCGAGGACGTTGAACTGACGCTTCGTTGGACTGACGCTTCGGACTGGTGTAGTCTTCAGAGGATACAAGGAGAGCGGCATTGGCCGTGAGCTTGGTGAGGCTGCGCTGGACAACTACATCCAGACCAAGACAGTCTTGATCCGTCTCGGTGTCTCGGTGACGTACTCTTGGGTCAAGCATTGAGTGCATGGGAGGATAGGAATGGATGTAATTCTCGTTAGGACTGTATATAAAGGAGCCTCCTCAGGAAGTACGAAATAAAGTTCAAAATCAAGTTGAATGTTGAAGTGATGGATATGGATGCAGGTGACACGGGCAGGAGCGTTCACATGCTCAGGCGCCATTTTAGCGAGGGTAGCTGCGTCACCGCCCCAAGTGACATCGGAAAACAACCGCGACGGGTAATGCACAAGTCAAGGCTGCCACCTTTCCAAACCGTGCCATGCTGTACCCACGCGCCATCTCCAAGAGGACGCGTGGTTTCTTTGTACACTGACGTGATGATAACGACGTAGTTTTTTCCCTATCCGTTCCTTGCTTTCACCGTTCCATGGCCGCCATGGCGAGCAACGAGCCCACGCTGTCTGCACACGCGAACCAGTACATCCGCGAAGTCCTGCATTCAACCGAAGCGCCTCCAGAGATAGATGTTCGCTACTTCTACACGTCGCCCCTCGCTATAGACGATCCGCTGTCTCCCATTCCACCGCCCGTGACTGGCTCAGCAGCCGGCAAGAAGCAGCCACCACGTCCCTTCTCCGAGTACGACAACGATGCCATAAACGAGTCGTGGCTGGAGCTGAGGAAGAAGATACTGAAGCACAACGAGGAGGCTGGCGAGAAGGACAGCCATGGCCGCGGCACGCCGACGAACGCAGCAGTCGAGCGCCTGAAGAGGAAGAGAGGCAGCAGCAGTGCTTCGCCGGATGGAGGCTACATGCACGGCAGAGACATTCCCGGAGCCCGATCTTCTAGCAGAGGAGAGTACTCCAGGTCCGCTGAGCTGGCAGAGAGACGACGGCCGGGCTCAAGCGGCGGCTCCCAGGGCCCCACGTTGAGCGGCTCGCTGAAGGCCACGGACACAGGGCATGTCTCGCCGCTCGAGCCTCCGACGACAGGCACGCCCTTCATCCGAGCACCCTCGCGCACCAATATACCTCGCTCGTGGAAGCCTCCTGCGGCAGAAAGCTCTGGCCGGCCTACAGTGCACGACCACGACAGCTACAAATGGGACGACGACATGGAGCCAGCTCTGTCGGCCAACAAAGACAAGGGTCCGGCAAAGAGGGCCTCGAGGCCGAAAGAGGGTCTTTCAACCAAAGTGCCCGTGGGCGTGTCGAGGTTGCATCAGGTCGTTCTGGAAGCAGAGTCTCTTCGGATGGAGCCGATATACTGGTCGCCCCTGAGTGACGTCGCTGAGATTATCCGAGGGACATGGTTCTACAAGGACAGCATGCTGCCTGTCGAGGTCGAGGTCGCGAACATGCTCGAAGCGGGATATATAGAGCTGCAGCCGTGGACGCAGACGTGGAAGGATGAACTGAACAGCGCAATCGAGGTTGGTGCATATGGCGAAATGAAGATATTGCACAAGTTGTGGCCCGACAAGCCGCGCAAGCCTGCTGAAAGTCGACCTTCGACGTCTCAGCAAATGCAGACAACGGGTCTAGTTCAAAGCACGATGCCGCAGGAAGACGAGGATCCGGAGCAAGAGCGGAGAGATATAGTAGAAAACGTATGCGATCTCATAGACATCTCCACCGGACCAGATGGGCCAGACAATAAATCCGTGGGGGACCTCGAGTACGGTGCAAACGGCCAGAAGCATCTGTACTTGAAAGCCGGCGTCATCTATTCCACAGAAAACGAAGCGTGCATACTAAAGCCGGCGTTGCAGCCATCAGAGTACTATGGACGACGCCCCCTGGCAAATTACATCCGCAAAGGGCGGCCGATTGGCATCCCGGTCGTACGTGGATTTGATCAGGCCAAATGGGACAGGCTGCATCCGAACAAGAATTCGCCCAAAGCAAGAGCTGCGCGCGAGGGAGTCTCCTCATCGCAAGGCGGAGCGCCGCAGTATCGGAGACAGAAGTCTGACCCGGACCTCGCACTGTCTGAGAGACCAAAGGTGACAGATCTTGTGCTGGTCATACATGGCATCGGCCAGAAGCTGTCGGAGCGCATGGAGACGTTTCACTTCACACATGCCATGAACGGGTTCAGGAGAGAAGTCAACGTGGAGCTTGGAACTCCAGAAGTCAAGCGGCACTTGCGAAAGGACATGGGTGGTATGATGGTGTTGCCGGTAAGTGTTTGATGTGTGTCTTGTATGTCTTTGCATGCTAATTTTACGTAGGTAAATTGGCGACAACGCGTATCACTCGACATTGGCGCTACAGATCCAGATGTAGCTGAAGATCCATCTGCTAACAAGTACACGCTCAAAGACATCACTCCAGAGACACTCCCATCTGTTCGAGGCATCGTCAGCGATGTCATGCTCGACATTCCGTACTATCTCTCGCCCCAGCACAACCCCAAGATGGTCGCTGCGTGTATACAAGAAGCCAACCGGATCTACCGACTATGGTGTGCGAACAATCCAGGGTTCTCAGAGAATGGTCGCGTCCATCTAGTTGCCCACTCTCTTGGGTCAGTCATGGCGATTGACATTCTGAGCGCACAACCAAGTTACGTTGACCCTCACTTCCACGACCCAACTATCCCCGAAGACAAGCTTCCCGACGACCACTTCATCTTCAACACCACCGACCTCTTCGTCTGCGGCAGTCCAGTCGGCCTCTTCCTGATGATGAAAAACGCAAACCTCCTCCCCCGTCGCGACAAGGAGAAACCAGGTGCAGACTCTTACGCCGCGCCCGGCGTAGCTGGCGAGCAAGGCACATACGGCTGTATCGCCGTTGACAACATCTACAACATCATCAACCCATACGACCCCGTGGCCTGTCGCATCAACGCGACCGTCGACGTCGTCTACGCCAACACCCTCAAACCCGCGACCATCCCCTCTGCAACGTCATCCTACTTCTCCTTTGCCAACCCCTTCCGCCGCACAGACAGCTACAGCCACACCACCGCCAGCGACGCATACAAGCCCTCCGTAACGCGTCTCCCGTCCAATGTCGAGCTCGAAACGCACAATTTCACACGCGAGGAGATTGCGGAGAAGAGGGCGTATTTACTCAATGATAATGGCCAGATTGACTATTTCATGAAGTATGGGGGCGGGCCGTTGGAGATTCAGTATTTGACTATGCTGGGTGCGCATAGTAGTTATTGGCTGAGTAGGGACTTTGTGCGCATGATTGTTGTCGAGGTCGGGAGGAAGAAGGGGAAGGAGGGGACTGTGGCGAGTATGAGGGCTGTGAAGAAGAAGATGGTTGTTGGGGGTGCGCAGTGAAGAGGGAGGGAGGTACTGTTGGAGGTATGTTCGAGGAAGTGCGGTGATAGTATTCTTTTGGTGGTGTTTTGTCAGGTTAGGTTATACCCAAGTGTAGATGCATATTAGATCTCCATTCTGTTGTTTCAAATTACTTTGTATCCCTTCTCTTGAGCCTTCTTCCTTCTTTTATGGCAGTATACACGCGTAATTCATAGCCGAAATTGCTTCGCAAGTAAACATGAATTAACAACTCGGCAGTCCTTGGAGTACTATCAAGCCAGTCTCACTCCCTTCATCCTCCTCCGGTAACACCAATACCGACCCCTTCCCACCTCTTCGCATCGCCGTCACACTCTCTCGCCGACCATCACAGCCTCAAGTCCACCCCTAATTCTTTGATCCCTCCTCTCCTCTCCTCACCTCTCCTCACCTCCTCGCCGAACTCAGCCTCGACTTCCCTGACCGCTCTACTTCACCGGTCCACCGCCCACGTTACACAATCTTCACCGCATTCCCCCCCCCCCCCCTAGTCGCACAAAAACTTGATCATGCGACAGGTCGCCCGCGTTGTCGTGCCGAGCGAGTGGAAGGCCCGGTCAGATTGGCGTGCTGTCGGGGTAACCGAGTTTGAAGAGGGGGTATGTTGTGGAACGTGGGACGGGGTGGGTTGGTTTGAAGGGGAGGGGATAGGGTGGAGGAGAGGCTGGAAGAGGGGGGATAGAGGGAGTGGATTTGGGAAGGGGAGACAAAAGGGAGAGGGCACCAGGCCCCGGCAAAATTCCTGTCTGCCTTTACCGAACGAGGAGAGTGTGAAGAGGTAGCCTGAATATGTTCAAACCTTTTCTTTTTGCAAAACCGGATAAGATATCTTATAGCACTGAATATATTCAGGTTTCTTTGTGAACTTATTGGTGCGCTTCTGGAGACTATTAGATCACTTTGCACGTGTGTAGAGCGGACACGAATTTTGCCGCTGCCTGGTGAGGGTAGTGAGGAAGTGATGGACTGGTGTGCATATGCATGGGGAAGATCAAGGGAGTAGGTAGGGTAGGACTTGATTCTTTTTTGTTTAGATGGCAACTGGCTTCAACGCCCAAATCGATAACTCTGTATATTCTCAAATTTCCTATCGAGACTCGCAAAATCAAAACTACTCCGTCTTCCCCCTCCCCTCGTCCTCATGCAAACCATACGCTTCAGGTTGCATACGCCGAACAAGTCCTGCATGCAGCACACGTACATGTACACATGTCGCCAGAATCCTACGGAAGAAATGCGACCCATGCGGCTCTGTGAGAGAGTTCCTCCGCATGTGGATCCCCGAGCCATGTTCTAGAAGTTGCAGGATTTGTTTGGTATTGCTAGATATCTGCACACTCGCGTACGTATTTCGCTTTCGAGTATAGGCCGCTCCACATGTGAACTGAGGATGCGGGCGGGTCGACGAGTCCCCGACGGATCAACTAGACGAGCCGTTGTTCCCAACGTCGTCCACTGCGCCCCGTGAGAGCTTCAGCCGCGCCGTCCGAGAACAAAGACACGCGTTCTGTACAACAGCGCACAGAGCATTTCCCTGCCACGCTGCGCTCCGGAGCTGGAATGCCCCCCGCCTCAGCCATTGAGTCATGACTCTGATACCGTCGATAGGGCTGAATGCCATGCATCCCACCTACCAGCCATGTTAATTCTGGCCCCCAGGTTACGCCCGGTGCTCCTGGCCGAGCCCATGCCCCATCTCAGCCTAGCCGGCTGTCGAGCGTTTAAACGCCCAGCAGAGCAAGTGCAATGTTACGAAAATAGTCTGGTTGGACTTGTTTAACGATATTCAATGCGCGCTTCCCCTCCCCTGCGCCGGCAACTTTCGTTGGCAAAGACTAAAAGAAGCGTGCTGTGTGTCTGGGACACTTACGCCCGACGAGGCATACTTTGCGCGCTTCCATGCATTTAGCCTGTGGAACAATAATGCTATTGATGTGCGCGACTAGGCCCTGGTGCTTGGGATTGATGTTGATGCTGATCCAGGGTCTTGGTAGCATCTTGGTATTCGGGCGGTGGTTTGGGTCAGGGCTTTAGGAGCGATGAATCCGTTGCATCTTCATAGGCGTCGTTCTGGGTCTTGCCGATCACCATTACTCGTATAATTGCCTCTTGAGGTAGCGGTTCCTGCGCGGACGGTTATGCCACCGATATACGCGCGAGGGGGCAATCTGCAGATTACCCAGGACTGGGGTTCCCGGATACGTACGGATCTCGCGCCCGCATTGTTGCGAGGGCACGGGCGAAACGGCGCCGCCGTGGGCGTGTCTTGAACGGAGGTGAAACGCGGACAGAAAGCGTGGTTCGCGATGGTGGGTCGGGTTTGGCAAGCGGGCGTTGGGGCGTAATGTTGGTGGCAGTGTGGTTGCGTTGGAGCAGCTGCGCGCAACTGGCTTTGTCGCATCGATGCGTAATTTGGAGGTTGATGCTTGGCATCTCAACGTGTCTGTCCTGCCAAGGTTCCCTGCGCCATGCCATGAGCCCCTCGAGCAGATCGTCAATGCGATAATCGCCCCGTTCAAGGAAGTACGTGGTTTGCGAACATGCCTGCGATTCTCCTCCACATCACGACTCGTGGGTGCCCAAACGTCCAACACACTTCACTGAGGCACGGGCCATGCCCAAAGCGCACTTTCCTGCCAATCACCTCTTTGAATCGGTTGAATCGTACAAAGAACGCGTGCCTTCGAACCGTGCCACACGGCAACCGACAGCTCCAGCCAGGAGCCTCAGCACCCACACCAAAAAGTCTCCATAGTCTCCATGTGGCCTAGCGTACGGCCCCCAACTACTGCTCGCTTCATTGCCTATTGCCCTATCAATGCTATATACAAGGCAAATAAGTCTTGCGCAAGGTGACCGGTCAAGCAGCCAACAGAATGTCTCTTGCACCTTGCAGAAGCGATGTTGATGCTACGTGTTTTGGCGACCCGGTAGAAGCCGCGTACGGAAATTCGGACACGACTGTTCGACCGAGCCGGCTCGCTCGGTTCTTTGTGAGCTTGCGTGAACATCACATGGGGGAGCACAGAGTTTCAGAGGATCCGCGACTGGGGAGGATTGGGGGGGGCTATGGTACGTAGCTTGCGCGGCCAATTTGCGAGTAGACAATCCGGTCGTGCCGTGTGTACCGGCCCGGGTCTGTTGTGTTCATCGATTGCTATGCGATGGAAAGGTATGTTTTGTTGCTCATCTTCGGTGTTGAAATACCGAGTCTGACTAGATCACCATTGTCACCCCGCGTGGACAACCTTCAGCCCTACAAGGAGGGAAAGCCTCTTCGTATCCTTGAAGTAAGCTCCCGTTGATGACAGACCACACCAGATCCTTGGCGGAGCTGACGGTCGCGACCTTGGGAGAATCTGGGGTAGGGCATTGCGAACATGACATCACCGTGTTTGATCGCTGTTGTGCAAATCACCGAAAATTGACTCACTTGAAATTGATTGAACGGCCGTTGGAGCAGCAGACTAAGTTGCGACTTCATTGTTTCGACACAAACGCACCCTGCCAGGATCCGTAGACTTGGAGTCTCGGAGTCCTCGATTAGGCAAGCATTGCGCAGGAAAATCCCATATGGCTAGGGCGCGATTTTCACACAGCACCGAAACATGGCTCTTCATTCGCCGGACCACGCTCCGGTGGAGGTGCCAGGGGCCAAAGGGGTAATCCCAGCCGTCAAGGGGAGACCTGTCAATGTCACAGGCTTGATTAATGATACGTGCTGCTACCATGGTTCTTCGCAGAGCACCAATATGACTCTTGAAAGAACGATCAGTAGTGTGCAAGACGGCGTCCTTCCGGGAAATATGTTCAGCCCTAGGGTGGAGATTGTGGCTCTGTTTAAGCCCGGACTACAGCACTTTTGGCCAGTGACATGGACAAGGAACGTTAGCGTGGGAGCGTAACGTAAGGATACTGCCACTAGAACAATCGCTGCCAAAGGGGGCCAATGCGGCGCTTTAGAGAGTTTCGGCCATTTCAAAACACGACAAGCTCCTACACTTACCCATCGTGGATAGTGTACGGGGACACGGCTCATGATTCACATCGCAATCCTATCCTCTCTTCGACTCGTGCTCGCACGTACCTTCGGCCGAATGGTACCGACCGTTTCCTGTTAATCCAAGACTCAACAATCAACACAGACTCAGATGTGCATAATGGAGATCGACAGTCGGTGGCATGGCTCATCAAGTTGTGTTAGGAGTCAGGACGCCTTGTTTGTAAGCTAAAGACAGCCCCCGTGCGAGCGACGCGCGGGCGAACGAGCGAGTGAGCTGCGGTTGGTCCCGTGGGAAGCCTGAGCCACGGTGTCTATGCCATGTTGGGTAACCCTTGATCAGTAATGCGGAGGCGACTCCGTCACCTCACGTGACTGTGCCGGAGACCGAAAAGAGAGTTCCGTATACTAACTGCTTAGAGTGTAGGCTGTGGCTAAGAGCACTCTTACTACAAAGCCAACGCGTCGAGTGGTTTGTATGCTTTGCAGCTAGGCATTACTTCTGATCGCGGAATGCGCGGAGGGTCGCCCGACCAAACCCTCTCGGGTGCGAAATGCTGGCTCAAATGATGAACACGGCTGGCTGGTGTTAGTTTCCATACGAACTCCCTAATCATGTCGAAGCATTAACGTTCAGTAGTATCGCATGGTCTCCATCCAGAAATAGGTCGGCAACGATTAACCTTATCGCTCGCGCAGTAATACTCGATTGGTACATTAGCGGCATTGCCATTTGCTTGACCTAGGTTTATGCAATTCAGACATTACCTGCGCCGTCTATATTTGTGAATATAGTCAACTTGGTGGTCGTTCATGGGCCTGCTAGTATCTCACAATGTTTGGCTGAAGACGTGCATCATATGGCTTTATGGCTCGGAACGCCATTTCCGCGTTGTGCTGAGATAGGCGCTTTTAGTGGCACGCCGGACAGCGAGCGGTACTCCATACGCAGGGAAGTCGTCTCGCACCCGACGGTGTGGGCTGATCAGTCCCTTGGGATGGCTGACGCGGGGTGTGTGTGGGTGAAAATGATGATTCAGCGACCACCACGCGTAGTAATCGTGTATTCACCGTACATCAGTACTTGATTATGCTTGCGAACAACATGTGTGCCAGACCCAATATCCTAATTGGCGACGTTGGATACAGGCTACATCTTCGGTGCAGCGATGAGTCCTCCTTCGGCTTTTAGACTTGGTCCTTGATGTGTGTGTGCATCAAGCAGGGCAGAAAGCCTTCTCTGCCCGCATTTCGAGCCACAATGCCTTATCTCCATGACTTCGGTGGACGAGCCATGCACTTCAGGCCGGCCACGGACCAGACCTAGCCTTGACGCGACGGTACCACATCTTCCAATAGCATTGACCACAATCAACCGTAGTCGACTTAGTGATGCGAGACGGCTTGTCGGAGATGCTGCAAATAATTCCGAAATCCGACATCCGTGTATCGGCAACGCCCCAGCGCTTACGACGCGTATGAGTGCGTACTTGGGAGCAGTTCATGTCCTTACTTTCAGATAGCAGAAGCGAGGAGAAAAAGGATATCTCTGCATTACAAAAATTCATATCTTCCAAGGTGGTGGAGATGTGACTGGAGCCTTTTCACCTTGGCGATCTGCAGCCTCACAAAGTAACTTGCCAATTCCAGCATTACCCTACTTTTGCATTTGTTAACTCGAACGATTCGTAATGCCACGCTACTTCGACACCACGTATGCTGATTAACTGCCTCGGAGATGCATATGCCTAGAGCACGTATGTGGATGGAAGTTGTAGGGCTGCAGTAGTCTAGTCGAGCAGTGGTGTTCTGTCCTCCTGAAGCGACAAAGATTAGACCCTGGTGAGATGTGTATTTGTCACTTCCGTTGTTACTCTGAGGGTGCGTATGCACGTTGGGCTAGATGCGTAGTGGGATCACTCCGTTGACTCCGACCTCCATCTCACCCGTCCCAGCGAAGCACGAATGTGCCAACCAGGAAGTACGTCGGATCATTGTGTGGCTATTTCTAGCCGTTGGCTTCGTCGCTAGCTACGACGAAACCAAAGGAGAGGAGAAATGAGCTTCAGTAGAAGAGGCCTCCAAGCACGAACTAGCAGTTCTTGCTTGGTAACGGCCTGTTCACCGTGAAATTGGAGTCTGAGGAGCGTAGATTACTATGGGCTTGTTCGTGCCATGCCGCTCGGGACCTAGAAAGCGAAAAGGTGTCGGCACAGGGCGTTCGGCATAAGTCTTTCGGCATGCTCATACATCACCAATCGGCATGGTGAACCTCGTCGTGACAGAGCTTCTCCAGCCGAGTAGATGGCCAAGGGAATCAGCTTTTCGCATATCAAACTCAAAATGTCCACGCTAAACACCCGTATCGCTATAACCGAGACTGACCTGCACAAAGCCACCGCGTTTAACGCCCCAGCGCTACGACTACAGCCAGTGTAATGAGGGGCAGGCTTGGAAGGATTCGAGGTGCGTTAGCGTTCCCGTGTAATGTTCTCAAACAGTCATCTCTACTGCTTCGTGGGTAACGATGTCACGTCTTGATGTCGACAGGGCGTCGCGTGGTAGTTGTCTTGCCAAATAAGGACTGCTTCCTTTCGTACAGGACCAGTGATAGCGTTGGACGTAGCATACAGCACTACAAATCATAACACTGGACGTTATCCAGACTGGGGCCATGTCTTGTTTGCTTGGCAGATCTTGTTGCGGCCAGGGTATGTGATTGCTCGTTTGTTTCGGTTCTTGTTTCAAATCGCGTGTTGCGGCTGATCATCAGTTTGCATCCCCGTTCTTGTCGAAGTCTGCTTCACAACTTGCATGGCGACAGAAACAAGCGCGCAATGTGATTCGCACGTTCCGCATGGGAATATTCTCAAGGTCTCGAACAGAGACCTTTGCCACAAGATCTGACACGTTACTGCCGTGCACTGCAAGTACTATTGTCTGTGTCCAAAGCGAACAGTTCCGAGTAGCTCATCGGTGAACGTCGAGCTGGATTGAGACTGTTCGCCAGGATATAATGCAGCGTTGATATCTTGAGTGTTTCTGTACACCGAAGCGGAGGTCGCGACAAATGTGGATGTTGCTCCTCGTCCGCATCTCAGCGCGGACATGGTATGTTGATCAAGCTCTCGATGCATAGTATGGGGTGGGATGCAAGCCCAGCGTTCTGGTTATCCCTTGCCGAACTTGCGCCAACCGGTCACGCCCACCAGGTCGGTGAGTGCTGAAATCCGGCCACGAGGTATTTGTTACGCATCATGAGATTGCAAATGCATCCTCCTCAATATCGGTAAACGTCCGGCATTTACCTATCTCTGGAGTTTGTCAGGTTCCACGCTCGAGGCACACAAGCAGGGGTCAAGCGTCGCATGTATGCAACACGTTTGCGCATAGCTGGAGCCTGGTGTCATTTCGCTGGTCTTGCATCCGTAGGGCTGTAGGGCTACGGTGGAGGTGGGGAGAGGTGAACAAGGCTATTGTCAGCAGGCTCGTGGCTCAACTTGGCGCAGCGGCCACTAAAAATAGGCCACTCTTCTCAAGTTCGGCTCCTCGTAGACTCGCCTGCTTGCAAATAGTGTGTAAAAATGGACAGCAAAGCATATGCTCGGCGGTTACTCAACTGAACCGTAGCTATTTTGCGACGACGGGAGCTGATCGTGAGTGCGCTTCGGTGGCACCGATCGTGGTTTTCTGGTAGGCTGTATCGTACCAGGCGTTTTGGCAGTGCTTGCGTTCAAGACATGCCTGCTCTTACTACGATAGGAAATCGACATGGCCAAGAAAGGACAGCCATGATGGACTCGCAATCAAACAGAAGGCTGTGGGCCGGTGTGCTCCAAGACGTGATGTCTCGCAGTACTTCCACCGATGCAGGAAGGATTCAAGATTCTCGCGGCGGCGGTGAACTTTCGCCGGCATGGCCGTTGGAGCGGTCGCTTAGCGATCCGGATGAGGCAAGCTGTGAGTTGGGAGATCAGCCGGCCAACCACAGTAGATCCCAAGGCCTGGCTGACAGGGAGCACGCGTGGTGCTAGCCAATCCGGGGTTGTGCATGGGTATTTCGACCTGAAGCCTCACCGCGTTGAATGATACAATGTCTTTCATGCCCGCGTGTCAAATTACGGTGCATATCTGCTGAACGTGTGGAATGCAATACCTTGTACCATGAGCGTTGAAAGCTCGGAGCTGCGCCGTGTAAATTGCGATGTTGGGCTGGGGAATGCATCTCCGTGCGGTTCGGCCGATTGATCGTCGTGGCAGGGCAGTGCTTGAAGCAATCCATGCACCTCCTAGATCAGCACGGACGTAGTTGTGTTGGCTCTCTTACCATCCTCGTCCACTCTACACTCTACTTATCGAACTATGCAACATTGCTAATTACAAAGCTTGAGAGTATATCGGTGCACAGTGAAGGAGCGCTACAGATAAGGCCGAAGAACGCTTGCTGAATACCCCGCATCGCCACACGTATTGTCTGTTTGGCCGTCACTTGGCTGGTCGTCCACGTGATCACAAAGGTTCTTGACGTGCGACGGTATGGTCCCGGAACACCGCGGTCTGCGGCCCACGCACTGCGATATTATCTGTAAGGCGTATATGGCTGTGTGAGAGCTCTCGAGCCTTTCAGTACGCTTTCGAGTACTAGCCTTTTGCCTCGATGTCTGAGCAATTCAAAAACTTATTTGAAGTCTACAGCACTCTCAACTGTGACTTATCGAGTCAGTGAGCAGCGCAGAGACTGGTAAACGGGAACGCGACCAAAGTGTCCCTGTGATACTACCATTGTGCTGGAAGCCGCCCTGTAAAAGAAGATACCTATCAGAGCTTCAAGAACACCACAGGCAGTTGAATACTGTGGTTCCGTAGCCCGTTGGCCTGTTCTTCGGGTTCGACTTGCTGACGCGAGAACGTGTTGGGGAGACGAGTGACAGTAGCCTCCCCATCCTTTCCCGGTTGACCATGTTTGAGGCGAGATTCTACATCGACATCTAGAACTGTCAATGCTCCACACAAAGAAGACCCAGTCTCGGGGCAAGCAGCCCATGTTCCCCATCCCTAGGGTGACTCGTGGTCGACAACAGCTGAGGGTGCTCCTCTCAAGACATAAGTCTATGGGCACTGGGGACGCTGACCCTTGACCCGGACATAACAGTGAGCATTATAACGCCTTTTACAGCGCATGTGCACAACTATTTCCGGTGCAAGACAGGCCGTACTGCGCTCAGCAAGTGCCCCACAGGACAATAGGCTGAAGATGGACTGAGGTTTCATGGAGAGACACCCATGGAAAGCGCACCAGCTCAGCTCTTGTGGGTCATGAAAAAGATCTGTATGGAGCAGAAGTCCTGGTGGCGGATAATGCTCGCAGACGGAGCGCGGCATCTACGCACAAGACAGTGAGCGACCATCTTGAATAGCCTTTCTACACCAGCTCTTCAGTCATATGGAACAGGTGTCTTGCTCCTTGGACCCGCGTTAAGTGTGTGCGTGGCTCAGTGATGGCGCAGCCATAGGAGCCGTTGTGCTGCCCAGAGCCTCTACCACCAGGCGTAAGGCGTGCCGTCGGCCAGCGCAAGATGCTATGCTCGCGTTGTAGGCCACGAGTAGATGGGGAATTACCATTCGGGGTTGCCTACGTCCAATGGCAAGCTGCGCCGTGGGTGCAGCATCGTGGAAGCAGCGCAGAAGCCGCAAACAAGCTTTGGGCTGAGCCCACACTACCTGTGTCGGGTCCTGGCTCACCGACACAGCAGTAAAGTGCTGATGCAGCGGCAGAAGAGCATGGGAACAGTGCGTAGGGCTGTTCAAATGTGATGACGACCCCTGGGGCTCAACGAGTGGCTTGCGCTGCTGTGGAAATGCGCGTTGGCGGCCTGACGAATAGCAGCATCTTTACATAGACGTCGCCTTACGAAGCAGGCAAGCAGGCAAGCAGGCAAGCGAGGGATGGGCGGGTGCATGCTAGGCCGCAAGCAGAGAATGGTCGTCAAAGCAGCAGGCTTCCTGTTCTGCGGAGCCTCGAAAGCCGTCTCCGACCGCGAGCGTGCCAAAGGGTCTTGCGAGGGCGGTGCGCTAGGGATTTGAAATGCACGGCGTGGTTCACGCTCCGACGAGTCGCGGTGTGCAGCAGCCTGGAGGTTGTGCATGCGCGACGACACAGTGGGCGGGCGGGCCCAGCCAATGGCGCGCGACGTGGAACATCTGGTGTGAGCAGCGAGAGGCGCCTCCTGTTGCGAGGTCTCAACACCACAGCAGGGCGAGTGTGGGGTGCGCGCCGGCGACGAGCAGCAGGAGGAGGTGACTGGCACACGTCTTTTACCCTGCAGAATAGTGGTGAGGACCGCTGCAGGCCAGCCTTTGGCCCCCAAGACGGCCTCGCATGCGGCGCGCGGCGTGGTGGTGCCCGTGAAGGGCGCGCGGCACTCGACGTTCGGTCCAGCAGCAGCGCCCTCTGGACGAGCGCCAGCATCTAGCGTCAGGACAGGACGCGTGATGATGAAAGCAGCGCAACCCGCCGTCGCAAGGATGCGGAGTTAGTGACAGAGCCGGCGCCGCGCAGCCAAGCGTCGTAGGGCTGGTTGTGGGCGACACATCGGTGGCAGGGGGGAGGGAAGACACCGCTCGTCAATACACTGCTTTCACCTCCGCCGTTTCAATACGGACCCATGCGCACGGCCTCCGACTCTCCCGTGCTCGCTCAACCTTGACGCGCCCAACGCTCAGTGGCCCGCCGCGAGCCTTGTGCTAGCGCCCATCCTAAATTTACGAAGCCGCAGTCGGTGAAGGGCAGGGTTCCGTCGTACCAAATTGAGAAGCATGCTCGAGCCTGCTCGCGTCGTCCAGGGTACATGCGGCGAGGGCATGAAGCTGGGGACCTCCACTAGGGCAGGGCCGTCTGTGCTCCTCGAACGACTGCGCAGCATGCACTTGAACGGCGAGATAAATACACTGTGATCCCCGAGCAGGTTGAGCCTCTCTCCCAGTCCATCCCGCTGACAGCCAGACATCCCCCACTATCTTATATATCTGCCGTCTGCTCTTTAGTCGTCCGGTTCCCTTCCATAGTTCACT